>NC_068922.1:33212500-33522500 GCF_023091745.1 Budorcas taxicolor | reverse complement strand
TGACACATACTTCACGCTTATTCTTGGTCCTTCCTGTGTGAAGGACAGAAGGGAGATAGCAGTTTGGGAAAGCACAGAGCAAGCAGAACTGGAGCCTTTGAACAGATGGGTAGAGTCGTAACAGTCACAATTAAGGGGAAACATCGCCAAGGAGTAAGGGATGGTATCAGTGGGAGCAGGGAGGTGAAGAGTGGTGTACATGCAGAAGGTAGGACTCACTGGATGATGAGATGTGGACTCCTGCTGAAGCAGCCTGGAAACTCGGGGCTATAAACCTGGCATCTGTAGCCTCAGAATCTGTGCCCAGGGGTGAACAGGAATCCTCTAGAAATTTATGAGTAGAATGTATTGCATAATTCAGTTCAAACACTGCTTTTGTAAGATGAATAAACGGTGCAGAATTTATTCGAAGTATGTAAAAGTGGGGGGTTGATAAACCAGACAGAAAGCTATTACAGTAATCCATATTTGACTGAAAAGAGGGAAGTATTTTTTAAATCATCAGATTAAGATTTTGAAAATACCAAACTTGCTAGAGAGGATAAAGTCCTGAAAAAGCCCAGCCTTTTCTTCTGTTCTGGAGACCTTGTTCTTCTTTGCTTGAGACAGATTCCTGGACCTTCTGGACCGTGGTTTCTTTATCTGTCAATTAGAGTGCAGGCGAGGGAAATCACCTCTAGTTCCTGGTCAAGTACATATTTTTTGCTAAATGCTATATTGCGTCATAGAGTGATTGTGATTCTGATTCTTTAAACTGGGAAGTAGAGATTTTCCTTTATTTCGAAATTCTGTTGCCACTGTCCTCTTCCTTTTTGGTAACATTCCAAGTATTAGATTTTTGTGACTGCTACTATTTGAGGCCTTTAAAGAAACAAAAGAACCACCCAAACATTACTTTTAGCAGACTGGATGTTCTTTATGTCTAAAGCTTTTTTGCTTTATAAATAAAATACCAATTCTTTCTTACAGAGACATGTGACGCAGTCTGGGGGTAATCGTAAATTCAAGTGCACTGAATGTGGAAAAGCTTTCAAATACAAACACCATCTAAAAGAGCACTTAAGAATCCACAGTGGTAAATATGTTTTCTTTGTCTACCTTGACTATCTTAGTGATTATGATAGTAAATTAATATCACATGTGAGCTACACATATGGTTAGAAACTCGTTGCAATTGTTTTGGGATAAACACTAATATGGAGACATTTTCTGCTTATAAACGGTATTTTATTGGGATCTTACTCTTTGGCTAAAGTATATCAAGCTAAGAGGACACACTTTGAATTTCCTAATAAGAATATAGCATTTTACAAGATGTACAACCTGTGACACTTAAGCTTTTCGATGAATGTTCATTTCATTGCCTCTCTTGCACAGTTAACAAGGGAATGATAAAGCGTGTAGGATAAATGCTTGATAAAGCATGTGCACAAGGAAAGGAGGAGATGAAGATATTCTCTCCATAAGAGAAGAAGAGATGGAACTCAAGATAGGAAGTGGCATGGTGCACCATGGGGATTGTGGGAGAGGGCAGCATAAGGCAGGGTGGGAACTGTGGCACGAGAGGAGATTTCACGGAAAATGGGCTTCCCCCATCTCACCCTCAGTTCTGCACAACTCATCATCTACAGCTTCACATGAAAAGTGAACATTAATACATGGTAAAAATACTATGTCAATTTTACAGACTTACAACCAAAGAGAGCTCTATTTGCCTTTTTTTGGAGGCTTTACTTACCCAAAAGCAACCAAGAAAATTCACATTGCATTATGAAATCTGTCTCCTGGTAAATTTTGATGCGTTATTTAATACTAAATAATTTCAGTGAAAGACACCTGTTATGGATTTCTGCATATGCTTGTTTTGTGAAAATTATTATATTAACAATTATTAATTGATTTTACAAATATCCTGCACAAAAAGTACGGTTGGGTGGCTTTGTGATATGTGTGTTTTATTTTGGAACGGCATTAATAGAAGTTGTGCTGAATTGCTCATTGAGGGCTAAAGAATGTTACCTCTTAAAACATGCTCAAACTGAGATTCATACATTTTTTAGACATTAATGTGTCTGGAAAACAAAGCTGTCTTTTGGCATCTGCATCAGGAGCCTATTTCTTAGCTCCTGTGCTATTGAACAATTTTCATCAATTTCATATATATATTAACATTATATTAACATATATCCAATGGATATTTTTCCTCTACTACTGTCCTTTTTCTCCTAGCTTTACTGAGATATAACTGACATACAGCGCTGTATAAACAGCATGATTTGACTTATCTTGGCTATTGTAGATAATGCTGCAGTGAATGTATGGAAATGTATAATATATACAGGGCTGTATATATAATATATATATATAATATATATATATAATCTTTTCGAAGTAGTGTTTTCATTTTCTTTGGATGAATACTCAGAACTGGAATTGCTGGATTAAAAGGTAGTTTTCTTTTTAATTTGTTGAGAAATCTGTATACCATTTTCCATAGTGGCTGCACCAATTTACATCCTCACCCACAGTGACCTAGGGTTCCCTTCTCTCCACATTCTTGCCAATACTTTTTTGTGTGTAATAATCATTCTGACAGGTGTATGGGGATATCATATTAATGATGTTGAGCATCTTTTCATTTGACTTTTGGCTTCTATAAGTATTTTTTGGGTAAATATATCTGTTCAGATTCTCAGCCCATTCTTAACTGGGTTGTGTCTTTTGATTTTGAGTTGTATGAGTTCATTGGACATTTTGCATATTAACCCCTTATCATTTATATCATTTGTAAATATCTTCTATTCAGTAGGTGGCCTTTTCAGTTTGTTCATAGTTTTTTTGTCTCTATAAAAGTCTTTCAGTTTGATGTAGTCCCCTTTATTTTTGCTTTTGTTCCCCTTTCCTGAGGAGACATCAAAAAAAAAAATATTACTGAGATCTATGTCAAAGAGCTTACTGCCTGTGTTTTTTTTCTGGAAGCTTTATGGTTTCAGATCTTTAATCCAAAATTTACTTCTGTGCGTAGTATGAGAGAGTGTAGCTGTCCAGTTTTCCCAACACTAGTTATTGAAGGGGCTTTTTCCCCACTGTATATTCTTGCCATAGGTTAACCACCCTTACGAGTTCATTCCTGTGGTTTCTGTTGTGTTCCATAGATCTATTACTCTGCTTTTGTGCCAACACCATGCTAAATGACTGTAGGTTTGCAGCATAGTTTGAAATTGAGGTGTGTGACACCTCCACTTTTGTTCTTTTTCAAGATTGTTTTGGCTATTCAGCATCTTTTATGTTTCCATGCAAATTTCAAGAGTTATTTATTCTAGTTCTGTGAAAAATGCATTGTCATTTTGATAGGAATTACCCAATAGGCATTTTGAATATGTAGAATGAATGAATCTATATAGAATCAATGTAGAATCATTGAACCTATTTTCTTAATTGTTCTTTCTTGTTATTAATGTCTACAAATTCAACAGATTTCTACATTAATTTTGTATCTGGCAATTTTACCAAATTCATTGCTGAGCTCTAATAGTTTTTTAGTGGCATCTTAGAATTGTCTATGTATATAGTATCTGTAAACAGTGACAGTTTTACTTCTTCTTTTTCAATTTGGATTCTCTTATTCCTTTTTCTTATCTGACTACTGTGGCTAGGACTTCCAATACCTTGTTGAATAATGAATAAAAGTGGCAAGAGTAGATATCTTTGTCTTGTTCCTGATCTTAGAGGAAATGCTTTCAGCTTTTCACCATTGAGTATGATGTTAGCTATGGGCTTTTCATACATGGTCATTATTACGTTGAGGTATGTTCCTTCTGTACCCATTTCTTTGAGAGTTTTATCATAAATGGATATTGAATTTCATCAAAAGCTTTTTCTGAATCTGTTTACATGATCATATGGTTTTTACTTTCAATTTGTTAATGTGGTATATCACCTTGATTTGTAGATATTTAACCATTCTTAATTCCTTGATAAATCCCACCTGATCATGGTATACCTGGGTGTTTCAATGTATTACTGAATTTGGTTGGCTAATATTTTTGTTAAGGAGTCTTGCATCCGTATTCATCAGTGATACTGGCCTGCAGTTTTGTGTGTGCTTTGGTTTGATATCAGGATGATGCTGACCTCATAGAATGAGTTCACAAGTATTCCTTCCTATCCAATTTTTTTAAATAGTTTGAGAAGGATAGGTGTTACATCAATAATTTATTTTTAATAATCCCCCTTCTTATCAGAAGGGCTTCCCTGGTTCAAACGGTAAAGCATCTGCCTGCAACACAGGAGACTCAGGTTCAATCCCTGGGTCGGGAAGATCCCCTGGAGAAGGAAAAGGCAACCCACTCCAGTACTCTTGTCTGGGAAATCCCATGGGAGGAGCTTGGTAGGCTGCAGTTTGGTAGGCTGCAGTCCATGGGGTCACTAAGAGTCGGACACGACTGAGCGACTTCACTTTCACTTTTCACTTTCATGCATTGGAGAAGGAAATGGCAACCCACTCCAGTGTTCTTGCCTGGAGAATCCCAGGGACGGGGGGAACCTGGTGGGCTGCTGTCTATGGGGCCGTACAAAGTCGGACACGACTGAAGCGACTTAGTAGCAGCAGCTTCTTACCAGAAGGGCGTCCCTGGTTCAAATGGTAAAGCATCTGCCTGCAATGCAGGAGACCCAGGTTCAATCCCTGGGTTGGGAAGATCCCCTGGAGAAGGAAAAGGCAACCCACTCCAGTACTCTTGCCTGGAAAATTCCATGGATGGAGGATCCTGGCAGGCTACCCCATGGTCTCAAAGAGTCGGACACAACTAAGCAACTTCACTTTCTCACCAGAAATTATTTGAAGTTGTTGATAGAGATTATAGCTAATTCATTTTTTAATGTTGAAGTTGGGGTAATAAAACAGAGTAAGATTTCATATATAAAAATGAATGTCCTATTGCAGTCATATAGGAGGGTTGCAGATCTATAGATTATATGCAGTTGGGAAGCACAGATCGTACAAAACGTTAAAATATTTTAAGTCCAGAAACAAGAAGTTGATATCTAATCGCAAAATCCTGAAGCTGAAGGATTCATCAAAAATCAGCTTCAATCAAGTAATAATGCTTGTGCTATCTGTAGAAACCCTTTAGGTGTTTCCATGGTCAAGAGCTTTATAGTAAGCTCACAGCATGCTGCTGCTCTGAAAGAGGAGGCAGATTCAGGCCACGTCATGGCACACAGACTCCTGTGCTCTGCTGTCCATTCATATTTATGTCTCTTAAAGAAAGCAAGACAGGCATGAAGTAAAAATGAGAAAGAAAAAAAAAAATACTATGAATTCCTTTGTACATGCTAGAAGAGACCACAAATTAGACCCTAGGTTTTAGGAAGTAAGAAAACTACAGTTAGTAACGGAAATCTAGAGTGTTTGTAGGTAAAAAGGATCAGATGTCAGAAGATGAGAGAAAAAGCACAACTCTTCTGATACAAAGTCCATAGAGAAAGTTGTTCCTTGGAACATCATTAAGAAGAGAGAACCAAAAGATAATTTACATCATCTTCAGAAATATCCTTAAAATAATACAGCAGAGGATTCAATAGTGTTTTCATTCTAAAGTAAGATTCTTCCATAGAGGCCAGTGATATTTCACCAAAATGCAGTTCAGAAAGAGCACTGCCCCAGGGTGCCCAGTGGATACCATCCAAGTCTACAGCTCCCTGGTGGGTTATTCCAAGGGGAGATTTCAAGCAGGGCTACTCCAAGTCATCCCAGATAAACAGAAACCAAGAGTAAGCATTTAGAAAGTCATTATATCAAGACAGAGCTGTGACAAATTCATTATAGTCTGTACAACATTAGTCCATAGGAGATTGGAAAATGTTTTTTAATGAAAAGAACAATGATCATTCACCACAGGTAGTTTTGAAAGCACTGCTTAGAGTACCTAATAATGAATGAACCTCATATCCTTCAGGAAACTCGGGGGGTTTTTTTGGAGCTGAGTTTTTAAGGCATTGAAGGTTAGGGCCCTCAAGTTATGTGCCCTAGAATTGCATGGATCTCTTCTGATGTCCATGAAAGGAACCCTATGTGTCACGGTCATATATACTTTGCACATGGGAACTGTGCAAAGGAACTGTGAGGAGGCCACTGCACCTGCCCACAGAGAGGGTGCGAAAGAGCCCCTGCACCCAGGCGGGGAGCCTCCCCAGCAAGTAACCTGGGTTTGTTCCACAGCCTGATAGTCGTTTCAGCCTAGAAAACTTTTATATCAGGTGCAACTGAGCACCACCTTAGCCATTAGAAAAAGGCCAGTGTGCATAATGTATCAAACTTTGAACAACACAACTTCCTGTCGTAGTAGTAGTTCCAAACATTAACCTAGGTCAATAACTGAGGTGATGTGCTTTAGCCATGAAGTTAGAATTAGAAACACGGCTTTTTCTAACAGACATAGACTTTGGCTTTAGCATAATTGTTCTGCAGTCTGTTTTATAGCAGCAGTAAAATAACTGGGTGATTCCCATAATAGTGATGGTAACTAGCACCTGCTGGAGCCTCAACTGCATTAAGTCATGCAGCTCTCACAGTAACCCTGGGAGGTAGATGCTCCTGTTTCCTCCTTTTTTACTGATGAGAAAATGGAGTTTCAGAGAACTTAGCTTGTCCCCAGTCACTCAGCTGGGACACAGAAAAGCTGGGCTCTGTGACACAGCCCTCCTGACTCCAAAGCCACTGTCATCCCCACTGTGCTCTGTAAAGACAGAAATAATCAATACTACAGATGCTTATTTTCCTAGTCAGCAAGGGAACAATCATGTAGTTCATCTAAAAAGGTCATCAAATAAAGATGCAAAGACATATCCCTTGTTTTACACCCACTGGAAATTTTTATCCAATGCACTTTGAGTATTGAATCACATTTCAGGCATCCCATTGGAAAGATATTGATAAAACTGGAGAAACTCAGAGGTGAGTTAACAAGCGGGTAAGAGTTCTGAAGAACACATCCCATGAGGAATGTGTAAAAGACCTGGACACATTTAACCTGCATGAGGGAAATTGAAGGATTCTTGGGACAGCTCTTCATCACATCGAAAGTCTGGCTTGTCAGGGAAATGTTAGACCAGCTCCATGCGGCATCAGAAACAAACATAACATGGAAGGCCAGCTTTGGCTTAGTCCTGACCCTCTGTCTCATTGCTTTTCTAAAGAGTCACTAACATTTCTTGAGAGCACACTGGGTTTTGCTATATCATCTGTTACATCCTCACTGGATTGTTCTGGTTATATCTACATTTATTTATGCACCAAAACACTGAGGCTTGGACAGATTAAGAAAATAGACATAGTATGTGCCAGAGCGAGAATCTGAACTTAGATCCTGGTCCTCAGCAAAGCCAGACTAGACTGCCTTCCTCCAATCTGTCCAGCAGCAATAACCTCCTTTTAATAAAAGAGGTTAAGCAGAGATGAGCTGGTGCCAAGGATGATATGAAATGAACCCTTCATTGAGAAGGAGGCTGTACTAGAGGGCTTTATTAGATTCCTTCCAACTCTAATTTGATTATGCAGACACATTTGAGAAAATATAATGCACTTGTTTTAATCTTTACAACATTGAAATTCCAAGACTAGCAGGTCCTACGCTTTCTTGCTGCTTTCCTTTTCATCATTAAAAGGAAAGGGGGAGATAAAGAGCTGTATTTTGCTACTGAGTAGATAAGCAGCATCACCACACTTCATCATTGTATAGTTGGCCACTCATTCATCTGGCAGAGGCTTACAGAGCAGCTCTGTGACCTGCACGCAGCAGGTGTGGGAGTAAACAGCACTGAGACCCGGATCTCCCTGAACCCAGGCATTGGTAACTTTTAGACTATACATTCATGAACTAGAACATGTTCAAACTAAAGCAAAAAAAAAAAACATTGGGTTGTATGAAAATATTCCATTCAACTCAAAAATTTCTGTCAGAGTACCCATAGTGACCCAGAAGAACACCTTGTACCCTGTAAGGTCTTGGGGAGTGATGTAACTGAGGCCTCTGCAAGCAGGAAGCTTCATTTTTTTTTCCTTACATTTCACAAAGATGTTGTATTTGTGCAGCAGAAGTATACTCTGTTTTAATACTTAAATGTTCTAAGTTACTGTAACCACTGTCACTGAAATTGAAACTCCAAGATGCTTTTCATACCAAGAGGCTCCATGGTAAAGAATTACCTGCCAGTGCAGGAGGCACAAAAGACGCAGGTTTGCTTCCCACATTGGGAAGATCCCCTGGAGGAAGAAATGGCAATCCACTCCAGTATTCGTTCCTGGAGAATCCCATGGACAGAGGAATCGGGCAGGCTACAGTCCGTGGGGTTGCAAAGAGCTGGACACAACTGAGCAACTGAGCACACAGAGAACACTGCCTTATTTATCTAGAAGTACATACATCCCTCGTAGCTCAGCTGGTAAAGAATCTGCCTGCAATGCAGGAGACCCTGGCTCAATTGCTGGGTGGGGAGGTTCCCCTGGAGAAGGGATAGGCTACGACTCCAGTAGTATTGGGCTTCCCTGGTGGCTCAGACGGTAAAGAATCCGCCTGCAATGCAGGAGACCCGGGTTCAATCCCTGGGTTGGGAAGATTCCCTGGAGAAGGGCATGGCTACCCACTCCAGTATTCTGGCCTGGAGAATCCCATGTACAGAGGAGCCTGGTGGGCTACAGTCCATGGAGTCACAAATTGTCAGACACGACTGAGCGACTAGGCACACACGTACATCCCAGCTTAATAAGCCAAGGCTTGTAACAATACTTGTATTTAAACTTTTCTTCCCCACTGAAAAAGGTCTTTTCAAGCAAACCTATGAATATAGGGAGGATAGATACTCATATGACTCATACAGTCAAGGACAGATGTCCACAGTTATTAAGTCTTAGGGGAGATTTTGCTTCCTTTCGTCTAATATTAATTTCTCCTATAGATGGTTAAGTAGAGTAAAATATAGAGAATTACATAGTTTAGTGACACAGGATAAGAAAAAAATTACTTGAAAGAGTGAGAGATAATTTTTTGGTATCTGAGAAAGATTTGAACTTTTAAAAGTGAACAAAACTGTTATACACACCTGAAGAGAAGATTCTCTTACTGGTCAGCACATAGTTCAGACTAACATTTTACTGGTGCTTGACATTTATGTAGGTTTTCAACTTAAAAGTGATGATTCTAAATAAAATTGTATCACAAGCACACATGGTAACCCCCTTTTTAAATTGATACTGCTTGTTTTAGGGAAAATGTGAATATGTGAAAATTTACGAATGTAACTTTTTGTTGTTGTTTAGGAGAGAAGCCATATGAATGCCCAAACTGCAAGAAACGTTTTTCCCATTCTGGTTCCTACAGCTCACACATCAGCAGTAAGAAATGTATCAGCCTGATGCCTGTGAACGGGCGGCCGAGAACAGGGCTCAAGACCTCGCAGTGCCCCTCACCCTCGCTCTCGGCCTCTCCAGGCAGCCCCACGCGGCCACAGATGCGGCAGAAGACAGAGAACAAGCCCCTGCAAGAGCAACTTCCCGTAAACCAGATCAAAACCGAACCTGTGGATTACGAGTTCAAACCCATAGTGGTTGCTTCAGGAATCAACTGCTCAGCCCCTCTACAGAACGGGGTTTTCAGTGGTGGTGGCCCCTTACAGGCAACCAGTTCTCCTCAGGGTGTGGTGCAGGCCGTCGTTCTGCCAACGGTGGGTTTGGTGTCCCCCATCAGTATCAATTTAAGTGATATTCAGAATGTACTTAAAGTGGCGGTAGATGGTAATGTCATCAGGCAAGTTTTGGAGAATAATCAAGCCAATCTTGCATCCAAAGAACAAGAAACAATCAATGCTTCATCCATCCAGCAAGGCGGCCATTCTGTTATTTCAGCCATCAGTCTTCCTCTGGTTGATCAAGATGGAACAACCAAAATCATCATTAACTACAGTCTTGAACAACCTAGCCAACTTCAAGTTGTTCCTCAGAATTTAAAAAAAGAAACCCCAGTCCCCACCAACAACTGCAAAAGTGAAAAGTTACCAGAAGATCTTACTGTCAAGTCTGAGAAGGACAAAAGCTTTGAAGGGGGAGGGAATGACAGCACTTGCCTCCTGTGTGACGACTGTCCCGGGGACATCAATGCACTTCCGGAGCTGAAGCACTATGACCTGAAGCAGCCGGCCCAGCCCCCTCAGCCCCCCACCCCAGAAGCTGCCAAGCCCGAGGCCTCCACTCCATCGGGGTCCGGAGATGGCAGTTTGTCTCCCAGTCAGCCACCTTTAAAGAACCTCTTGTCTCTTCTGAAAGCATATTATGCTTTGAACGCACAGCCAAGTGCAGAAGAGCTCTCAAAAATTGCCGATTCCGTGAACCTACCAGTGGATGTAGTGAAAAAGTGGTTTGAAAAGATGCAAGCGGGACAGATCTCAGTGCAGTCTTCTGAACCATCTTCCCCGGAACCAGGCAAAGCCGACACCCCTGCCAAGAGCGACGGTCAGGCTGCAGACGCAGATGAAACCCAGGACAGCACAGGGAACCGCCAGAGCCCTCTGAAGAGAGCTAGCTCCCCCGTCTTACCAGGAGGCTCGGCCGTCAACGGTTCCGGAAGCAGCGCCTCCTCCCCTTCTCCCCTGAACCTCTCTTCCTCCAGAAGCGCACAGGGTTACTCGTACCCGACAGAAGGGGCGCAGGAAGAGCCGCAGGTCGAACCTCTTGATCTTTCACTACCAAAGCAGCAGGGCGAGTTATTGGAAAGGCCAACTATCACTAGTGTTTACCAGAACAGTGTTTATTCTGTCCAGGAAGAACCCTTGAACTTGTCTTGTGCAAAAAAGGAGCCACAAAAGGACAGTTGTGTTACAGACTCAGAACCAGTTGTAAATGTAATCCCACCAAGTGCCAACCCCATAAATATTGCTATACCTACCGTCACTGCCCAGTTACCCACGATCGTGGCCATCGCTGACCAGAACAGCGTTCCGTGCTTGCGAGCACTGGCTGCCAACAAGCAGACCATCCTGATCCCCCAGGTCGCCTACACATACTCAACTGCAGTCAGCCCGGCGGTCCAGGAAACACCCTTGAAGGTGATCCAGCCCAATGGAAATCAGGTAAAAAAGGAAAAGAACCACTCCCAGCCCCAATCCATTGATCAAATGCTAGTTTGATTTATTTTAGTGAATTTCTCTAATAAAAACCAGGCATGAGAGAGCCAAGCAGCTTGCTAAACTGTCACGTTTGAAAGGAAATAGCTGACTGTGTGTCTTAGCTGCGGTGGCATCTCGGCTTTTGCTGTTTACTGATCCAGAGTGTAGTTTTCAACTGCAGTTTTGAGTATTATTTTGCAGAAAAGAGGGTCGATGGGTCTCAGCTATAAGATTGACTGTTTGAAACTAGAGATGGAAGAGGAAAGTAAAATTCAAATACTCATTAATCAGACTTCTGTTTTATAGTTAAGTTCCCAGAATTCATCATAGTTTCTGCCTTGATTATGATCATCAGTAAATGAAAATTTGTTCACAGATGTTTTACACCAGGCTAACTTAGCTCTCACTTAATGAAGCAAACAAAAGTATATAAAGAATTCACCTAATGAGTTTACTGATGATTTTATAAGCTGTAAACTGGTGTTCAATCATAATACCACATGAGGGAATACAGTTGTGAATCTGTGTGTATTTTCCTCTGTAACACTCTCCGAGTACGTGACAGTTATGATAAAGCTATTCTGCATGACTGTTGTGTGTTTCACTGTCCAGGCTTTTTCTGTGTCACTGACCTTGATGTCTCCATTTTTTCCATCAATTTCTGATTGAATCAAATGAATACTAAAGATAAATTTAATCTTTTTCCCAAATACTTACTCTAAGAAGATGCGACTAAAATAATTATAATATCCTGTTCACGTATGTTTTGCTACTTTTGTCTCCTTAAATATTGCTACCAATGGGGCTTCCTGTAATTGTGGTAACCTTGAGAAAGTTTTCACATGGCTAAATTTTTCATGAAATCTAAATTTTAACTGTATAAAACACTCTTCACACCTTTGAAGAATAAACTGGGAAATTTCAGTTAACAAGATCCAGTAACATGAAGAGAGTTCCTTTAACACCACTGGCAGCTTACAAGTGACAGAAAAACGTCTCTCAGCACTTCGCACCCCTTGTTGTTGTTTAGTCACTCAGCTTAGTTGTATCTGACTCTTGGCGACCCCATGGACTATATAGCCCACCAGGCTCCCCTGTGCATGGAATTTCCCAGGCAAAAATACTGGAGAGGTTTGACATCTCCTCCAGAGAATCTTCCTGCATCAGGGATTGAACCCTCATCTCCTGCATTGGCAGGCAGATTCTTTACCACTGAGCACCAGGGAAGTCCTCTCCTGCCTTACAAAGCTGTAAGAAATTGTGGGAAACCTCTAAACTTGTGGAAAATGTGTGAGTTTAGGATGGAAGTCTTCAGGAAAGACACAAGATCCTAGGAGCCCAATCCCACTGCAGGCTCCCTGCAGAATTCTTCCACCTACAGGAGACCCTGCTGCCAGTTTTCTCCCTAACCCTCACCCAAAACTCTGAAGATTCACCATCAAGCAAGGATTCTTGTTTAAAAACACAGACCTGCCTGCATTGTTTTTCCATCTTCCTTCTTAGAAAAGTGATAGAACAAACCTCCCTCTTTACAAGGAGACAATGAAGTTTAGTTCACAAAATTCTAAGGTTCTGGAAGATACAACTTAAAGACCACTTTTAAGAAAGTCTTAATTTTCACTTAGTAAAACCCAGAAGGTAAGTGATGCAGTTAGAAATTCACGACTGTTTAGCAAACTGGTAAGTTAAAACGTTGGGCAGACTTCTCATAAGTTAATGATCCATAGGCAGCTAAAGTGTTCTCTGCAGCGTCCTTTCTTTCAGTGCCCGCTGACCCTGGGCTGCTTTTGCTGTTGTGACTGCACTGCCCACTCACCTGAACCCTCCCTTGGAGCCTGCTTTGGTCAGGTTGTTGAAAGCAGAAATCAAAGTGGTTCCTTCAGCTCTGCTTTTATTTATGTCTGTCGTTTACCCTGTAATCTTAAATGAACTTTTCCTACTTCCTTTTCTCCTCTAGGATGAAAGGCAAGACACTAGCTCAGAAGGAGTATCCAACGTAGAGGATCAGAACGACTCCGATTCCACGCCCCCCAAAAAGAAAATGCGGAAGACAGAAAACGGAATGTATGCTTGTGATTTGTGTGATAAGATATTCCAAAAGAGTAGCTCACTGTTGAGACATAAATACGAACACACAGGTATGTATGTTAAGGAAGCTGCCAGTTTTGCAGTTGAATTGATGGCTATTTCCATAACCGGAAGTGCCCCAAGGCCTAGCAGCTCCATGCCGTTACATTTCATAGCTGTGCCCTTATTTTCAGGTAAAAGACCCCACGAGTGTGGCATCTGCAAAAAGGCGTTTAAACACAAGCATCACCTGATAGAGCACATGCGCCTGCACTCCGGGGAGAAGCCCTACCAGTGCGACAAGTGCGGGAAGCGCTTCTCCCACTCGGGCTCCTACTCCCAGCACATGAACCACCGCTACTCCTACTGCAAGAGGGAGGCCGAGGAGCGGGAGCCCCCCGAGCCGGGGGCCGCAGGCCCAGGGGTCCCGCCCGAGCAGCACGCGGGGCAGGGCGACTCGGACGAGAGGGAGAGCTCGACGCGGGAGGAGGATGAGGACAGCGAAAAGGAGGAGGAAGAGGAGGAGGAGGAGCGGGAGCTGGAGGAGCTGGAGGAGAAGGGAAGTGGAGCGGCGCGAGGGGCGGAGGAGGTGGAGGACGGGGAGGAGGAGATGGACGACGAGGAGGACAAGGAGGAGGAGGCGGAGGAGGAGGGGGAGAGAGCAGAAACGGAAGGTGTGGGGCAGGGGGCGGGGGCTGGAAGCCAAGCCCATAGCTTAGAACACAAAGTCAGTGAGGGCAGCGAGCAGGTGTCTGAAGAGAAAACAAATGAAGCCTAATAGTTTTTCTAGAAAAGACAGAAAATTCTAATTGGTAATGAAGTTTTGTTCTATATTATACATGCTTTTCATGGAAACACAGTAACCTGTATACTGTGATTTCTGTTCACTACTGTGTAAAGTAAAAATTTAAAAAAACACAAAATCAAAAAAAAAAAAAAACCACACAAAAAAAAATCCGGGTGTGCCTGAACCTCAGACCTAGTAATTTTTCATGCATTTTTCAAAGTTAGGAACAAGTTTGTAACATGAAGCAGATTAGAAAACTTAATGACTCAGAAAGCAGAGATTTAACAGGTTAAAGAAAGCTGATTGATTAGATGAGCACCTGACATTGTTTCATTTTATCAGTATTAATTAGCACTCTTACGTTAGTTTATTCTTAAGCTGTACAATTGGGAGAAATTTTATAATTTTTTATTGGTAAACATATGCTAAATCCGCTTCAGTATTTTATTATGTTTTTTAAAATGTGAGAACTTCTGCACTACAGAATTCCCTTCACGGAGAAGTATAATGCAGTTCAAAACCGTGCTAACTACCTTTTCTAAATTCAACCTAGAAGGTAGTCATTTCTAATATTTAGATGTCACAGTAGAGCGTATTCTCATTTAAAGTGTATTGTTAGCCTTAAGAAAGCAGCCGCTAGAAGAGCTGAAGTTTCTTACTCATGTGGTTTAAAATGGAGTTGACGAGATTGCCGTTGAGTTCTGATTGCAGGGACTAACAGTGTTGATACTGGTGAGACAGCAGAGACGTCAGAATCAGTGTTCGTAATTGTGTTTGCGTACGTGGTACACAAATATGAAGGATGTGATATGAAGCTTTGTATCTCCTCTGGCCTTAAGCAAGACCTGTGTGCTGTAAGTGCCATTTATCAGTATTTTCAAGGCTCTGACCAGCCTCCGTTCATGCGTGGCCTACAATAACTAGCATTTGTTGATTTGTTTCTTGTTATCAAAATTCCAAAATAAAACTTAAAAACCACTGACTCTGTCAGAGAAGCCAAACACTGGGACATTTCACCCTTTAATTCCTCAGTATTCATTTTGCGTTAATTGACTTTCAAAATTTCTCTACTGAAACGAAAGGGAAATTTTCTAATCTGCTTTATCCATGTACTTGCATTTCAAACATGGACCTGCCATTGTTATTTGGCTCATAACTGTTTCCAAATGTTAGTTATTATGGACCCAGTTTATTAACAACATTAGCTGATTTTTACCTATCAGTATTATTTTATTTCTTTTAGTTTATAGATCTGTGCAACATTTTTGTACTGTATGTCTTCAAACTTGGCAGTATTAATACCCTTCTTACTGACATATGTACTTTTAGTTTTAGAAAACTTTTATATTTATGTGTCTTATTTTTATATTTCTTTATTTATTACACAGTGTAGTGTATAATACTGTAGTTTGTATTAATACAATAATATATTTTAGTATGAAAATTTGGAAAGTTGATAAGATTTAAAGTAGAGATGCAATTGGTTCTCTTGCATTGAGATTTGATTTAACAGTGTTATGTTAACATTTATACTTGCCTTGGACTGTAGAACAGAATTTAAATGGGAATGTATTAGTTTTACAACTGCAATCAAGTCATTTTACCTTTACCCAGTTTTTAATATAAAACTCTTAAATTTTGAAATTCACTGTGTGACTAATAGCATGATGCTCTGCGGTTTTATTAAGAGATTAGTCTAACCATAAAACTCTCATTTCCTTAGGAAGCCAAATTAGGATAACCTCATGTAAACAGTGTTGGGAACAACGTTTAACATTTTGTGCCAATTTGTTCCTGTATTCATGTATGTAAGTTACAAATCTGACTCTTCATTTTTAAGTTCCTTGTTACACCATGGTCATTTTCTAGTTTTTTACCAGACTCCCCATCTCACAATAAAATGCATCAACAAGCCTGACTTGCTGTCCTTCTTTTGATCATTGTCAAGATTTTCTCTGGAAAACTGTTAAGTGGGTATACAGTCATCCTGCTCTGGGTGTATCTTGGGCTGAGTTTGGGTAAACTCAGTGGTTTAGACATTCCCCACTAAGTCAGGGATTTTCCTGCAGCTGGTGTTTTTGGGAATGTCAGAGGTGACAATGACTGGCCAACTGAGAGCTTGCGTCCTCGTCCAGAAGCTTTTACCCCCGACTCTGGATCCATGACCTCTTACCCTGGGGGAGCTGGGTTTCACAGTCTTTCCTCTGCACTCCCACAGCCTTTGCCTTCCTCACCTCAGCCCTTACACTGTCACTCACGCCCCTCCCACCAGGACCAGGATCCTCTGGACCACCTGCCAGGTCACTCTCCTGCCCCAGTGCCCAGCACAAGTCCATGCGGCCATGTGTGCTGAACGATAATATAATTTGCATGTTAAAAGAGCTCAGCTATGTCTTTACTACTCTTTTGCTTCTGTATATGTTAAATGATTTCAGCAATTTGGTAATGTCCTTATTCAGGTCCTATTAAACACTAGACATAATAGACAAATAGTAAACTCTGCCTGTCCGCCTGCCTTTCTGTTCTGATTTGTGAGTTTATTTCCAGGTGTCTTCCTTGTGCTTAACCTCACGGTACATGACACATGTGTTCAAGGCCCCTGGGAGGAGTGCCGGCACCCATCCTAACAAATTCCACGAGGACCCCCTTCCCTTCTGATGGCCTCACATTCCCAGCGTGACGCCTCACTTCTATCAATGAAAAACCTCCCCAGTAAGCACAGTAGAGGTTTAGGAAACAAGAATAAGTAACCGTTCTTAGGACACATTCATACTATAATCACTCTATTAGGAAGCTCAAAGAAGTCCGTGCTCAATTTATATGGGTAAATGGCTAATGAAGGAATTCTAGATTCATCAGAGAAGTTCTGAAGATGAAAACGCATCAGCATTTCCCGTCACTCCCCCAAATCCAGCAACAGTGTGCCACTGACCTGTGCCACGTGCACAGATTCCTTGCTGCTATTGTCAAAGCTGGTTTCGCAGAAGCCTTACAAGACAGAAACACCATGTGCCCATGAGCACACACATATTAAGGAGCAGAATAACATATCTGGCACGGAAAGCCATGCTCATCACCAGCCTGCATCACAGCTCATGTGAGAACAGCCCACACTATCTACATCTAAACTTAAGCCTGGCTGTAGGTAATACGAGTAGATGATGTCAGCAAGACTAATACACGTGTCATAACATGGAGAAAAAGAGAAGGGCAAAGACTCTTTTTTCAAATCTATGTGTAAGCTTAAAATCAGCCATGAAAACATGAAAATGCAAACTTAGACTTCTGAAGATCAATGGGAGGATATACTAGAACAACTATAATACGGACTCCGAACCTTAAAAAAAAATAAAACATAAATTTCTCTGTTCTGGTGAACGAACAGTCCACTCAACAATTCACATTTTTTCTCAACAACACATGGGACATTCATGACGAGAAACCATATTATGAGCCATGAAACAACCTTCAAATTCAAAAGAATTAAAAACAAAGTGGTTTTCTCTGACTACAAAATAAACTAGAAATCAGTAACAGAAATACATCTGGCAAATCCCCTCCCCCTGCCCTGCAAAACTATTTGAAACTGTTAACATGTTTCTCGGTAAACATTGACAATAAAAAGAACTAAGTAAAAATGAAAATCCAATATCAGAAGTTGCAGTAACCAGTAAAAGCAGTGCATATAAGAAAATTCATAATATTAAATGCTTATATTAGAAAAGAAGGCATAAGTTTCCCCCTTTAGAAATTAGAAGAATAAAATTAAATCCAAGCCAAGCAGAAAAGCAGTAATAGAAGAAGTCAATGGCACAGAAAACAAAAGCAATGGGTATACCAATGCAATCAGAACCTAATTCTTTGAAAAACTTAATTGATAAACCTCTAGCCAGATAGATCAAGAAGACAAATCATCAAGAATAAGAGAAGATACTCTTGAAAATTCTACAGGGTAAAAGGATGAAAAGGAAGTATTGTGAACTTTAAGCCAATGAACTTGAGAGCTTTGATGAAAATGACACAACCAAAACTCACTATAATAAGAAATAGATAACCTGATTAGTCCAAGCACAAAGAAACTGCTAGTTAAAAACCTTCCCATAGGACTTCCCTGGTAGTCCAATGGTTAAGAATCCACCTGCCAATGCAGGGGACGTGGGTTCAATCCCTGGTCCAGGAAGATCCCACATGCACTAAGCCTGTGTGCCACAAGCTCTAGAGCCTGTGCTCTACAATAAGAGAAGCCACTGCAATGAGAAGCTAACACATCACAACTAGAGAGCAGCCCCCACTTGCCACAACTAGAGAAAGCCCATGCACAGCAACAAAGACCCAGTGCAGCCATAAATAAATAAAACTTTAAAAAATCTTCCCACAAAGAAGACTCCAGGACCAGATGGCTTCACCAGTGAATTCTACCAATAAGTTATTGTACAAATTCCACACAAGCTCGTCCAGAAAATAAAACACATTTCCTGCCTTAGTCTGTGGACCCAGCATTAACCTGATAGGAAAATCAATGACATAACAGTAAGTAAAAACTTCACATAATATTTCTCTGAATGTAGATGCAAAAATCCTTGACAAAGTATCTGGAAATCATTTTGAGTAGTGTATCAAAAGGAAAATACTTTATGACCAAGTGGAATTTTATCCCAGGACTGCAAGGTTGTTTGGCATTCAGAAACCGATTTACATCATTTTTACATACTTCTGTCATATTTACAGAACAAAAAGAAAAGCCACATGATCATCTTAACAGGTGTAGAGGAAGCACCTGACAAAATTCTACACCAAATCATAAAAGTCCTCAGCAATCTAGCAATAGAAGGAAATTTCCTCAATCTAACAGAGGGCACCTGCAACAAACCCCATAGTTATTACAATAATTTTGAAAAATTGAATGGTTTCTTCATAAAATTATAAACAAAGCAAGAATGTCTACTCTCACTCTTTTTTTTAAGCATTGTACTAGAGGTCTCATCAGGTGCAGCATGACAGGAAAAAGAAAGGCACACAGATTGGGAAAAGAGAAGTAACTTTTTATTTGCAGATATAAGTTCATCATGCAAAAATCTATCATTTTTATAACAGTGGTAAAATGAAATTTAATTTTTTAATATAGGAATCATTTAGGGATAATTTATCAAATATGGGCAGAACCTGGGCACCAAAAGTACTAAATACAGCTGAAAGAAAGAAGCAATGCAAATGAGAAGATAGTCCATGTGTACTGATCAGAAGATTGATTCAATGTCATTGCTGTGTCAGTCCTCCTCAAATTCATCTATTGATTCAGCATGATTCCAGTGAAAATTGAAGCCATATAATTGTGGAAATTGACAGCTTTATTCAATGTTTATATGGAAATGCAAAGGACTTCAGGTAAGCATAACAATTTTGGAAAAGAAGAATTAAGTTGGAGGGCTTAGATTACCTCATTTTTAGCCTTCCTATAAAGTTGCAGCAGTCAATACAAGGTTTTAAGGGCATGAGAATGGACACAGAGATCAAGAAAACCATTAAAAGTTAGGAGGAGACCCACATATTCACAGCCAATTGATTTTTGCCAAAGGTGCTAGGATAATCCAATGGTTAAATGAGCATCTTTTCAAAATATACTGCTGATATTAGAACTTGATCCTCATGTCACCCCATATGCAAGAAAATGAACTTGACCTTATGTCATACCATACAGAGAAATTATTTCCAAATGGATAATATACTTAAATACAAGAGCTAAAATTATAAACCTTCTGGAAGAAAACATAAGGAAGGAATTCTTTGTGACATCCAATTAGGCAAATAGTAGATAAGACACAAAAAGGATGCATGAGTCATAGAAAAAAGTAATTGATGAAATTACAACTTAAAAATTTTGCTCTCCAAGATACTGTTAAGAAAATCAAAAGAGAAGACAGACTGGGAGAATACTTACACGCACTCATTTATATACCTAAGACTATCGGTAATACCAAATACTGTGCAAAATAGAAAGCAACCGGAACTCTCATACATTACTAGTCGGAATTTAAAATAGTATACCCACTTTAGAAGATAGTTTGTCAGTGTCTGATAAAGTTAAATACAGTTAAATACTCACTGGAGACATATTAGTATGTCTTTTGTTATCGTTACTGATTGGAGACTTAGCAATACATTTTTAGGGAGTAATACGATTAACTGTGCGAAGTTATTACAGCTTAAAATTGATCATAGGTTCATTATGCAATTTGTGACTGTCGTGATCACATTTTGCTCCATCAGATTTTTGTTCAAACCTTGTATATATTATAAACACAAGTTTATTACCATAAAATTTTCAAAAACGACGTATCATGGAATTTTGAGTGAAGAATTTTTCAGTGAATTTTATGCAGATGCTTTCTCTGATTGTTCACACAACATGTATACCAGTGTCTCAGAAGATGATAATTCTTCAGAATGTTCTGATTCATATGGTATGAATATTAAACCAACAAAAAGACAAACCTTAGTGATTGCTTCTGATATAAAAAGTGAAAATGAAACTCATGGTGCTGGAGAAGATTTACAGGTGTGTCAGGTGTAACAACTGAATGTAATAACCTGCAAAGTGTTTAGTGAAATAAAAGAATTCATTTTGGGCTGGCCAAAATAAAAATCACCAGCCACAAGTGTTAGTTTCTGCAGAAATCCTCCAGTTAATATTGAATTGAAAGCCAGAAATCCCACTCTTTTGTGTTTACCAAAGCTTAATGAAAGCATTAAGTCCACTCAAAAACTGTATTAAAACATTCATAGCAGTTTTAGCCATAACAGCCAAACTGAAGATAACCCAGATATCTAGCAACCAGGGAATAAATACACTGCAGTATTCCACACAATGGAGTACCACTCAACAATAAGCAACACATACAACATGGATGAATCTGAAGAGCAGATATGCTAACTGCAGCATGAAGACTGGCGCCCATACAGGAATACACCTTTGCAAAAACTGTAAAAAATTAGCCTTTTCAATGTTTCCACTTTCTTTATTAATTAAAGGAAGATCAAAACAAAACAGGGAGTAAGCACTGTCTGTGTGTTCTAAGTATATTGAGTTGTGTTGCAGAGACTCACTATTTCTGTTACTGGATTAGGCTTCTTTTAGGGTACTAGAAAGTGGGAAGGAAACTCTCTTAAATGCAGACATATTCAAGGCAAATTAGAAGTTAAAATTTTTTAAAATAATCTCTTATCTTCAGAAAATGCTATGTTCTACTATTACTCTGGGGCTTGTCTGTTTTCTTATCATAAAATAAGTACAATATAAACTTCACCATTTTAACCATGTGTAAGTATACAGTTCGGTAGCGTGAAGTATATTCACCATGTTGTACTATCACCATTATCCACTTTTCATCATCTCCAAACAGAAGCTTTGTACCCGTAACTCCTCACCCCTCCCTCTCCCCAGCCTCTGTTAATATTATGCACTACTGTATTTTCTCTATGAACTGGTCTACTCTGCATACCTCCTATGAGTGGAATCATGCAGTATTTGTCCTTTTGTGTCTGGCTTATTTCACTTAGCATAACCGTTTATCCTCAAGGTTCATCCATGCTCTAGTATGTATCAGAATTGCATTCCTTTTTAAGGCTAAATAATATTCCATTGACTGTATATGCCACATCTTGTTTACCCACTCATCTATCAATAGACATCTATTTCCACCTTTTCTGGCTAATGTGAATAAGGCCTCTATGATCACTGACTTGCAAATACTTGAGTTCCTGCTCTCAATTCATTTGGATATATACCTAGAAGTGGCACTGCAGGATCAAATGGTAATTCTAAGTTAAACTCTTTGAGGAGCTGCCAAACTCTTCCACGGTGGTACACCATTTTATATTCCATCAGCAATGCACAAGCATTTCAATTTCTCCATGTCCTTGTCAACACTTGTTATTCTGTGTTTTGATAATAGCCATTCTAATTGGTGAACACAGTACAAGAAGCAATGAACAAAACCATCCCCAAGAAAAAGAAATGCAACAAAGCAAAATGGTTGTCTAAGGAGGCCTTACAAATAACTGAGAAAAGAAGAGAAGTGAAAGGCAAAAGAGAAAGGGAAAGATACACCCATCTGAATACAGAGTTCCAAAGAATAGGAAGGAGAGAAAAGAAAGTATTCTTACGTGAACAATGCAAAGAAAAAGAGGAAAACAATAGAATGAGAAATACTAGAGATCTCTTCAAGAAATTAGAGATACCAAGGGAATATTTCGTGCAAAGATGGGTACAATAAAGGACAAAAATGGTAGGAACTAACAGAAGAGATTAAGAACGGATGACAAGAATACACAGCAGAGCTGTACAAAAAACATCTTAATGACTTGGGTAACCATGAAGGTTACCTACAGCCAGACATCCTGGAGTGTGAAGTCAAGTGGGCCTTAGGAAGAATTAACTACAAACAAAGCTAGTGGAGGTGTTCAGTTAGCTAGCTGAACTGTTTCAAATCCTAAAAGATGATGATGTTAAAGTGCTACACTCAATATACCAGCAGATTTGGAAAACAGCAGTGGCCACAGGACTGGAAAAGGTTATTTTTCATTCCAATCTCAAAGAAGGGAAATGCTGAAGGATGTTCAAACTACCACACAACTGAGCTCATTTCACATGCCAGTAAAGTAATGTTTAAAGTCCTTCAAGCTCGGCTTCGACAGTATGTGAACTGAGACCTTCCAGATGTACAAGCTGGGTTTAGAAAAGGCAGAGGAATTGAAGATCAAATTGCCGACATCTGTTGCATCATAGAAAATCAAGGGAATTCCAGAAAAACACTTACTTCTCATTCACTGACTACACTAAAGCCTTTGACTATGTGGATCAAAACATACTGTGGAGAATTCCTATATGGGAATACCAGACCACGTTAACTGCCTCCTGCAACACCTGTATGCAGGTCAAGAAGCAACAGTTAGACCTGGACATGGAATAGACAGACTGTTTCAAAATCAGGAAAGGAGTGCGTCAAGGCTGTATATTGTCACCCTGCTTATTTAACTTATATGCAGCATACATCATGCAAAATGCTGGGCTGGATGAAGCACAAGTTGGAATCAAAATTCCTGGCAGAAATATCAATAACCTCAGATATGCAGATGACACCACCCTAATGGCAGAAAGGGAAGCAAGACTAAAGAGCCTCTTGATGATGGTGAAAGAGGAGAGTGAAAAAGGTGGCTTAAAACTTAACATTCAAAAATTAAGTTCATGGCATCTAGTCCCATCACTTCATGGCAAACAGATGGGGAACAGTGACAGACTTTATTTATTTTCTTGGGCTCCAAAATCACTGCGGATGGTTACTGCCCATGAAATTAAAAGACACTTGCTCCTTGGAAAATAAGCTATGACAAACCTAGACAGCATATTTAAAAGCAGAGACATTACCTTGCTGACAAAGGTCTGTATAATCAAAGCTATGGTTTTTCCAGTAGTCATGTACAGTGTGAGAGTTGGTCCAAAGAAGGCTGAGTCCCAAAGAATTGATGCTTTCGAACTGTGGTGTTGGAGAAGACTCTTGAGAGTCCCTTGGACAGCAAGGAGATCGAGCCAGTCAATAATAAAGGAAATCAACCCTGAATATTCATTGGAAGCTGATGCTGAAGTTCCAATACTTTGGCCACCTGACGCAAAGAGCCAACTCATTGGGAAGACCCTGATGCTGGGCAAGACTGAAGAAGAAGAAGGGGCAACAGAGGATGAGATGACTCGATGACATCACCAACTCAATGGACATGAGTTTGAGCAAACTCGAGGAGACAGTGAAGGACAGGGAAGCCTGGTATGCTACAGTCCATGGGGTCACAAAAAGTCAGAAAGGACTGAGTCACTGAAAAACAGCAATGGGTGTGAGATGGTATCTCATAGTGATTTTCACTGGTATTGACTCAATTTCTCACCCTTAACGCTAACCTTTTCCTCTACATCTCCACACCAATAAAGACTCTGGGAGCCAGACATTAGGACATTTAAAACAACTAATATATGGAGGAAATTAGAAAGTAATTTCACATGCTCAAGAAAAGGCTCAGAAAAGACTCAAGAAAACCTTAAGTTTACACTTTAGATGGATCACTGGCTCAGAGACAGTTTACAAAAATAAAACAATAACAAAGAACAAACCCTGGCGAAAGGGGATAATCTGATTTCCAGAGTGACATTATTAGATTCAGAAGTCTAGCATTCAACAACAACAAAAAAATCACAAGTCAAGAAAGAGGAAGTGTGGCCCATTCAGAAGGTAAAATAAGTCAACATAAACTGTCCCTGAAAAAGACCAGACAGCAGATCTACTAGACGAAGATGCTGCAACAGCTGCCTTAAAGGCGCTCCAAGAATTAAAGGATGATGCAAGAAAGTCAAGAAACCACACTGTGAACAAAGTGGAAGCTAAATACAGAGACAGGATTTTCCTAGTGGTCCAGTGGTTAAGAATCCGTCTGCCAATGCAGTGTTTAATCCCTGGTCCAGGAAGATTCCACACACCATGGGGCAGCTGAGCCCGTGCGCCACAGCTACTGAGCCCATGCTCTAGAGCCCCTGTGCGCAGCGACTGAGCCCACACGCTGCAACTACTGAAGACTGCAAGCCTAGGGGTACGCACACCTCTAGCCTGTGCTCCACAACAAGAGAAGCCACCACAGTGAGAAGCCTGCACACTGCAACAAAGAGTAGAACCTGTTCACTGCAACTAGAGAAAGCCCATGCACAGCAATGAAGACCAAGCACAGGCAAACATAAATACATTAAATAAATAAATTTTCTAAAATAGAGATTAAAAAAAAAAAACCTGAAAAGAAGTTCTATAGCTTTTGAAAAGTACAACAAACTTAAAAGTTCACTGGGCATGCTCAGTTGCTCAGTCGCTCAGTCATATCCAACTCTTTGTGACCCCATGGACTGTAGCCCACCAGGCTCCTCTCTCCATGGAGTTTTCCAGTCAAGAACACCGGAGTGGGTTGCATTTCCTACTGCAAGGGATCTTTTCAACCCAGGGATCAAACCTGCATCTCTCATGTCTCCTGCATTGGCAGGCAGATTATTATTACTGAGCTACCTGGGAAGCCTTAAAACACTGCTGCTGCTGCTAAGTCACTTCAGTCGTGTCTGACTCTGTGCCACCCCATAGACGGCAGCCCACCAGGCTCCCCCATCCCTGGGATTCTCCAGGCAAGACTAGGGGCATTCAAAAACAGATCTGAGTAGGCCAAAGGAAGAATTAGCAAACTGGAAGATCAGGCCACAAAAATTATCAAATCTGAGGATCAGAAAGAAAAAAAAATTGAAGACAGGTGAACAGAGACTGAGGGACCTGTGGGACACCACCAAGTGTACCAGCACTCTCTCACAGGGGTCCCAGGAACAGAGACTGAGGGACCTGTGGGACACCACCAAGTGTACCAGCACACTCTCACAGGGGTCCCAGAAGAGAGGAAAGGGGAGGAGAGAACAGCTGAAGAAACAGTGGCCGAAAACTTCTCACGCTTAATTAAAAGCATGAGTATAAACTTCCAAGATGGTCAATAATCTCCAAGTCAAGATGAACTCAAAGAGACCTACACCAAGACACATCATAATCAATCCAGAGAAAGAATCTTGAAAGCAGGCAGAAAGAAGCAAATTATCACATACAAGGGACCCTCAATAAGGTTATCAGATTTTTCATCAGAAACTTTAGAGTCCAGAAAACAGCGAGCCAATATACTCAAAGTGCTAAAAGAAAAAACTTTCAACCAAGAATCCTATATCCAGAAAAACTGCTTTTAAGAATGAAGAAGAAATTAAGACATTCCCAGATAAACAAAAGCTGAGGGAGTTCTTCACCATTAGACTTCCCCTGAAATAAATGCTCAAGGGAGTCCTTCAAGGTGAAATGAAAAGACACTAGATGATAACCTGAAGCCGTATTGAAAAATGAAGATTTCAATAAAGGTAATAGATGGGAAATTATAAAAGCTATTACAAAAACAATGTGTAACTGCATTTTTTGTTTTCAACATGGTTTAAGAAATTAACACATTTAAAGAAAAAATTATTAGCGTAAAAGTTATTATTGCTGTAACTTTGGTTTGTAACTCCAAATCTTGTTTTCTACATAATATAAAGGACTAATTAATGCATTTTAAATGATTATCAGTTTATGTTTAGGGGTGTACAATGTATAAAGATGTAATTTTGTGACAACAACCACCAAAGAAGGTGGGGTAAAAGCTGTAAAGGAGCTGTGTTTGTATGTTAACAAAGTTAAGCTGATATAAATTCAAATTAGAGTGTTACAACTTCAGAATGTTAAATGTAATCCCCACAGTATCCACCAGAAAATAGCTATAGAATATACATAAGAGGAAATAAGAAAGGAATTTAAACATTTCACCACAAAAAAAAAAAAACCAGTTAAACCCAAAAAGTAACAGGAATGTAGGAAAGGAGAGCAAAAAAGCTGTAAAGCATATAAAAAACAATGACAGTAATAAGCCCCTTTTATAATTAATTACTTTAAACATAAATGGATTAAACTCTCAAATCACAAGACAGATTGGCATGTGTATAAAAACACAACTCTATAGCTATATGTATCAGTTCAGTTCAGTTCAGTCGCTCAGTCGTGTCCGACTCTTTGCGACCCCATGAACTGCAGCATGCCAGGCCTCCCTGTCCATCACCAACTCCCGGAATTCACTCAGACTCACGTACTTCAAGTCAGTGATGCCATCCAGCTATCTCATCCTCTGTCGTCCCCTTCTCCTCCTGCCCCCAATCCCTCCCAGCATCAGAGTCTTTTCCAATGAGTCAACTCTTCGCATGAGGTGGCCAAAGTACTGGAATTTCAGCTTTAGCATCATTCCTTCCAAAGAAATCCCAGGGCTGATCTTCAGAATGGACTGGTTGGATCTCTCAAGTCTTCTCCAACACCACAGTTCAAAAGCATCAATTCTTCAGCGCCCAGCCTTCTTCACAGTCCAACTCTCACATCCATACATGACCACTGGAAAAACCATAGCTCCAACTATATGCTATCTAAAAGAGAATCATTTGATATCCAAAGACACAAGCAGGTTGAAAGTGAAAAGATGGGAAAAGATTTAACTGCAAACAGTAACCCAAAGTTACTGGGCTTGCAGGGGATGAGACTATGGTAATATGAGACAAAATAGACTTTAAATCATAAAAGGTTATAAGAGACAAAGAGGAATGTCATACATTATAAAAGGCTTAACACAGAAAAAAGATATAACAATTATAAACATTTATATATCTAATTTTCCAGACAACACTGAAGTGGGTTGCCATTTCCTTCTCCAGATCTTCCCGACTCAGGGACTGAACCCAGGTCTCCCACATTGTAGGCAGACGCTTTATCATCTGAGCCACCCAGGAAGTCATATATCTAATTACAGACCATCAAAATATAATAAATGCAGAAAAAATGGACAGAACTGAAGGGAGAAATAGAGAGCTCCATAGTAAGAGTTGGAGACTTCAATACTCACAATAGCGGATAAAATGACTAGACAGAAAGTAAGTACAGAAATAGAAGACTTAAAAAGACAATAAACCAACTAGATATAATAGACATATACAGAACACTCTAGCCAGCAACAAGAGAATACATATTATTCTCAAGTGCACACAGGACATTGTCCAGGATAGACCATATGTTAGGCCACAAGTCTCAAAGGTTTTAAAGATAGATACTATACAAAATATTTTCTCTAATCCACAACAGGATTAAAGTTAGAAATCAATAACAAAATTCGCAAAATTTTAGAAATTAAGCAACACACTCTTAACCAACAGATTGAAAAAAAACTCACAAAGGAATCTGGAAAGTCCCAGAGATGAGTACAAATGAAAACACAGTGAGGTGCAGCCAAGACAGCAGAGTAGAACTGGGCTCACTCCTCACATGGGCACACAGAACTTACAACTAATTACAGAGAGACTGTCGATGAGCACAAGCTGAAGACCAGCAAAAAGACCTCTCCAAAACTAAAGGTATAAAGAAGGAACCACAATGAGATGGGTAGGGATGGTAGAGGCACAATATGATCTGACCCACACCACCACCCCCTCAGGTAGACAATCCACAAAGGGGAAGATAACCACAACTGCAAAGGTTCTTTCCAAAGAGGGAGGGGTCTGAGGCCCTGCACCGAAAACAAGACCCCAGAACATGTGGCTCTGACGGGTGACAGGGCTTGTGTATGGGAGAACCAGAGGGATGCAGAAAACAGAGATTCCTAAAGGGCACACAGTAATCACACATAATTCAAGTCCCAGTGCAGACTTAGTACTTTGCAGGGATTTGGGTCAAACTCACTGATTTGGAGAGCCTCTTGGAGGCTACTGAAACTTCCCCTGGTTTCATAGACACTGGCAGCAGTCATTTTGGGGAGTTCATTCTACCACTAAGATACTGGTGCTGGCAAGCGTCATTCTGGAATCCTCCCCCCAGCCACCCTCCACAGACTAGCATCATTCCCAGGTCCCTCTGGCCCCACAGCCAGCCAGCCCAGGACCCAGCCACTAGTAGACTGGCATCAACCCCAGGACCCCTCAGGACTAACAGTCAGCCACCCAAGGATTAGGCCACACCAACAAGCAGGCCAGCACCAGCTCTGGGCAACCCCCATGCCATGCAGTCAGCCATGCCAGGACCCCTCCCCATCTAACAGCAAGCCAACAAGGGTGGCTTGAACTAGGGCTGTGTACTCAACCGGGCCAGGGATCAGACCCATGTACCAATGTGCCCACAGTAGTCATACCAACCACAACATAACAGTCAACACAGCCTACATGAGGTGACCAGAAGGGAGTGGGCTCCCCTTCATTGAATGTCTTCTACATAAGGCCATTTCCTCAAGATTAGGAAACACAGCTGAATTACCAACACACAGAAACACAAAATTAGGCAAAATGAGGAGACAGAGGAGTATGTTCCAAACGAAGGAACAAGATCAAACTGAGAAGAAGAACTAAGTGGAGATAAGCAATTTACCCAACAAAGAGTTCAAGGTAATGATTATAAAGATGCTCAAATAACTCAGAAGAATGGATGCATGCAGTAATAAGTTTAAAAAGAGTTAGAAAGTATAAAGAAGAACCAGACAGAGCTAAAGAATACAATGACTGAAATAAATAATACAGTATAAGTGTTACCAAGTCCAAGCTCACTCTGCTTGCTGCACAACAGTCAATGAATCCAAGAGACGAGGTGTTGAGGCAAGGAAGAGACTTTAATCAGGGAGCTGGTAGGCCAAGAAGATGGCAGTGGCAGATTAGCACCTCAAAATAACCATCTTATTGGGGTCTGGATGCCAGGTTCTTTTATAAATTAGAGATGAGGGGAGGTGAGGAAGCAAAGTAAAAAGGCCAGTAATCTTGCAAACATCTCCTAGAACCGCAAGCCTCAGGAAAGAGACGTGTTAATTTCTTTCTTCCTGCCATCCACATGTGGACAGGACTTTGAACAAAGGAACTTTAGTTTAGACAGAGGGGCAGGATTCTCTGAGGTAAACCATTCTGTATGATTATAATAACAAAAACAATGGAAAGCAAGTCAAAGAAACAGTTCCAACATGGAGTCAGAATTGGCTTCCTCCCTGCGACAAAAGAAATCAACAGATTAGGTGACACAGAGGAAAACACTAGTGAACTGGAAGACAGTACTGGAAAGTATCCAAGCTGAAGAGAAAAAAGAACAAAAAGAATTTTTAAAAATTAGGATAACTTCTTTAACAAAGGCAGCAAGAATAATATAATGGTGGACAGTCTCAATCTTCAATAAATGGTGCTGGGAAAACTAGACAGCTACACATAAAAGCATGAAAATTAGAACACTCTTTAGCACCATAAACAAAAATAAACTCAAAATGGATCAAAGCCTAAATGTAAGGCTGAACACTATAAAATTCTTAGAGGAAAACACTCTTTGACACAAATCACAGCAATATCTTTTTGGATCCACCTCCCAGAGCAATGGAAATGAAAACAAAAATAAACAAATGAGACCTAATTAGAGTTTTTGCATAGCAAAAGAAATCATAAACTAAACAAAAGGACAACCCACAGAATGTGAGAAAATATTTGCAAACAAAGCAACCAACCAGAGTTTAATCTCCAAAATATACAAACAGCTCATGTAGCTCTATGTCAAGAAAACATACAACCGAATCCAAAAATAGATAAAAGACCTAAATAGATATTTCTCCAAAGAAGACATGCAGATGGCCAAGAGACACAGGGGAAGATGCTCAACATCACTGATTAGCAAAGAAATGCAAATGAAAACTACAGCGAGGCATCACTCACAGCAGTCAGAATGGCCGTCATCAATAGGCCTACAAACAGAAAATGCTGGAGAGGATGCGGGGGTCTTCCCCAGTGGCTTGGCAGGTAAAGAATCCACCTGCAAGGCAGGAGACACAGGAGACGCAGGTTTGGTCCCTGGGTCAGGAAGATTCCCTGGAGAAAACAGCAAGCCACTCCAGTATTCTTGCCCGAAGAATCCCACAGACAGAAGAGCCTGGTGGGCTACAGGTCAAAGGGTCACAAAGAGTTGGACATGACTGTGACTGGACACACACGCATACAATGAGGATGTGGAGCAAAGGGAACTCTCCTACACTGTTGTTAGGAAAGTGAATCGGTACAACCACTATGGGGGACAGTATGGAAGTTCCTTAAAAACTAAAAACAGAGCTACCATGTGATCCACAAATCCCACTCCTGAACTTATATTCAAAGAAAGCCTTTCTTTGAGAAGATACATGCACCCTAATGTTCACCACAGCACTGTTTACAATAGCCGAGACAGGGAAGCAATCTAAATGTCCATCAACAGGGGTATGGATAAAGAAGATGCATCATATATATACAATGGAATATTACTCAGCCATAAAAAAGAATGAAATAATGCCATTCGCAGCAACGCAGCTGGACCTAGAGATTACCATGCTAAGTGAAGTAAATCAGAGAAATACAAGTATCACAGGATATCACTCATATATGGAATCTAATTTTTTTTAATGATACACATGAACTTATTTAAAAAACAGAAACAGACTCACATATTTTTAAAACAAACATATGGTTACCAAAGGGGGGACAAGGTGGGGAGTGATAAATTAGGAGCCTGAGATTAACATACACACACTAATATACATAAATAATCAACAAGGATCTACTGTATAGCACAGAGCACTACTCAATATTCTGCAATAACCTATATATTGATAAACAAACTGAAAAAGAATATGTGTATAACTGAATCACTTTGCTATATACCTGAAACTAACACCATATTGTATATCCTCCAATAAATTTCTTTAAAATGAGGATAGTTTAAAAGAATTATGACAAAATCCAATATACTAACACTGGCATTATATGGGTTGCAGAAGGAGAAGAGACGAAAGGTGAAGAGAACTTATTTAAAGAAACAATAGCTGAAAACTTCCATAACCTGGGAAAGGAAACAGGTTCAGGAAGCACAGACAATGCCCAGTGAGATGAAGCAAAGAAGTTTGTGCCAAGACATATTATGATTAAATGGCAAAATTAAAGGAAAAGAGAAAGTCTTAAAAGCATCAAGAGAAAGGCAAACATGCACAAACAGACTAGAAGCCGACTTTCCAGTCAAGAAAGGAGTGCTACGATGTGTTCAAGTGATGTAAGGAAAAAACATACAACCAAGAATACCCTACCTGGCAAAGCTATCATTTTGGTTTTAAGGGCAGATCAAGAGTTTTACACACAAGCAGAACCTAGAAAATTTAGCACCACTGAACTGATTTTACTGGAAACATTAAAAGGACTTCTCTAGGAAGAAAGAAAGACCACACTACAATGTGAAAAACACAAACACCGCATGCTCAAGGCACACATACAGTAAAGGCAGTAGATCAACCACTTATACAGGTTCAGTTCAGTCGCTCAGTCGTGTCCAAATCTGTGCGACCCCACAGACTGCAGCACGCGAGGATTCCCTGGCCACCACCAACTCTCAGAGCTTGCTCATACTCATGTCCATTGAGTCGGTGATGCCATCCAACCATCTCATCCTCTGTCGTCCCCTTCTCCTCCTGCCTTCAATCTTCCCCAGCATTAGGGTCTTTTGCAAGGAGTCAGTTCTTCACATCAGGTGGCCAAAGTATTGGAGTTTCAGCTTCAGCATCAGTCCTTCCAATGAATATTCAGGACTGATCTCCTTTAGGATGGACTGGTTGGATCTCCTTGTAGTCCAAGGGACGCTCAAGAGTCTTCTCCAACACCACAGTTCAAAAGCATCAACTCTTCAGTGCTCAGCTTTCTTTATGGTCCAACTCTCACATCCATATGTGACTACTGGAAAAACCATAGCTTTGATTAAAGGAACTTGTCGGCAAAGTAATGTCTGTGCCTTTTAATATGCTGTCTAGGTTGGTCATAGCTGTTCTTCCAAGGAGCAAGCGTCTTTTAGTTTCATGGCTGCAGTCACCATCTGCAGTTGTTTTGGAGCCCCCCTCAAAATAAAGTCTGTCACTGTTTCCATTGTTTCCACATCTGTTTCCCATGAGGTGATGGGACCAGATGCTGTGATCTTCATTTTTTTAAATCTCAGTTTTATGTATTTGTTTATTTACTTTTACTTTACAACATTGTATTGGTTTTGCCATACATTGACATGAATCCTCCATGGTTGTACATGTGTGTTGAGTTTTAAGCCAGATTTTTCACTCTCCTCTTTCACTTTCATCAAGAGGCTCTTTAGTTCTTCTTCGCTTTCTGCCATAAGGGTGGTGTCATCTGCATATCTGAGGTTATTGATATTTCTCCCGGCAGTCTTGATTCCAGCTTGTGCTTCATTCAGACTGGCATTTCACATGATGTACTCTGCATGTAAGTTAAATAAGCAGGGTGACAATATACATCCAGGACATACTCCTTTCCCAATTTGGAACCAGTCCGTTGTTCCATGTCCGGTTCTAACTGATGCTTCTTGACCTGCATACAGATTTCTCAGGAGGCAGGTCAGGTGGTCTGGTATTCCCATCTCTTTCAGAATTTTCCACAGTTTGTCGTGATCTACACAGTCAGAGGCTTTGGCGTAGTCAATCAAGCAGAAGTAGATGTTTTTCTGGAACTCTCTTGCTTTTTCACTGATCCAGCGGATGTTGGCAACTTGATCTCTGGTTCCTCTGCCTTTTCTAAATCCAGCTTGAACATCTGGAAGTTCACGGTTCATGTACTGTTGAAGCCTGCCTTGGAGAATTTTGAGCATTAGTTTCCTAGTGTGTGAGATGAGTGTAACTGTGCGGTAGTTTGAGCATTCTTTGGCATTGCCTTCTTTGAGATTGGAATGAAAACTGACCTTTTCCAGTCCTGTGGCCACGGCTGAGTTTTTCAAATTTGCTGGCATATTGAGTGCTACACTTTCACAGCATCATCTTTTAGGATCTGAAAGAGCTCAACTGGAATTCCATCACCTCCACTAGCTTTGTTCATAGTGATGCTTCCTAAGGCCCACTTTACTTTGCATGCCAGGATGTCTGGCTCTGGGCGAGTGATCACACCATCGTGGTTATCTGGGTCATGAAGATCTTTTTTGTATTGTTCTTCTGTGTATTCTTGCCACCTCTTCTTAATATCTTCTGCTTCTGTTAGGTCCATACTGTTTCTGCCCTTTATTGAGCCCATCTTCACGTGAAATGTTCCCTTGGCATCTCTAAGTTTCTTGAAGAGATCTCTAGGCTTTCCCATTCTATTGTTTTCCTCTATTTCTTTGCACTGATCGCTGAGGAAGGCTTTCTTGTCTCTCCTTGCTATTCTTTGGAACTCTGCATTCAAATGGGTATATCTTTCCTTTTCTCCTTTGCCTTCAGCTTCTCTTCTTTTCTCGGCTATTCGTAAGGCCTGCTCAGACAACCGTTTTGCCGTTTTGCATTTCTTTTTCTTGGGGATGGTCTTGATCACTGCCTCCTGCACAATGTCACAAACCTCTATCCGTAGTTCTTCAGGCACTCTATCAAACCTAATCCCTTGAATCTATTTGTCACTTCCACTGTATAATCGTGAGGGATTTGATTTAGGTCATAGCTGAATGGTTTTCCCTACTTTCTTCAATTTAAACTGCAGAAGGGAATGGAAAACCACTTCAGTATTCTTGCCTTGAGAACCCCATGAACAGTATGAAAATGGAAAAGGATATGACACTGAAAGATGAACTCCCCAGGTCAGAAGGTGCCCAATATGCTACTGAAGAAGAGTGGAGAAATAACTCCAGAAAGAATGAAGAGATGGAGCCAAAGTGAAAACAAAGCCCAGTCACCGATAAGACTGAAGATAGAAGTAAAGTCCGATGTTGTAAAGAACAATATTGCATGGGAACCCGAAATGTTAGGTCCAGGAATCAAGGCAAGTTGGAAGTGGTCAAGCGGGAGATGGCAAGAGTAAACATCAACATTTTAGGAATCAGTGAACTAAAATGGACTGAAATGGGCAAATTTAATTCAGATGACCATTATATCTACTACTGTGGCCAAGAATCCTTTAGAAGAAATGAAGAAAGCCCTCATAGTCAACAAAAGAGTCCAAAATGCAGTATTTGGGTGCAAACTTAAAAATGACAGAATGATCTCTGTTCGTTTCCAAGGGAAACCATTCAATACCACAGTAATCTGATTCTATGCCCTAGCCACTAATGCCAAAGAAGGTGAAGTTAAAAGGTTCTATGAAGACCTACAAGACCTTCTAAAACTAACGCCCAAAAAAGATGTCCTTTTCGTTATAGGGGACTGGAATGCAAAAGCAGAAGCCAAGAGATAATCTGGAGGAACAGGCAAATTTGGCCTTGGAGTACAGAATGAAGCAGGGCAAAGGCTAACAGGTTTTGCCAAGAGAATGCACTGGTCATAGCAAACACCCTCTTCCAACAACACAATAGAAGACTCTACACATGGACATCACCAGATGGTCAACACCGAAATCAGATTGATTATATTCTTTGCAGCCAAAGATGGAGTAGCCCTATACAGTCAGCAAAAACAAGACTGGAAGCTGACTGTGGCTCAGATCATGAACTCCTTATTGCAAAATTCAGACTTAAATTGAAGAAAGTAGGGAAAACCACTAGACCATTCAGTTATGACCTGAATCAAATCCCTTACAATTACACAGTGGAAATGTCCATCATTATATGAATGGATAAAGATGTGGTCTATATACACAACGTAATATTACTCCATCATAAAGAATAGTGTAAGGTAATTTGCAGCAGATTTTCATAATAAGTGAAGTCAGACAAAGAAACACAAATATTATATGACATCACTTAATGTGGAATCTTAAAAAAAGGACACAAACGGACTTATTTACAAAACAGAAATAGACTTACAAACAAAGAAAACAAACTTATGGCCATGAAAGGGAAAAATGGGGGAAGGATAAATTAGGAGTTTGGGATTAAAATATACATACTACTTTATATAAAACAGATAACCAACAAGGACCTACAGTTTAGCACAGGAAACAATTCTCAATATCCTATAATAACCTATGATGGAAAAGAAATCTGTATGCATGTCAAGAAGCAACAGTTAAAACCGGACATTGAACAATGGACTGGTGCCAAACTGGGGAAAGAATACGTCAAGGCTGTATACGTCACCATGCTTATTTCACTTACATGCAGAGTACATCATGCAAAATGCTGGGGTGGATGTAGCACAAATTGGAAACAGGATTGCCAGGAGAAATATCAGTAACCTCAGATGACACCACCCTTATGTAATAAAGCTAAAAGGAACTAAAGAGCCTCTTGATGAAAGTGAAAGAGCAGAGTGCAAAAGCTGGCTTAAAACTGAACATTCAAAATATGACGATCACGGCATCTGGTCCCATCACTTCATGGCAAATAGATGGGGAAACAATGGAAACAGTGACAGACTTTATTTTCTTGGGCTCCAAAATCACTGCAGATGGCGACTGCAGCCATGAAATTAAAAGATGTTTGCTGCTTGGAAAACAAGCTATGACAAACCTAGACAGCATATTTAAAAGCAGAGACGTTACTTCGCCAACAAAGGTCCATCTAGTCAAAGTTATAGGTTTTTTAGTAGTTGTGTACATATGTGAGATCTGGACCATAAAGAAAGCTGAGCACCAAAAAACTGATGCTTTCAAACTGTGGTTCTGGAGAAGACTCTTGAGAGTCCCTTGGACTGCAAGGAGATCACACCAGTCAATTCTAAATGAAATCAGTCCTGACTATTCACTGGAAGGACTGATGCTGAAGCTCCAACACTTTGGCTACCTGATGCTTCAAAGAACTGACTCATTAGAAAAGACCCTGATGCTTGGAAAGATTGAGGGCAGGAGAAAGGGAAGACAGAGGATGAGATGGTTGGATGACATCACCGACTCGATGGACATGAGTTTGAGCAAGCTCCAGGAGTTGGTAATGGACAGGGAAGCCTGGCGGGCTACAGCCCATGGGGTTGCAAAGAGTTGGACACAACTGAGCAACTGAATAATGGAAAAGAATCTAATACACACATATATACATATATTTATATACATGTTTGTATGTGTGAATCACTTTGGTTTATATGAAGATAAAACAACATTGGGAATCAACTACGTGCTAAGTTGCTTCAGTCATGTCTGACTTTTTGCACCCGTATGGACTGTAGCCCGCCAGGCTCCTCTATCCATGGGATTCTCCAGGCAAGAATACTGGAGTGGGTTGTCATTTCCTCCTCTAGAGGGGAGGTCTTCCTGATCAGGGATTGAACCCGTGTCTCTTCTGTCTCCTGCATAGGCAGGTGGGTTCTTTATCACTAGTGCCACCTGGGAAGCCCTGGAAATTACTTCATTTAAACAATTTTTTAGGTTGGTTCTTTGAAAAGATCAAGAAACTTGATAACCATTAGATGAGCTAAGAAAAATTACTAACACCAGAATTAGAAGTGTGGACATTACTACCAATTCTACAGAAATAAAAATTATTACAAGAGAGTACTATGAACAACTGTATGCCCAACAAACTGGATAATTTAGATGATCTGGTAAGTCTCCTAAAAACACAAATCCTAACAAGAGTAAACCATGAAGAGAAAAGCTGAACAGACTTATAACTACCAGGGAGATTGAATCAGTAATCAAAAATCTCCCCCAAAAAAGAAAAGCTCTCAACCTGAGGGCTTCACTTAGTGAATTCTACATTTTAAAGAAAAATTTCATACCAATTCTCCCCAAGGTTTTCCAGAAAATTATAGAAGAGGGAACACTTCCTAACTCATTCTATAAGACCAGTTTAACCCTGATACCAAAGCCAGACAAAGATATTACAAGAAAAGTAAATTACAAACCAATATCCCTATGGATACTGATGCAAAAATCCTCAACAAAATCCTAGCAAAAAGAATTTGGTAGCATGGTAAAAGGATTATACACAATGACCAAATAGGATTTATTTCTGCAGTGCAAAGAAGGTTCAACATATGAATATTGATCAGTATAACATGCCACATCAACAACATGAAGAAACTGCACAATCATCTCAACTGATATAGAGAAGTAATGTGGCAAAATAAAACACTCTTTCATGATTAAAAAAGACTCCAACAAACTGTGAATAGACTAAAACTATCTCAACATAAATAAGAGCATTTTTATGAAAGACTCACAGCAAATATCATACTTAACAGTGAAAGACTGAAAGCTCTTTCTCTAAGAGCAGGAACAAGGTAAGGATGCCCATTTTTCACCTCTTTTATTCAACACAGTACTGGAAGTTATAGCCAAAACAATTAGTTACAGCCATTAGCAATGGGAAAAGGAAATAAAATACACCTAAATTGGAAAGGAAGAAGTAATCAGTTTGCAAATGATATCATCATATATATATATAGAAAACTCTAAAAATTCCACACAGAAAAATTAGAGGTAGTAAATGAATTCAGCAAAGTAGCAGGATACAAAGTCAACATACAAAACTCAGTTGCATTTTTATACACAATAATTCTAAAAAGAAAATTATAATAACAGTTCCATTCACAATAGCATCAAAAAGAATAAGTTACTTAGAATTATAACTTTATCAAGGAGGTGAGAGACTTGTACAATGAAAACTACAAAATATTGCTGAAAGAAACTGAAGAAGATATAAATAAGTGGAAACACATTTCATGTTATGGGTTGAAAGACTTGATATTGTTAAGAATGTCCATACTATCCAAAACAATCTACAGATTCAAAGCAAGTCCTATCAAAATGCCAATGGCACTTTTTAAACAAAAATAGAAAAACCCAAACTAAAAGTCACATGAAATCTCAAGGGATTCCAAATAGCCAGAAGTGTCTGGAAAAAAGAACAAAACTTCATGACACACACTTTACTTTCAAAACTTACTACAGAGATAGAGTAGTCAAGAATGGGAGATACGCAGAACAATAAACACAGAATAACGGAATAAAACAGAGCACTTAGAAATAAACTCACATATACAGTGAAATGATTTTTGACAAAGGTGCTAATGTTGCCTTTTCAACAAATGATGCTGGGAAAACTGAATAACCACCTGCAAAAGAATTAAACTGGACCCATACATAACACCATATACAAAATTAACTACAAATGAATCAAGGATCTAACAACAAGATTAAAACAACTAAAAAATTCAGAAGAAAAGATAGAACAAAAGCTTCATGACATTGGACTGGTAACAGAAAAAACACACAAATTTGACTTCATGAAAATTTAACATTCTGTGTACAAAAAGACACAGTCAAAAGAGTAAAAAGGCAAAACCGCATGACGGTAAAAAAAATAGTTGACAATCATATATCTGATAAGGGATTAATAAAATGAGAACTCCTAAAACTCAACCACAACAAAAACAAAAAACAACCTCAACAACAATTCAAAATTAGCAAAGAACTTGGAATAGATATTTCTCCAAGGAAGGTATGTGAGTGGCCACAAAAAGATGTTCAGCATCATTAATCATTCAGTTCAGTTCAGTCGCTCAGTCGTGTCCGACTCTTTGCGACCCCATGAATTGCAGCACGCCAGGCCTCCCTGTCCAACACCATCTCCCGGAGTTCACTCAAACTCACATCCATTGAGTCAGTTAATGCCATCCAGCCATCTCATCCTCTGTCGTCCCCTTCTCCTCCTGCCCCCAATCCCTCCCAGCATCAGAGTCTTTTCCAATGAGTCAACTCTTCGCATGAGGTGGCCAAAGTACTGGAGTTTCAGCTTTAGCATCAGTCCTTCCAAAGAAATCCCAGGGCTGATCTCCTTCAGAATGGACTGGTTGGATCTCCTTGCAGTCCAAGGGACTCTCAAGAGTCTTCTCCAACACCACAGTTCAAAAGCATCAGTTCTTTGGTGCTCAGCTTTCTTCACAGTCCAACTCTCACATCTATACATGACCACAGAGAAAACCATAGCCTTGACTAGACGGACCTTTGTTGGCAAAGTAATGTCTCTGCTTTTCAATATGCTATCTGCTGCTAAGTTACTGCAGTCGTGTCCAACTCTGTGAGACCCCATAGTTGGCAGCCCACCAGGCTCCCCCATCCCTGGGATTCTCTAGGCAAGAACACTGGAGTGGGTTGCCATTTCCTTCTCCAATGCATGAAAGTGAAAAGTGAAAGTGAAGTCGCTCAGTCATGTCTGACTCTTTGCAACCCCATGAACTGCAGCCTACCAGGTTCCTCTGCCCATGGGATTTTCCAGGCAAGAGTACTGGAGTGGGGTGCCATTGCCTTCTCCGAATATGCTATCTAGGTTGGTCATAACTTTTCTTCCAAGGAGTAAGCGTCTGCAAATCAAAATCACAGTGAGGTACCATCTCATACCCATTAGGATGGCTACTGTTTATTTATTTTAATTGGAGGCTAATTACTTTACAATATTGTATTGTGTAAAATATAGAAGTTTAGTGAAGCAGTGGACAAACTGGAACTATTGTGCACTCTGTGAGAATGTAAAAAGGTATAGTTGGTATGTTGGTTCCACAAAACAATTATACATAGAATTATTAGTGCCAGTGGTCCCACTTTTAGGCATAAACCCAAAAGAAGTGAAAGCAAACTCTGAAAGAGACATTTACACACCCATGTTCATAGCTGTATTACTCACAATAGCTAACACATGGATATGCAAAGATGGATGTTAGGTCCATGAAATCAAGGTAAATTAGAGGATTTACATCAAACAGAGGATGGCAAGAGTGAACATCAACATTTTAGGAATCAGTGAACTAAAATGGACTGGAATGGGCAAATTTAATTCGGATGACCATTATATCTACTACTGTGAACAAGATTTCCTTAGAAAAAATGGAGAAGCCCTCATAGTCAACAAAGAGTCCAAAATGCAGTACTTGGTTGCAAACTCAAAAATGACAGAATGATCTCTGTTCGTTTCCAAGGCAAACCATTTAATATCACAGTAATTGATGCTTTTGAACTGTGGTGTTGGAGACGACTTTTGAGAGTCCCTTGGACTGCAAGGAGATCCAACCAGTCCATTCTGAAGGAGATCAGCCCTGGGATTTCTTTGGAAGGACTGATGCTAAAGCTGAAACTCCAGTACTTTGGCCACCTCATGCAAAGAGTTGACTCACTGGAAAAGATTCTGATGCTGGGAGGGATTGGGGGCAGGAGGAGAAGGGGACGACCGAAGGTGAGATGGCTGGATGGCATCACTGACTCGATGGACATGAGTCTGAGTGAACTCCTGGAGTTGGTGATGGACAGGGAGGCCTGGTGTGCTGCGATTCATGGGATCGCAAAGAGCTGGACACGACTGAGCGACTGAACTGAACTGAATCTGAGTCTATGCCCCAACCAATAATGCTGAAGAAGCTGAAGTTGAATGAGTCTATGAAGACCTACAAGACCTTCTAGAACTAACACCCAAGAGATGTCCTTTTCATCATAGGGGACTGGAATGCAAAAGTAGGAAGTCAAGAGATACCCGGAGTAACAGGCAAATTTGGCCAAAATGAAGCAGGGCAAAAGTTAACAGAGTTTTGCAAAGAGAACACACTGGTCACAGTAAACACCTTCTAACAACACAAGAGAAAACTATACACATGGACATCACCAGATGGTCAATATCGAAATCAGATTGATTATATTCTTTGCAACCAAAGATGGAGAAGCTCTATACAGTCAGCAGAAACAAGACTGGGAGCTGACTGTGGCTCAGACTATGAACCCATGATTCCAAAATTCAGTCTTAAATTGAAGAAAGTAGGGAAAACCACTAGACCATTCAGCTATGACCTAAATCAAATCCCTCACGATTATACAGTGGAAGTGACAAATAGATTCAAGGGGTTAGGTTTGATAGAGTGCCTGAAGAACTACGGATAGAGGTTTGTGACATTGTACAGGAGGCAGTGATCAAGACCATCCCCAAGAAAAAGAAATGCAAAACGGCAAAACGGTTGTCTGAGCAGGCCTTACGAATAGCCGAGAAAAGAAGAGAAGCTGAAGGCAAAGGAGAAAAGGAAAGATATACCCATTTGAATGCAGAGTTCCAAAGAATAGCAAGGAGAGACAAGAAAGCCTTCCTCAGCGATCAGTGCAAAGAAATAGAGGAAAACAATAGAATGGGAAAGCCTAGAGATCTCTTCAAGAAACTTAGAGATGCCAAGGGAACATTTCACGTGAAGATGGGCTCAATAAAGGGCAGAAACGGTATGGACCTAACAGAAGCAGAAGATATTAAGAAGAGGTGGCAAGAATACACAGAAGAACAATACAAAAAAGATCTTCATGACCCAGATAACCACGATGGTGTGATCACTCGCCCAGAGCCAGACATCCTGGCATGCAAAGTAAAGTGGGCCTTAGGAAGCATCACTATGAACAAAGCTAGTGGAGGTGATGGAATTCCAGTTGAGCTCTTTCAGATCCTAAAAGATGATGCTGTGAAAGTGTAGCACTCAATATGCCAGCAAATTTGAAAAACTCAGCCGTGGCCACAGGACTGGAAAAGGTCAGTTTTCATTCCAATCTCAAAGAAGGCAATGCCAAAGAATGCTCAAACTACCGCACAGTTACACTCATCTCACACACTAGGAAACTAATGCTCAAAATTCTCCAAGGCAGGCTTCAACAGTACATGAACCGTGAACTTCCAGATGTTCAAGCTGGATTTAGAAAAGGCAGAGGAACCAGAGATCAAGTTGCCAACATCCGCTGGATCAGTGAAAAAGCAAGAGAGTTCCAGAAAAACATCTACTTCTGCTTGATTGACTACGCCAAAGCCTCTGACTGTGTAGATCACGACAAACTGTGGAAAATTCTGAAAGAGATGGGAATACCAGACCACCTGACCTGCCTCCTGAGAAATCTGTATGCAGGTCAAGAAGCATCAGTTAGAACCGGACATGGAACAACGGACTGGTTCCAAATTGGGAAAGGAGTATGTCCTGGATGTATATTGTCACCCTGCTTATTTAACTTACATGCAGAGTACATCATGTGAAATGCCAGTCTGAATGAAGCACAAGCTGGAATCAAGACTGCCGGGAGAAATATCAATAACCTCAGATATGCAGATGACACCACCCTTATGGCAGAAAGCGAAGAAGAACTAAAGAGCCTCTTGATGAAAGTGAAAGAGGAGAGTGAAAAATCTGGCTTAAAACTCAACACACATGTACAACCATGGAGGATTCATGTCAATGTATGGCAAAACCAATACAATGTTGTAAAGTAAAAGTAAATAAACAAATACATAAAACTGAGATTTAAAAAAATGAAGATCACAGCATCTGGTCCCATCACCTCATGGGAAACAGATGTGGAAACAATAGAAACAGTGACAGACTTTATTTTCGGGGGGCTCCAAAACAACTGCAGATGGTGACTGCAGCCATGAAACTAAAAGACGCTTGCTCCTTGGAAGAACAGCTATGACCAACCTAGACAGCATATTAAAAGGCACAGACATTACTTTGCCGACAAGTTCCTTTAATCAAAGCTATGGTTTTTCCAGTAGTCACATATGGATGTGAGAGTTGGACCATAAAGAAAGCTGAGCACTGAAGAGTTGATGCTTTTGAACTGTGGTGTTGGAGAAGACTCTTGAGCGTCCCTTGGACTACAAGGAGATCCAACCAGTCCATCCTAAAGGAGATCAGTCCTGAATATTCATTGGAAGGACTGATGCTGAAGCTGAAACTCCAATACTTTGGCCACCTGATGTGAAGAACTGACTCCTTGCAAAAGACCCTAATGCTGGGGAAGATTGAAGGCAGGAGGAGAAGGGGACGACAGAGGATGAGATGGTTGGATGGCATCACCGACTCAATGGACATGAGTATGAGCAAGCTCCGAGAGTTGGTGGTGGTCAGGGAAGCCTCGCGTGCTGCAGTCTGTCAGGTTGCAATCAGTCAGACATGACTGAGTGACTGAACTGAAAACATCAAAGCACCCCAGGTGTGCACCAACAGATGAATGGACAGGCAAAATGTGTTCTATACATATGAACTATTACCTAGCCTTAAAAAAGAAAGAAATTGTGCAACACGTAATGTCAGAGATAAACTTTGAGGACATTATTTAAGTCACAAAAAAAACAAATGCAGTATGAACCCACTGATGTGAGTTAACTTAGAATAGTCAAAACTATAAGCATAGAGAATAAAATGTTGGTTGACAGGCTGAAGGAGACGAAAATGAGGAATTACTCAGTGTGTGTATAGTTTCAGTTTTATATGCTGAATAGAGTCATGAGGATGGAAGGGCGGGGATGACTACATAGCAGTGTGCATGTATCTAATACCATTGAACTGTACTCAAAAATTGTTAAGATAGTGTATTTCACGTATGTCTATTTCACATAAACATTACATTACTCCTGAGTGACAGGAGTGTCTTTTTCTATTCTTAACAATCCCATCTCATCCACACCTGTGTTTATGCTAACATAGACACATGGGTTAGTGAACTTATTGATCGTGTTGGGGGAGTAGCTGTGCCTGGAGGAAGCATGGAAGCCCTGTCCCCCACCCCACTCCTTGTCCTATATGCATCTCTCCCATTTGCCTGTCCCTAAGTTTCACCCTTTGTAAAAAACAGAAAAGTGATCATTGTCAGCAAAGCTCTATTCTGAGTTCTGTGAGTCATTCTAGTGAATTATTGTACCTGAGGGGTGAGCGTGTGGAAAATCTTGAATTTGCAGCCGGCTGGGCAGACGTGCAAGTAGCCTGGGGACCTCGCCGACAGCTGCCTTCTTAAGTGCGGGCACTCACTTCAGCGCTACTCAGCCCTCAAGTGTGGGGTCTACACTCACTCGGGTTTGTTACGTCAGACACCTAGTTGGTTTCAAAGGTTGTTGTTGGAATGACACAACCACCCCATCACTATTCCCACAGTAAAGATGAGGAAAGCGGAAGAAAGAGATGTGAGGGGCCTCACCCAATGTAAGGGAGCAGCTGGGATTCTAGCCAGGCTGCCTGACTCCAGAATTCACACCAGTAACTTTTAACAGCTCTCCCGTACCTTACATTCCAACCATAAATGAAATGATGTTTTCCACGGGCAATTCCATATTTTTCTGCTTCTGCATTACTGCTCATCTTACCTGGAACACTCTTCTCTCCCACCTCTATGTTCCAATATGACATCAAGGACAAGCACCAGTGCCAGCTTGTGAACCCCTCATCCAGCCCCAGTGCTCAGCTGCAGCCATCGAAACACACTTCATGCGCCCGCAACGACAGGACTGACCTCCAGGCCAGCGGCTTCACTCTGGACTCAGTGCTGTCCCTGTGTGGAGGCCACATCACCCCTGGGCTGCTCCCGGCCATGACTGAGTATAACAGACACCTCCAGACAGCTCTGAGGCTAGCTTTGGCTCAAGGACTCCCGATGGCCTGGCCACATCTTCCCTGGGCGGCCCTCTCTTCCTCTTAACCCTCAATTTCTCTTTCACTCAGGGGTCAGGCTGCACGGTGGCTGGATGGCTCTCCCAGGTTTTCTCAGCTCCCTCCCTGTTTTCTCAGAGCTCATACCCCCTAATCAATCCTTGCACGGTTAATCCTGTCTTGGAATCTACATTTTTCTCTGTATTTCCCATTTTATTATCTATTTACTATTTCATTTAAAAGTCTCTCTCAAGCTTTTAACTTATATAATTTATGGGCACCAACAGCACCACCAAAAACTCTGGGCAACTAGTGACATTTTCAAATTCATATTTACTACCTAAATAAACATTGTTAATGTTCATTAATATACCATCTGAAATCATCCAGGAACTCCTAGTTGGCTACAAAGCACACATTGGGAATCTGTTTCTTGAAGGACCCAGACGGATATTCCCTGGGTTGAAAGGTCGTCTTCCACCCTGAGCCTCCACAGCATCTCATTGGTGCCTGCTTCGGGACACGTGACACAGCCAACCTTGGACAGCCATTACTGTCTTATTTCCCCTACTAGACTTCAAGCTTCTCGCGAGACTCTAAGCCTGAGTAATTTTTTAAATCCTTCTTTACACTTAGCATACAGCCTATAAATATCTTTTCTGTTCTGTGTGGATCACAATAAACTGGAAAATTTTGAAAGAGATGGGAATACCAGACCACCTGACCTGCCTCTGGAGAAAACTGTATGCAGGTCAGGAAGCAACAGTTAGAACTGGACATGGAACAACAGACTGGTTCCAAATAGAAAAAGGAGTACGTCAAGGCTGTATATTGTCACCCTGCTTATTTAACTTCTATGCAGAGTACATCATGAGAAACGCTGGGCTGGAAGAAACACAAGCTGGAATCAAGACTGCCAGGAGAAATATCAATAACCTCAGATATGCAGATGACACCACCCTCATGACAGAAAGTGAAGAGGAACTAAAATGCCTCTTGATGAAAGTGAAAGAGGAGAGTGAAAAAGTTGGCTTAAACCTCAACATTCAGAAAACGAAGATCATGGCATCTGGTCCCATTGCTTCATGGGAAATAGATGGGGAAAGAGTGTCAGACTTTATCTTTTTGGGCTCCAAAATCACTGCAGATGGTGACTGCAGCCATGAAATTAAAAGATGCTTACTCCTTGGAAGAAAAGTTATGACCAACCTAGACAGTATATTGAAAAGCAGAGACATTACTTTTCCAACAAAGGTCCGTCTAGTCAAGGCTATGGTTTTTCCTGTGGTCATGTATAGATGTGAGAGTTGGACTGTGAAGAAAGCTGAGCACCAAAGAATTGATGCTTTTGAACTGTGGTGTTGGAGAAGACTCTTGAGAGTCCCTTGGACTGCAAGGAGATCCAACCAGTCCATTCTGAAGGAGATCAGCCCTGGGTGTTTTTTGGAAGGAATGATGCTAAAGCTGAAACTCCAGTACTTTGGCCACCTCATGCGAAGAGTTGACTCATTGAAACAGACTCTGATGCTGGGAGGGATTGGGGGCAGGAGGAGAAGGGGACGACAGAGGATGAGATGGCTGGATGGCATCACGGACTCGATGGATGTGAGTCTGAGTGAACTCCGGGAGGTGGTGCTGGACAGGGAGGCCTGGCGTGCTGTGATTCTTGGGGTCACAACGAGTCGGACACGACTGAGCAACTGAACCGAACTGAAGTGAAGTGAATAAGTAAATAAGGACCTGCAAACAGGGAACACAGACTAGCAGGGGAATATTTCTCAAAGTCTGCTCTCTGTGATGTTAACAAGTACCATTTGGAAGGAAAATTCACGGTCACACCAAGTTTAGGAAGTGCTGAGCTGAACAAAAATTAACAGATGTCTTTACTGTACAACTTCTCTAAGCATTTAAGATGCTCCTTTCGTTTCGTGACTCTCCAGAAAGCAGTATCCTTCTATGGTCCATAGAATTGGTGTTCTGAGGAACCCAGTTTGGGAAGCGTAATTAGAAAGACCAAGGAAAGCTTCCAGGATGCGTGGTGCATCTGAGATGATTCTGAAAGAACTGCAAGGGCTTCAGCAGGCTAAGATGAAAGAGAGAAAGTGAAGAACTTTACAAGGAGCACTGAGTAAGCTACAGAGGCAGGAAGGGACCAGTCACATTTGGAGAAATCATATAGACTGTTTACTAGGTTCCCCTGGTGGCTCAGACGGTAAAGAATCCACCCGCAATGTGGGAGACACGGGTTCAGTCCCTGGGTTGGGAAGATCGCCTGGAGAAGGGAACAGCGACCCACTTCAGTATTCTGGCCTGGAGAATTCCATTAACAGAGGAGCCGGGCAGGCTACAGTCCACAGGGTTGCAAAGAGTAGGACACGACTGAGTGACTTTCACTTTCATGAGAGCCTAAAGGGTAGCAAGAGCAGAAAGGAAGGTCATGGAGGAACTGCATTTTAGACTATGATATTTGGCCTTTATCCTATGATGCTATGAAAGTTTCTGCACCAGGAAATGATGGGATAAATGGTGACAAAGGGAATCGTTAGTTTTAATTAGAAAAGCATGGTGCATGTTTAATGGTTCACCAAGAAGAATTCCATATGCTGCAAAACCAAAGAAAGCAATCTCAGGTTTTATAACCAAGGCAATCTGTTTGTCACATTACTAAATCCATAGCCATAATAAGGCTTCTGCAGTGCTTAATGTTCTGGTTTGCAATACGTGTTATGGGAAAGAATCTACTAAAATGTTATTAAGATGAACAAATCATCTTGCATCAACTTCTTTGGGAAAGAAGCTATAAATTACATCATCTCAATTTCTTGCCTCTTTTTTGGGCCCAGATTTGTCACTTACAGTCACATATTTCAGGCAACTGAAGTTAGTAACCTTTAAACAAACCTATAGCTTATTCTCATCAAGAGATATATGGTACTTGTAGACATTATCATTCAACCAAAAAGCTGGTATATGGCACGATGCAGAAAGAGGTGCTGGGGCATGCACATCTGAGTCTGTGCCCCTAGGAAAGGCTGGTTGTTGCAGAGTTAAAATTTAACTAATCAGCTCTTCTTCTCGCAATTAAATTAAAAGCAAATACTACTTTATAAGTTGAAAATATATTTGTCTTCAATATGCAATGATGGGAAAGTTGAATATATTCCAGATCTAACATATTGCTTTGGTTTATATTATCCCAAAGAATCATTTTTAATTATTTTCCATTTTAACCTGCAACATTTTGAGTTCTGATCATTTCAAATCAATGCAGGAACAATTTCAAACTCTTCCAGAGACATTTTTGTGTTTTCTGAGGGTATGTTCAGTTATTGAAATATGTCTTTGCAGTTATTTTTCTCAGGATACAAATAGGATTTTTATCTTCTGGGGTTTTTCCAACTTTAATGCATATACCTTTCAGTTTACAACCTAGGACTCTCTCAATTCTTCTCTGTCTAAAGAAAGTTCATCCAGATTTTTCCATAACATTTGACAGCATAATTCAAATGAACGTTTTGGCCAGCGTAATACTATCAACACAACTGGTTCACACTTGACTGCAGAAATCCCTGAATGTATTCATTTAATCCTTCTCATCCCATCTCATTGGCTCCCTGCCTTAAGACTTTTACTCATGCTGTCCCTTCTCTTCCTCACCAAGATAACTCCTATCACTTAATCCGAGACATTTTCCTTGATGGTCATAGTTGAGTCAGTGCTTCTTGTATCACTTCTCATAGCCTTTCCCCACTCCTTAATCTTACCACTGTTGTAATTTTCATATCTGTGTTATTTAATAGTAGCCTGATTTCCCCTTGGACCCTAATTTCCCTGAATTATGGGGATGGATGGTGAGATAGGGAATCTAGTAGATCTTTTCTATCAAATAATAAATTAAATCACATTTAATTTATATATTTCAAACTCTGCAATGTGATGTCCAAGAAATTATCTGGTTTGGAAAGTTGCCCAAAACTTTTAAAGTGTTTTTTTGGAAAATTCCCCAAACCTGAAAAGAGGACAAGAACTACCAGAAGGTGAGAAAGGTTTGGCTAATTTTTAAAGAGCATTGGATCTGCTTTGGCCAGTAGAAACAAATCAGAAGATAAATCTGTCTAATCAGGTAGGCATACCTCTGGCATAACTGGTCAACAAAAAGAGAGATAATATGAACTAGAGATGAAGGGATTAATTAGGGAGTTTGTGATGGACACATACGCACTGCTATATTTAAAATGGATAACCAACAAGGACCTACTATACAGCACAGGGAACTCTGCTCAATGTTATGTGGTAGCCTAGATTGGAGGGGAGTTTGGGGGAGAATGGATACATGCATATGTATGGCTGAGTCCATTTGCTGTCCACCTGAAACTATCACAACACTATTAATCAGCTATACTACAATGAACAATAAAAAGTTTAAAAAGAAAAAATATAATCAACTATGACACAGTGATATAACAATAATAAAAATATTAACTACTCAGCTTTAATAAACATAGAAAGTCTAGCCAAAATATAGTTCTGGATATATGTAAAATTTTAAAAATGGGGATGGGAAAGATAGGTGAAGGGGATCAAAGGCACAGACTTCCCATTATAAATAATATGTCACTGATGATATAACAATATACAGCACTGACTATAGTTAATAATCCTATAGTTGCACATTTGAAACTTGCTGAGAGAGTGTCTTAGAAGTCTTCATCACAAAAAACACATTGCAACTATGTGTGGCGACAGATAATAACTAGACTTATCATGGTGATCATTTCGCAATATATGCAAATATCAGATCATAATGTTGTGTACCAGAAATGAATATAATGCTGTATGCTCATTTTAACTCAATGAAAATTTTTTTGAAATGGCACAGGAAGAAATACTGAACAGACCAATAAGTATTAGGGAAATTGAGCACTTGCAAAAGTACCCAGACCCAAAGGGTATTCTTAAGGTATTCAATATTTGTGTCTTCCTGGAATTTATATGTTGAAGCCTCATTCCCAATGTGAAGGCATCAGGAGGTGGGGCTTTGGGAGGTGATCAAGTCATGGGATTAGTGCCTTTACAAAACAGACCTCAGAGAGCTCCCTTATTCACTTCCAGCCATGTGAGGGTAAAGCAACAAGACAATGGTCTATGAACCAGCTCCTGACCAGACCCTGAACCTCCTGGCACCTTGGACTTGCCACCCTCCAGAACTATAAGAAATAAATGTTGTTTAAGCCACCAAGTCTATGGTATTTTTGTTACAGCAGCCCGAATTAAGACAGATATCGTGGATGTAATCTACCACACTTCCAAGGCATAGATAATCAGCATCATATGCCTGATTCTGAAACTAGTAAGAATAAAAAAAAATAATAATAAGTTCTTTATACTTGTGAATCCTAACAAAACATTAGACAACCAAGTCTAACAGGTATTGACGATGCAACAGCATCAAGAAGTTTATTCTAGAAATTTAAATTAAGCATATGTTATGGAGAAGGCAATGGCACTCCACTCCAGTACTCTTGCCTGCAAAACCCCATGGACAGAGGAGCCTGGTATGCTGCAGTCCATGGGGTCGCTAAGAGTCAGGCCCAACTGAGCGACTTCACTTTCACTTTTCACTTTCATGCACTGGAGAAAGAAGTGTCAACCCACTCCAGTATTCTTGCCTGGAGAATCCCAGGGACAGGGGAGCCTGGTGCGCTGCCGTCTCTGGGGTCGCACAGACTTGGACACGACTGAAGCAACTTAGCATAGCATAGCACAGCATAGGATCAGAACATCAGTAACATTAAGACCTAAGGTACTAAGAACTAAAGGGGAAAAAAATCATGTTATTATGAAAATAAATGCAGAAAAGTACTAGGTAATATTCAATACCTATTATGATTTTTATTTTTTTAAATCTCAGCTGGGAATATAAAAGTATTTTCTTATTTTGATAATATCTCAATAACAAAAAAAAATCATACTTAGTCAACAAAACATTACACTTAATAGAAAAACCTAAATATGTCTACCATCATCATGATGAATTATAAATCTGGAGATCCTGGCAATCACTGAGACAAGAAAACAAAATAAGAGCTAAAAGAATTTGAAGAGATGATAAAGCTGTCTTTATTGGCACATTGGATCATCTGCATGGAAAATTCAACAGGACCATTAGATGAGTCATTATAACTAGTGAGAGTTCATCAATATTGCAAGATACAATATTAACTCATAAAATTTAATGTAATGTTCTTTACCAATGATAGCCAATGGAGAAATAAAATAGAAAATCATTCATAACAGTTAGAAAAACCATCACTTACCTGGAGGGAGGGTACAATGAAATGTTCTTAACTGCAATGGTGGTTACACAACTGTATACATTATGTCAAAATTCAAGAACTGTCCACTAAATGGGTTCATTTCATGCTGAAGAGGGTGTGGAGAAAAGGAAAATCCCCTAAACTATTGGTGGGAATGTAAACTGGTGCAACCACGGTGGATAATAGCATGGAGGTTGCTTGGAAAACTAAAAATAGAGTTACCCTGTCATCCAGCAAACCCACTCCTGGGCATATTACCTGGAGAAACCTATAATTCAAAAAGATGTACCCCTGTTTATGGCAGCGCTATTCACAATAGCCAAGACATGGAAGCAACCTAACTGTCCACTGACAGATGAATCAACAAAGAGGCAGTTACATACATACACCAGAATATCACTCGGCCATAAAAGAACAAAACAATGCCGTCTGCATCAACATGGATGGACCTAGAGATTATCGTACAAAATGAAGTCAGAAAGACAAAGACCATGTGACACCACTGATATGTGGAATCTAAAACACGACACAAATGAACCTGTCTGCAAAACAGAACTATGGACAGAGAAAACAGACTTGTGGCTGCCAAGGGGGTGGGGGGCGGAGGAAGGATGGAGCAGGAGACTGGGGTTAGCAGGTGTGAGCTTTTACATACAGAACGGATAAGCAAGTTCCTCCTACGTTCCTGCTATGTAAAACCGAATCATCTTGCTGTACACCAGTCATTAACACAGCATTGTAAATCAACTATACTTTAATTTTTTCTAAAAGGGTCCATTTCACTATGTGAATTATACTTTTTTTTTAAGCAGACAAAATTTAAAAAAAATCACCAGACTCAAAAGTACACCAAATCCCGAAGCTCTGAAGGGCACACATGTGCCCCCAACAGACCTGAGAGCCACCCTGGGCCTTCAGCTAAGTGTCCCACTCTGGCTCTGTCGAATTCTGCTCCTAGAGCAGCCGAAGAACTGTGTGAGCCTGGCTTCCCTCACCCCCATAAAGCCCTCAACACACACACACACCAGCCCTTTCCTTCTCCTTTTCCCTCCCTTCCTGTTGCCCACGTTCTCCCCAGGAGAGGCCCCACCAACCACCCGCTCAGAGCCGAGCTTCAGAGGAAAGCTGGGGACCCAAGGCCACTGTCAAAACCACGCAGGACACCGCATGGGCCAGTCAAGCCTTTGCAGGCTGATCCACGTCCCCAGATCACCCTCAAGGACAGCACTGCTTCTACAGCGAGGTAACCACAGGAACAAAGAGCGTTCAGAGCACACCCTGGCCCAAGCTGAGGGCAGCCCGCACTTTGGTCTCCTTGGAACAACTTACCCTTCTGGGTTTCAGGCTGAACCAGGGTGTAGGGAGGTCTAGCAGAAGCCCTGGGGTCAAGCCGTCCCACCTCGGCTGGGCCTAAGGAGAAACACGGCGAGGCCTAGGTCAGCTCAGACGGACGGTGAAGCCAGTGGAGAGAAGATGGAGACTGTGGCCTGTGCTCTCTGCTCCCCCACCTCCTGGGAAACCCCCTACCTCTTCCCTCAGGTGTCCAGCCCCCTTGTTCCTTCACCATACGAACCTCACTTGGAAAGTCTCCCACCAGCTCTTCCAAGATGCAAAGTCCCAGGCACGAGAGGGAAGAAAGAACTTCCAGTGTCACCAACCAGGTTTGTTTCCTGAACGCTGAGATGCTGAAATTTGCAGCAAAGAGTGTTTGCTCCGGGAGCATGGGGAAAGGTGATGAGGAAAAGCGGTGAAGATGGCTGTTCTGCGCATGCGTGACTCCGCTATGGGCCGGAAGTAGTAACAGACCACGTGCTCCCGCTCGCTCAGATAAAGGATGGGCGGTTCCATCCAGTCTTAACCAACTCAGCTCCTAGACACAGCTGAGCCCAAGTTTCTAGGAAACAACTCAGGCAAATATGTTAGCAGCCTCAGGTTCTTAAAATGACCATGCTTAGTGAAGGCAGGTGAAATGGGTTTAACCCACGGCCTCAATGGGACCTACTCTCTATCAGGGAGAAAGCCTTAAACTAAGTCATAGCCTCTCAGGTGTGTTTGGGGCGGGAGTGGGCAGCCAGGGTAGGGGTGGTTCTTGTACGTCTTTAGATAGGTATCTGGTGGTGGGCCCAGTGCACTGAGCTTAAAGGAGTCTCCGCCACACCCTTAACCCTGGCAACCCTTGACCCTCCCACTAACCCCAGCCTCAACCTCAGCATCCTTCTGGTACCAAAGACCATACTTAAGACTGCAGAGGGGCCACTGGTGACGGCCAGAGTCCCAAGCCTGCTGTTGCCACCTATTAACATGAGCTGATTCTTTTTATCAGCACAGATTAGAAAGGGTCTTCTGTCTCAATAACCCCTAGGGGCATCTCAGCCTCCTACGATGTTGCTAAGTTTTGCAGACCAGAGCAACTGGCTCCATAACACCAATCTCTCCTGTGTGGGGAGAAGGCCAGCTTGAGCCTCTTGGCTCTGAGCACAGATGTCTTGCCCTGGAGGAGTAAGGAAGTCTCCTCTTGTTTGTGTGAGATCTAGAGTTGAGTGTTGGGCTTCCACGCTCTGCCAGAGATCTGCAGCCTGAGCCTCCTTACAATCCTGCCCGTCGGCAGCCTCACAAAGTGACTGGATGTCACCGCTTGACTTAAAGTGCTCACGGACTCCCTGCAGACCACATCTGAGGCTCTTGTTGGCAGCCCTGCCAGCCCCTACATCCATCTGCAGCCCCAGACAGCACAGCAACCCCCACCTCTCACCCCACTCCCTTCCCAGCCCGGCAGAAGCTCCTCACTCCTCAACCGCTTCTCTCCCCAGCTCACTTGGCTGCCTCTTCTGTGCTCCCCCCAGGACCTGGCCCTGATCACTGTCCCTCAGCTGGATGGCTCACTCCCAGAGGCATCAGGAACCATCACCACAAACCAGTGTCCTTCATATGTGTGCTCCTGCCCAGAACAGGTCTTCAAAAACACATCAGACTCTCACCTTCCTGTCACCATTTATCTGGCTTCCCAGAGGTCAGGGGGCAGCAGAGAAGACTTGCTGAGGCTGAACTAAATAGACCACAAGGAGCAGATGGTCAGCTGTGACCTGGCCTGGAGGGACGAGGGATCTTCCTTACCTCTGGGATTTGTGAACACCCATGGTGTGGAGTCCCAAGACATGGCCTTTTCCCTTGTAGGGTCTGGGGTATTTCATCTGCTCATTGAAAACTTTTCTAGGAGGGGTCCAGAGCACACAGACCTCACTGAATTGAGGCCTGTGGGAGAGTCTGTGTGTGAAGGCTGAGCAGAGTCCCGGGCATCTGGGCCACCAGACACATGGACCAAAGAGTGCAGATTCTGAGATGAAATCACCCCGTGAGTCATTAGCCACCCTTAGGGCCACAACTGGGGCTTCATGTGTGCTCAGCCATTTCAGGCTTGCCATGGATGGGCCATGACCAAGGATGATTCCAGATTGTGTTTGAGCTGCTCCTGTACTGGACCCCATGGTGGGGCATTTATACAAAAGGTCTCCAGACTTACCAGCCGGGACAGGGCTCAAGAGAACCGGCTGCTGCCACTCAAACTCCTGCTCAAGTCAGGAGGCTCCCAGCACAACTGCTGCCCCCACAGCCCTGTCCAGGGGCAGCCAAGGCTGGACTGAGCTATGATGGGGCCATTTAGCACCAGAGCTGGGGCTGGTCCAAGGAGGAGGGAAAGGATGAGGAGGCCCGGGGGTTTGCAGCTCCAGGAAGGGCATGGATCAGAGTCGGCATGACCTTCAGTAAGTCATGATGCTCCCCAGACCTTGGTGTCCGTGTCCGTGCTGTCCAGCGGGTGGATGGCAGTCCTTATAAAGAAATGAGGAAATGTACTTGAAAGTGATGGAAAACTAGTAGCAGGACAGATGTACCAACCACTTCCAGAGGTCCCTTCCAGGCCTGAGCCGTATGCACGTACATTTCTGTGAAATCCAGACTCTGAGGGGCCAGTGGCTTGATGATCTGGCAGAGGGACACGGGGAGCAGAGGGAGAGGAAGGAGCTGGACGGGCAATCTTCCTGGTGACACAAGCATGTGGTGACCACAGGGGCCTGTGTGGTCATGAGGAGAAATGCCAGCACATCACAAAATGCCATGTGTCGTCCTCAACATCCGAGACATGGAGACCCCCTCTTCAGGAAGCTGGAGGTATTTCCTGGTGGCTTGTCCACTCCTAAGATCTGGATCCATCATTGGTCTTTCTAGCACAGCAAACTGCAGCACCCCCAGAGACCTACACCTGGGGGGAGAGCTGCAGGGGGCCATTGTGCTCGGAGCCCAGCCTGCCAGGGTCCCATGTCACTGCAAGAGCCAGAGGGCAGGCGGGCAAGAACAGAGACCCTGAGGGGCCATCACAGCATCCAGCCGTCGGGAAGCCACTGGTCCCTCCAACCAGGCTGTCCTTCTAGGGAGCCCACCCCAGGGAAAGTGCCCTGGAGGATGCATCCGCGTCCAGTGATGGCTGGTGCCCCATGAAGACAGCAGCCAGAAAGCTGGGGGGGAGAGAGAGACTGCGTGGGCGAAGGCAGGGCCGCCAGGGCCTGCCCAGGATCCCAGCCCACCTCCTGTGTCTCGTCTTCTCATCTTGAAAAGAACTGCACGGTCATCCTCTTTTGTTCCCTGATGTTTTCAGCACCACCTCGGAGGGCTGCCCCCTTTCAGAGAGTCACTCCAGGACAGTGACTCAAAGGGGAACTCAGCTGCCCCAGGGTTATTTCTCTGTTTCTCTCATTTCCCCTCCAGGACAAACCTAGGTCAGCAGCTGCGGCAGGTTCTTGAGCAGAGATGCTGGGGCCCAGGGGACTGCCTTGTCTGATCTCTCAGCCTCTCTCCCTCAGGCCTTAGATTTATCCAGAAAGAGCGCCTTCCTGTATGTCTGTGGGCTGATTACATAAATACAGTGTTGCATCGTCTGCCCTGGGCTCCTGGAGACCTCAGCATCAGACTGACTTCAACGCCGAATGAACAGAACGCAATCCATGAAGAGGACCAGGAATGTCTCAGAAATGTTCTTTCTTCCCATTCCAGCTGTGCCATGATAACATTACACAAAATGAGATAAGATAACATTTTTTGAGAACCCTGGCTCGCCGGCTCTGTGCCACAGAAGGAATTAAGCTCAGTCTCATTACACAGAACAAACAGCTGTGTTCTCTCCCTGTGCACGGCCCTCCCAAGGGCCCATGGTTGGCTCCCTGCCTCCACCCACCCCCAGGAGACCACCTTGCGGGGGATGACACGCCTCCCTCAGAGCCATCCCTCCGAAAGGGAGTCAGCTATGACCCAGGCTTCCTCTGCTGTTTGTTTCTCTTGGTGACTGTTGCTAGGCCTGGCCAGTGAATTTCAGCCCTCAGAGCAGAACTGATGCTGCAGAAATAAACCGCCCAGAGAGCTTCACAGGAGAAGGGCCCCCTGCCCACAGCTCTGGAGCAAACAGGGCTGCCACTGGGCACAGCTACTCACCTGGTGCATCCTGCAGCCTCCCCGCCCAGTGAGGCCCGGCCTGGAAAGCCGTGGTACCAATGTGCGAGTCCCCCAAAAGTCTGCTCCAGGGGCTACAGCAGAGCTGTGGGGGGTCCCCTCCTGCTTGGGCTCTAGCCACCCTTGGATCCCCCACCCCCAAGACACTGGCTTCCCCCAAGACTGGCAGTGTCATTCCTGGCCTGGGGGCCACCTTTGAGCTCAGCTTCTGCCTGCATTTGCCCAGTTCTATTTATCAAGCACTTTCCAGAGCAGACCTCACACAGGTGCTGGGGACTCAGAAGCAAGAGGACATAGTCACTGCCCTTCAGGGAGCTTTTGATCCCATGACTTAAAAGGACAACACAGACTCTACTCTTACCCTGCCCCCACCATCCAGGCCTCTGCCAGAGCCTTGTTCCCAGCCTTTTCCAAACTCAGAAACATCCTTACATGTAACAGCTTTCCAACTGCTGAATCAACATACAAGATGCAAAAACAAAATCAAGATGCTTCTGGCCTCTGTCTTCACTCTGAAAAGCACAAAATCAGCACTTCCCAAAACGTGAGAAAAGCAACAGCTAAATATATGCCACTGAGTAACAGAGGGTAGGTTGATGAAAACAAAATGTCCTATACTGTGAAAGCCACTTGCAGATAAAAGGTGAACAGTGTGGGGCTGGGTGTCCTTGGTGGCTCAGAGGTAAAGAATCTGCCTGCCAATGCCGGAGACACAGGTTCGACCCCTGGGTTGGGAAGATCCACTGAAGGAGGAAATGGCAACCCACTCCAGTATTCTTGCCAGGGAAATCCATGGACAAAGGAGCCTGGTGGACTAGAGTCCATGGAGTTACAAAAGAGTCAGACATGACTTAGGGACTAAACAGCATCAACGGTATGGGGCTGCCTCCTGTCCTGCTTCTGGGCTGGGCTGACTGCTAAGCCCAGGCTGAGAAGAGCTGAGACTCTTCATGTGATCAGGTAGAGCTGACAGGCCCGAGTGGAGTGAGGAAGGCTGTTTCTTGAACTGGGGTTTTTCAGAGCTGACGACTTTGATTTGTCCGTGGACAGTGATGGCAATGACTTGGCTAGAAGACACAAGATGCACAGGGTCCCTAGAGATGGAAGAAACTGCCCTCTTCCCTCCAGCCAGGTGGGGAAGGGAAGCGGTCACTCTCTGGGTGGCCGCTGTGGTCAGTGTATGTCATGGCTCAAGGGCACACTGGGTGTATCCTCAGGTTGGAGAGGGGTGCACTGCATCCTTCCAGGAGCTAGAAATCTCGGCAGTGGGGATTCCAGGAATCGAGGAAGTGACTTTGAAGGGGTGTGGCTGCCTAGCTGACCTGAAGTTAGGTCACCCATCCTCCCCAACACACCCCAACACAAAAACAGGATGCTCCACAAAGTGCTGAGGTGGCTAAAGAATTAGCTGGCTGTCCCAGCGTCTCTCCCCCTCCTTAGAGAAGCAGGAGCCCCCTGGCAGTGAAGGGGAAGCAAGGGTTTTTATTTGAGGGGGTGGAGAGGGAGTCACTTCTGAGCTCAAGACTCCACTCTGTCACTCACTAGCTAGAGTTATGTAGTTCGGTCCCCAGTCTGTGAAAAGGGGCTGAAGGCTGAGACCAGCCCCTCCCTGCCCCACAGCCACCTGCAAATTAGGAGTCTTCAGGAAGTGACAAGTGGAACTCACTGCAGGCCCTTTGATCAAACATCTCACAGAAAGACATACCTGAGGACAGTGTACAAGGCTGTTTCTTGCAACATTATTTACAGTGACAATAAAAGGAAATAATCTATATATTCTATTGGGAAATGGCAGAAGAAATTACAGTGGATTCAACTATGAAATCCATACTATGAGCGATTATGCAGTTATTATAAAGAACGGGTTAGAGCCACATATAATTTCCAATTAAATGATTTGCTATGTATTAGAAACAAGCAAACTACATATTTGGAAAAATATATTTTATCTCTAAAATGCAGTTCTCATTAAAAAAAATAATAATAAATGTGGGGAGACAGAAAGGTTTGTGCATTTTACATGTCAATCAAGAAACATGAAAGAATATATATCCAACTGTTCATATTAGTTCCCTCGGGGGCCTGGAGTTTATGTGAAAGCTTAAGTGTTGCTCAGTCTGTCTGACTCTGCCATCCCATGAACTGTAGCCCACCAGGCTCCTCTGTCCATGGGACTATCCAGGCAAGGATACTGGAGTGTGTTGCCATTCCCTTCTCCGGTGGATCTTCCCAACCAGAGATTGAACCAGGGTGTCCTACATTGCAGGCAGATTCTTTACCACCTGAGCCACCAAGAAGTCCTAGAGTTTACTAGAGCTTATAGGGCGGTGGTGAGGGTGGTGGACAGAATATATACACACTCTCATAAGTATATGTGTGTGTGTGTATATATATATATGTATCTTTCTACTGCTTGATATGTTGTAAGCAAGTATTTTCAAATTTAAAAATATAGAAAAGGTTAATAAAAACAAATGTCAAAGGCTCATTGCCACCCCTTTAATAATCATCCACTCCTTTCACAACCATAGATCTGCTGATATTTACCTGGGTTTGAGGCCACATTTCTCCGCCTTCCTGTAGCCAGGTGACTGCTGGCCAGTGGAGAGTGAGCAATGGATATGTGTGGTTTCTCGGACCGGATCCCGTAAGGGTGGCGGGGGTGGGGGCGGTCATGTCTCTCCTTCCCCCATCCCCCACTGCTCCCCCACCCCTCTTCCTCCCTCCTGCCCTGGGGGCGTGGACAAGACAGCAGAAGCTCACCTTGGACCTTGAGGCTCAAAACCACACCCTCTGGACAGCTGAGCAGGTGGCCTGGGGCCCTCACACTGCCCTCAAGGGCCTTCCTTCAGGCTTTGCCATCAAAAGGAAAGAAACTTTGGCCGTGTTCAAGTTACTGTTATCTGGAGTCTTTCACATGCAACCAAATAAATCCTCCTTCATGTCAGACACAGAAAAATTAGACTTCTTCTTGGCTATGAAATTCTGCTGTGATGCCATACACAGGGCCACACAAGAACAGGACGTGTTCTACAGGCGGGAGAGACGCCTGAAGCCTAGAGCTGCTCAGACACCTGACTGAGGGTCACATAGCAAGGTGGGCACAGCAGGTCCAGGATGTCAGAGCTGACTTATGGACTGGAACCCAGCCCTGAGCGGTGCTTAATTCTGCCCTGGCTGTGGGACCTTGATGACAGAGAAGCCTGGGGGCCGCAGCAACGCAAGGGAGATTTCTGCAAGAGAGATTTCTGCAAGAGAGGCAGGTTTGTGCCGAGCAGCCTGCCAGCCTCCCAGGGTCATCTATGTTGGACTGACACCCTCTCCAGCCTCCCTTCCCTCTCTTCTCTGGGCAGACCTAAGCATTTCACCGGGAGTTCAGCGCCGTGACCTCTGAAGTAGTTTCCTGGAAGGAAAGGTAGTCCTGGGGCAAGTTTTACAAAATCTAAGGTTTTGCTCCTTCACATCAGGCCCCTGGGCTGGAGTTGAGGCCTGGACCCTCCACCAGGGGAAAGTACTGCCTTGGATTTTGGAGGGAAAGGCATTGCTCCCTCCTTTGCAGCAGCCTTCTGGGGTGCTCTCCATCAGCCCTGCATTTTCTGGAGTGACAGTGGAAGAAGGGAGAGGAAACCCAGGCCCAGAATCCAGAATCCACATGCTTGTCTGTCTTTACCAGGTAATGTTGTTGTTGTTCAGTCACCAAGTCATGTCTAACTCTTTACAGCCTCATGGACTATATAGCACACCAGGCTCCTCTGTCCTTCACTGTATCCCAGAGTTACTCAAATTCATGTCCATTGAGTCACTGATGCTATCTAACCATCTCATCCTCTGCTGGCCCCTTTTCCTTTTGCTTTCAATCTTGCTCAGCATCAGGGTCTTTTCCAGTGAGTCAGCTCTTCACATTAAGTGACCAAAATACTGGAGCATCAGCATCAGTCCTTCCAATGAACATTCAAGGTTGATTTCCTTTAGGATTGACTGGTTTGATCTCCTTTGCTGTCCAAGGGACCCTCAAGTGTCTTCTCCAGCACAATTCAAAACCATCAATTCTTTGGTGCTCAGCCTTCTTTATGGTCCAACTCTCACACCTGTACATGGCTACTGGAAAAAAAAACCCATAGCTTTGACATTTGTTGGCAAAGTGATGTCTCTGCTTTTTATCAAATAATATGCTGTCGTCAAGTAATGCAACCACATAATTCCAATTGCCAATTTCCTGATGTGGGTTTTGCATCAAATTTTTTTAAAATTTGATAAACCAATGCCATTTGCTGCCCCAGTATCCTACATCCTACGTAAACTGTGGACTGTTGAGGACTTTGAAAATGGAGGAAGACAAAACATTAAATCCCACCAGGGCAGGCAGCCCAGCGGAGCTGTGGGACAAGTGCTGTTCCCATGGCCTCAGTTGACATACATGATCATGACCTTCCTTTTTCTGTCACCTGAGTGCTTCAGGTATGTCATTTGAGCAGAGTAAAAATTTGATCATCTGCACCCAGCTCACTTGTTGTTTGTGACTTTTAAACAGGGGCTGTGCTTGCATGGAAAATCCCATGGACAGAGGAGCCTGGAAGGCTGCAGTCCATGGGGTCGCTGAAGGTCGGACACAACTCAGTGACTTTATTTTCACTTTTCATTTTCATGCATTGGAAAAGGAAATGGCAACCCACTCCAGTGTTCTTGTCTGGAGAATCCCAGGGATGGGGGAGCCTGGTGGGCTGCCGTCTATGGGGTCGCACAGAGTCGGACACGACTGAAGTGACTTGGCAGCAGTGCTGTTCACCATTGCACCATCTCTGTCTCTCAAAACACGAATTGGTAATATAAAGAAGACTGTGACAATGTTCATCTTTTTGAAACTAAAAGCTTCAAGCTATCACTTTAATATCAGCAATTAATATGCTAATTACAAGGTTTACTTCCCTAATCATAAAAGCATATCTAACAAGAATACATTAACCACTGCATCTTCTTTTAACTGCTTGACAGTAATAAGACAAAACTTATTTTAAAATCTTTTTTTAATATTTGCTTTTATCACTGATTTGAGACAAGTCTCTTTTCCTCTCATATCTCCAAGTTAATGGAATTAATACTATATCCCAGTCACATCACCCCTAGAGATTCCACTGAAAAGCTGGGTCTGAGTGTGGACGGGAAGGGAGGGCCAGTCTGGGCTTTCATAACATCCCACTCTACAAGGAACAGCCATCCTGGGCTCCACCCATCAATACAGTCTGTCTTTCTATGTGTTCACACGCTAGAATTTTAGGTAGGTCAGTTCACATGGGAGAAGGCAATGGCAACCCACTCCAGTACTCTTGCCTGGAAAATCCCATGGACGGAGGAGCCTGGTAGGCTGCAGTTCATGGGATCGCGAAGAGTCAGACACGACTGAGCGACTTCACTTTCACTTTTCACTTCCATCCATTGGAGAAAGAAATGGCAACCCACTCTAGTGTTCTTGCCTGCAGAATCCCAGGGACGGCAGAGCCTGGTGGGCTGCCATCTATGGGGTCACACAGAATCAGACACAGCTGAAGCGACTTAGCAGTAGCAGCAGCAGTTCACATAAGAAATCCAATACCAGGCAAACATGGTCCATCACAACCCATCTGTTCAGGGCTCCTGGGTTCCCAGGTAAAGTCAGAAAGAACCATTAGACTCCTTTAAGGACACTCCACTTCTCAGCTACTGTTTATCAGCTGAACCCAGACTTCATTCATTTTCTATTTTGCATGACAAATTGCTCCAAACTTAATGGCTTAAAACAATATTTATTATTGTTTTATTGCATTTATTATCTCAGGCTTTCCATATCCAGGAGCCTGGACTGAGTTTTCTGCTTGGGATCTCACAAGGCTGCATCAACATCCGGAGGCTCAGCTGGGGAAAAATCTGTTTGCAGGCTCATTCAGGTTCTCTGCAGAGTTCACTTCTGATGGCTATACTGAAAACCCAGTTCCATTCTGGCTGTGGGGTGGGGACACCCCAGTGTCCTAGAGTCTTTTCACAGTTCCTTGACATACAAGCTTCTCCAACATGGCTGCATCTTTCACTGAGCTCATAATGAGGGTCTCTAAGTACCCGGTTTGCTAAGAGAGTCTTGGGTAATGCAATCTAATCATAACAGTGATGTTCCCTTACTGTTATCATAGTCTATCATACAGAGAGAAGCACAGGTCCAGCTCACCCTCAAGGAGGGATTATACCAGGTCATGGGCAACAGGAGGCAGGGGTTACAGCAGCCACTGTTAAGTCTCTCCCCCATACAGCCTTTGACATTTCCCCATCCCCTTTTCTCTGTGACCTGCTCTGGCCAGTAAGATGTGAAAGCTGTGACCAAGTGCCAGCTCCCAACCTAGGCCTCGGTGGCCTTGGTCCTCTCTCTTTCTCTCTCAGAAACTTGCTAGGTTACCATGAAAGCAAACCCAGGTTAGCCTGCTGGAACATGAGAGATGCGTGAAGCAGATAAGTCCTCCCAGCAAGTGCAAAGACCCTGAAACTCAACGATGTTTGATGTGTGTGACAATTAGACAGAAATCAGACTGAGTGGGGAATGGTAAGAAATGAGGCTGGAGAAGCTGCCAGGAGCCTTGAAAGCCATGATGAGGACTTCATGTTTTATTCTAAATGTATGACAGCAACGAGGGAACAAATGAGTAAACAAACAAATGAACACAGGAGTGAACGGCCAGTCAGGGAGAAGCGTACATGGTTTCTAACAGGTGAGACCCACAGCCACTGCTATGGACAGTTTGTCTGGGATTAGGAACTCAAAGAAGAGTACATCCCATACTTCTCTGTAACAGACTCAACTCACAATAAAGGAGCCCAGGGTGCCATGTAACCTGACTCCTGTTGCCTTCTTTCCTGGCTCAGTGGACATCAGATTAGCTGTGAAATTGATTGTTAATTTTATTATTACACGTTGTGTCCCCAGTGACAGATTTATAATTTTTGTCCATTAAACACTGTAGAAAATTTAAAAAGGAGTTACAAACCAAAATTTCAATAATAATGGACTTTGTGTTTGCCCATATATTTACCTTTTTCTGCAGGCTTCCCAGGTGGCACTAGTGGTAAAGAACCTACCTGCCAATGCAGGAGACACAAGAGATGCTGGTTTTCTCTCTGGGTCAGGAAGATTCCCCAGAGGAGGGCATGGTAACCCACTCCAGTATTCTTGCCTGGAGAATCACCACAGACAGAGAAGCCTGGTGGGCTATAATCCATAGGGTCACAAAGGACACAACTGAAATTAGCACACACACACACATCACTTTGCATTACTATCTAAGGTCCTTTCATTTCAACTTGAAGGACTCCCTTTAGAATTTCTGGTAGAGTAGGTCAAACGGTAATGAACTCCTCTAGCTTTTGTTTATCAGAGAATGTCTTACTTTCTCCCTCACATCTGAAGCACAGTTTAGCCAGATATAGAATTCTTGGTTGACAGTTTTTCTTTCAGCATTTTAAATTATATCACTGCCCACTGGCCTCCATGACTTCTGATGATAAATCAGCTAATAATCTATTGAGGATCCCTTGTACGTGCTAAGGTTTCTCTTGCTATTTTTAGGATTCTTTGTCTTTGTTTACAGTTTGATTATATGTCTCAGCATGGATCTCTCTGAGTTCATCCTACTTAGAGTTTATGGAGCTTCTTGAATCATGTCTTTCTCCAAATTAGGGAAGTTTTCAGCCACCATTTCTCCATATAATCATTCTGTCTCTTCTTCTGAAATGCCCATAAGGTATAAGTTGTTCCCCTTAATGGCATTCCACAAATCCCTGTGGTCTGTTCATTGTTATTCATTCCTTTTCCCTGCTTCTCAGAGTCTATACTTTTTTTAATAGTTCTATCTACAAGTTCCCTGATTTTCTTTCTCTTCTTGTTCTAATTTGTTGCTGAACCCCCTCTAGTGAATTTTTATATAAATTATTGTACTTTTCAGTTCAAAACTTTTGTTTCCTTTTTATAATTTCTGTTAATATTCTCATTTTGTTCACACATTGATTTCCTAATTTCATTTTGTTCTTTATCCATGTTTTCCCTAGCTCTTTGAAAATACTTGAGAGATTTGCTTTAAAGTCTTTGTCTAATGATTTTGATGTCTGACTTTCTTCAGGGACAGCTTCTGTCAATTAATTTTGTTCCTCTGAATGGGCCATCTGTTCCTGACTCTTTCTATGCCTTGCAATTGTGTTGTTGTTGTTGAAACTGTGCATTTGGCTATTATAACGTAGTAACTCTGGAAATCAGATTCTACTTCTCCCCCCTTCCTCAAGGTTTGCTAGTCTTTTCTGTCCTTTCTCCTTCCTTCTCTCTCTCACCCCTCCCTCTCTTTCTTTCTTCGATGCTGTTGAAGGCTACAATAGTACATTTGTTTGAGACTGTTCCAAAATATTTTTGCAAAGATTATATGCCCTGTCATGCTTAATCACTGTGAATATTCTATTTCTTTAGCTTGTGTTCAATTAGTGTTTTGGCAGAGATTTCCTGAAATGCCAGGAGCCGAAACAGATACAAAACAAACAAACAAATATGCCAAAAGAAGACTGCAAAATGAGAAAACAGCCAGCTTTCCTGGCCTTTGCAGATTAGCTCTGCCCTAGGGACACCCCACCACTTACCTCGACTTTCTCTGAGCCTAGGGATAAACTCTAAGTGAATGCCTCGTTTCAGAGTTTATTTGAGTATCTTTGCTGTACATGCACATGTGTTTCTAAATTCTCCTGTATACATGGCTACTTTTGAAGGTCAAAGGTCAGTTTTCATTCCAATCCCAAAGAAAGGCAATGCCAAAGAATGCTCAAACTACCGCACAGTTGCACTCATCTCACACGCTAGTAAAGTAATGCTCAAAATTCTCCAAGCCAGGCTTCAGCAATACGTGAACCGTGAACTTCCTGATGTTCAAGCTGCTTTTAGAAAAGGCAGAGGAACCAGAGATCAAAGTGCCAACATCCGCTGGATCATGGAAAAAGCAAGAGAGTTCCAGAAAAACATCTATTTCTGATTTATTGACTATGCCAAAGCCTATGACGGTGTGGATCACAATAAACTGTGGAAAATTCTGAGAGAGATGGGAATACCAGACCACGTAGCCTGCCTCTTGAGAAATCTGTATGCAGGTCAGAAAGCAACAGTTAGAACTGGACATGGAACAACAGACTGGTGCCAAATAGGAAACGGAGTTCGTCAAGGCTGTATATTGTCACCCTGCTTATTTAACTTCTATGCAGAGTACATCATGAGAAATGCTGGACTGGAAGAAACACAAGCTGGAATCAAGATTGCTGGGAGAAATATCAATAACCTCAGATATGCAGATGACACCACCCTTATGGCAGAAAGTGAAGAGGAACTAAAAAGCCTCTTGATGAAAGTAAAAAAGGAGAGTGAACAAGTTGGCTTAAAGCTCAACATTCAGAAGACGAAGATCATGGCATCCGGTCCCATCACTTCATGGGAAATAGATGGGGAAACAGTGGAAACAGTGTCAGACTTTATGATTTTGGGCTCCAAAATCACCGCAGATGGTGACTACAGCCATGAAATTAAAAGATGCTTACTCCTTGGAAGAAAAGTTATGACCAACCTAGATAGCATATTCAAAAGCAGAGACATTACTTTGCTGACTAAGGTCCGTCTAGTCAAGGCTATGGTTTTTCCTGTGGTCACGTATGGATGTGAGAGTTGGACTGTGAAGAAGGCTGAGTGCCGAAGAATTGATGCGTTTGAACTGTGGTGTTGGAGAAGACTCTTGAGAGTCCCTTGGACTGCAAGGAGATCCAACCAGTCCATTCTGACCTTCAGATCAACCCTGGGATTTCTTTGGAAGGAATGATGCTAAAGCTGAAGCTCCAGTACTTTGGCCACCTCATGTGAAGAGTTGACTCATTGGAAAAGACTCTGATGCTGGGAGGGATTGGGGGCAGGAGGAGAAGGGGACGACCGAGGATGAGATGGCTGGACGGTATCACTGACTCGATGGACGTGAGTCTGAGTGAACTCCGGGAGTTGGTGATGGACAGGGAGGCCTGGCGTGCTGCAATTCATGGGGTCTCAGAGTCGGACACGACTGAGCGACTGAACTGAAGTGAAATCTCCAAAAGCATCTAACCTCAGCTTCCTCTCCTCGCAGTGGGAGTATGGAAGAACCCTGGCCTGATGCAGCAGTGTAAGTACTGAGACCCTCACCAGTGGTGAGCCAAAAGGGAATACTTTTTGGCAATATCTCTGGCACATGAGAGGTACAGAGCAAACAGTAATTAAAAGATGGTGGTGTCGGCAGCCATCACTGACCATCATCTGAGGCACTGAAGAGAGAAAATTACAGGCTCAGGGCAGTTGGTTACTAACCCAAAGCAAACTGTGAGAGACAGAGGCTTCCTTGGCAATTCTGAATAAACAAAAAATATTTCCTGGAGCCAGAGGTAGACCAAGCTGAGAACCAAACTCAAGACTTTTAGAAAAGTGAATCTCTTCCATCAAAGTCAGCGCCTGATACAGACTGAGAGGGACTGAGAGACTGAAACAGAGGAAACGGGTATTTCTGGGTGGGTGCATATGAGAACCTTGAAACTCCAAGAGGAAATGAGCCCACCGGGGTGAATAAAGGGTTTATAAAGGGAACATGGCCTGGAAACAAAATCTGGGGATTTGCAGCATCCAAGTGATGGGCTGGCCAAGGCCACTAGGGCAGGACTGCCAGAGAGGTGGGAGGAAATCCAGGAGGGAAGCTAAAGGAAAACATGTTGGTAGACAGGTTGTGAAGAGGTTAAATAGGGCTCAGGTATGGTGAGGGCCACAAAGTGTCTTGGGGATCAAATGACATGGTAGGGGCCACTCCAGGGAGGTGGATGCCACTCCAGGGAGGTGGATGTTAGCTGGCAGTGACTAAGGAACCCAGAGCAGAGAGTAAGGCAGACTGGTGGGTATGTACCAGGGGGAGACAGGAGAAACCTGACAGCTGCAGATAGACACTAGGAAAGGTTCATCAGTTTTTTCTTAAGATGCAGAGACCCCAACATTTTCAGTTAGTGGGATGTGGGACCAGTCTGACTTCCCATCATTCCAGGGAGGGAATTTCCAAGAAATGGGATAAGCTAGGCTCTGAGTCCAAGTCCTGCTCTACTATTTGCTCTCCTGGCAGATGATTTTGCATCTCCAGGCCACATTTCTATAATAGCCAGCTTCAAAGTTCTGTTGAGATGAAGTCAGAAATGCATGTGAAGTCCCTGGACCAATAATCATAGCGATTTCCAGATATGAAAAGCCAAAGAGATGGCTGAATGAAAGACACTCCCAAGTTTTTTATCCCAAAAGGCTGGGAAATAGCAGCGTGTGGATGGCTGAACCAGGGGAAATCCTGGCAGGAAGAGTTTCAGAGAAAGAAGGATGACAAGGTAGGTTTCTGCAGGCCAATGCCTGGGTCATGGCAGGACATCAAAAGTGGAAACATTTACACATATGTGGCATCCAGGACCAGATGCAGGAGAGGATTCAGGGATGGGGAAAGAGTGCTGGCTCCCCCAGCCCAGAGGTGAGCGGTGGGTGAGTCAACAGGGGCTTGTGTAATGCTTGGCAGAGTCACACAGGAACACCCACAACTGCCCTGTGTTTAGCCATGACTTTGTATCAGACCCTTTACCCACCGTATCTTCAGCCCTCCTGATTAATCTGCATTTTACAGTTGAGCAAATGGAGGCTCAGAGAGGTCACCCAGCTAATAAATGACACAGCCCAGGATCCAACAGCCATGCTGGCTCCCAAACCTGCATTCTTTCCACTGCCTCACACCACTCCAGAGGATGGAGTCTTAGGGGAGGACTATGTTTAGGAGATGAAAGAAAACAGCGCATTGGACAGAAGGACGGGGCGAGGGTGTGATGTTAGGGAGGCCAAGGAAGGGTAGTTTCAAGATGGTGGAGGTGGTGAATAGTGCCAGGTGCTGCAAAGAGAGGAGTGGGGATGAAAACTGGAAATCTACTGCATTTGGGGAGTAGAAGGTTCTGAGGAATTGTGAATGGCTGTGGGGGGGGGGGGGGGGGGGCGGGTGGCGGTCCCTGTGTCAGTAGAAACAAAGATGCTGCATGGAAAGGTGCTGGCCGCCATTCTCCTAAAAGTGAAAGGCGCTCAGTCATGTCCAACTGTTTGTGACCCCATGGACTATACAGTCCATGGAACTCTCCAGGCCAGAACACTGGAGAGGGCAGCCTTTCCTTTCTCCAGGGGATCTTCCCAACCCAGGGATTGAACTCAGATCTCCTGCACTGCAGGCAGATTCTTTACCAGCTAAGCCACAAGGGAAGCCCCAAAATACTGGAGTGGGTAGCCTATCCGTTCTCCAAGGGATCTTCCTGACCCAGGAATCAATCTGGGGTTTCCTGCACTGCAGGAAGATTCTTTACCAATTGAGCTATCAGAGAAGCCCTCTCTCCTAGGTCCCCACAATGGTGCTGCTGGAGAAACGCCCACGGAGGGCAGCTCCACCAGTGTCTGCTGGTCACTGCAGATTCAGCAAATCAAAGTCAAGCCCTTGTTCTCACAGCTCACAACTCAACTAGGGACACTAGCTTTCAAACGCGACAAGAGAACACACACCAAAGGGAGTACCTGTGTACCCCAAGATTCCTCCCACTACCCTGAATGCTGTTAACTTCTGGACAGTCGGGACCTAGGCTCCCCTCCGACAAGCTGGGCCAGCCTATGTGTGCTGTGGCGGCTGCAGAAGCCATGAAGGCATGCTGGCCGCACAGTGCGTGCAGCTGGAGAAAAGAACAGGTCCAGGACTGAACTCTAGGTAGCACCAGCCTGCAGGGGACTGGCAGAAGAAAGTAGGATCCCTGAAGGACACCAAGAAGGAGTCAGAGAGGAAGGAGGGCAAACTGCTCAATCTTTTTTTTTTAAGATTTTTGTTTTTGATGTGGATACCTCCAGCAACTGATTCCTCCCTCCCCAACCCCTCCTCACCCCCCCCCCCCCGCCCCCCGCCCCTGCACAGATTTCCTCTTTCCCTCTCAGTTTCTAAAATCCACAGGCCAGTGTCCTCCATACTAGCAAATCAAGTCTCTGGACTCTCCCCTCCCTGCCTCCTCCACTTCCACCTCCCTGCCTCCTCTCACCTGCCACAGTTCAGGAAAGGACGAGCAGAATTCCTGTGCTGGACAAGCCCCAGGGCTGGGTGTCCCGCCAGGAAAGCTGTTAGCTGCCACCATGTCTGAAATGCCAATGTTATCATCAGTTTCTTCAGTGAAGAGCTATTCTCCCCTGTCTTAAAATATAAACGTGCTTGGAAGAGTAACTAGCATATCTTGTCTCTGACTCTAATCAGGAGAAGACCTCTTCCACGTGTTTTGGAGAATGAAGTATCTTGGAAGCTGGGGGCAGCACGGAGTTGGCACCAAGAGATGTTGTAGGGAGCTGAGAGGGAAGGAGAAGGGGCTGATGGAATCTTTGCCCATTTTGCGATTGTGTCCTGGATCAGCCTCATGCCTTGGCTTGAGTTCAGGGTAAGGAGCAATCATTCATTCGTCACTGAGGCTGTGAGTGCTCCGACTGCATCCTCTTGGTCTTTCTCAGAATTTACCTGTGGACATTTTCCACATAACAGTGGGGGGAAATCAGCCAATCTGGAGAGCTGATGCCTTGCAGAAACAAATGGGGGTCAATTCTGAGGGTGGTCCTGTGTGGTCTCCCAGAGGATCCCCAAGGGGGTCGGCCCTGCAGCCCACAGGAGTAACCCATTCACTAACTAGTGCACCTGACTGCTACCCCTTCAGAGTGCTTCCTGGATAAATGTGCTTAGTCACTCAGTCATGTCTGATTCTTTGCAACCCCAAGGATTGTAACCCGCCAGACTCCTTTGTCCATGTGGATTCTCCAGGCAAGAATACCGGAGTGGGTTGCCATGCCCTCCTCCAGGGGATCTTCCCAACCCTGGGATCGAACCCAGGTCTCCCACATTGCAGGCAGATCCTTTACCCTCAGAGCCACCAGGGAAGCCTGCTTCCTGGATAGCCTCTAGAAAAAAATCTATTCACACCAAAACTCATTTCAGATCTTGATTTGGGGAGAATACAAACTGTATAATGAATCTTTTCCTGATTCCTAATACCGATAGGGAGAAAATAAAGTCCACTGGCTCTCAAAAAAACAAAAAAGAAACAAAAGACCAAAAAAAAACAAACAAAAAACCCAGAACCATAATTCAGAAATATGCATTAAAAATTTAAATGCCCAGTAATTCTTCTAGACGTTTAAGAAAACTGAATGCAAATAGCTATGTCGAAGAATAAAAATTGGGAAATAATTTAAATTTTTCCAGCAATAAGAAATTAGCTAACAAATCACAGTAACCCTATGTTGCCATTAGAAATAATATTCAACAGTACCGTGTGTTTCTATGTCTTTCCATGTCTTTGGTACGGTAAGTGAAAATTCAGGTGACGAAACATCATGGAATCTACTTTCATCTCTAGTACATCCCTAGGTGACCATGTGAGCATGTCAGGAGGACGACAGCGAAATGCTAACAGTAGTTGGTTATGTTCGGGTGGAAGATGGGGACTGCAGCTCATGTTCATTTCCTTCTTTACACGTTTCCGAACTGAAAAAACATATAGACTTTTAAAATGGCTGATACAGCTTTAAAAACTTTAAAAAGGAACTGTAAAACATGTCAATGGCCTCACCCAGGTAGAACTGAATTCCACAGCCAACCCGCCTGTCCTCCCACAAGAGCTGCTGGTCTCACCTGCTAGGGGAGTGGGAAGCGCCCCCCTCAGCCTGGGCTGTCACTGGGCGGCAGCCCTTCTAAGTGAGTCAGCGGACGGGACCGGAGGCCAGGGGAGAGCAGCACATCACATCACGTGTCCCGCGTGTGTGACCCCATCTAACTTCCAGGGAACGCATGCAGCCCTGAATCCAGGCTTGGGGTCGCCTGTCAAGGCAACCCCCTCCACTCCCTGCAGACCGCCCATCCCCCCGCCTCCCTGGAGCCCCAGCTGGCACTCAGCAGGTCCCTCTCCAATTTGCCGCACTTTTGAGAGTTCGTTATTCCCACGGAAGAGTCCGTTGCCATGGCGATGCGACCTTCCCAACCCTGGGACCCCGCCCCGGAGGCAGAATCCTCCCCCCCACCCCCGCCCCCGCCCCGACCCCGTGGTGGAGAGGTTCTTAGGGGCTGGGGCTGGGGCTTGGGAGGAGGGGGTGGGACATCAATGACGGCCCCAGGTAAGGGGACAGGGGAGGAAGGTGTTCTTACAAGCCCTTTGGCTACTTTGCCCTTCCCAACTCCCCTCTGAGGCAAACGCCATTTCTGCTTCTGGAACTTTCGGGTGGGGCTGCTCTACTTTCCTCTCAACGTCTTCCAAGAACCCTGGGGCGTCTGTATAAGTTTCTGGAAGGCGGTGCTCAAGAATGAAGGTTTAACCTCTCAGGTTCCTGCAGCCCAGACTGAAGATTTGGGAGGGGTGAAAGGTGGGAAGAAGGGGGAAAGCGACCGGTGCGCTTGCACCGGTGGGTGGCATGGTCACAGGGCCTAAGAGCGGCTGAGGTCAAGGGCTGGGTTGCCTGGGGTCCCGGGGAGACCTGGCCCGGTGACGTCGTGGCCACGCCCACCAGGAGGTGGGGAGGCGGGGAGGCGAGGAGGCGGGGGTCACTTGCGCCTGCTCACTGGAGCCCCGCCCTCTGCCTCAGGCCACACCCACCACCACTCCAGGGCTCTCGGGATCGCCACACCTCTGGCAGCACCGACTCACGGACCTCAGCGACCAGAGAAACATTGTCTCCTGTTACTCACCGCAGGTGGCTGCCCAGGGGAGAGCTCCAGGAGCATCACCGACTGGCCTGGAAAGCCTTTCATCTCTGCTCCAGCAGCAGTAGCTCTTTGATTATTAATAATTGTGTTTCCTCGCTTTGCAGCCTCCAACCATCGCCTCGCTGTAAATCCTGGGTGCCTGCTGGCTCGACCTGGGGCTCCCCCTTCCCTCCCCCTGCTGCTGCCTCCCCATCCCTCGAGTCTCAGGGATTTAAGGTCGAAATGAACCTTAGATTGTTTTCCAAGAGTTGTTGGGTTTTTTTTTCCCCCCTCCTCCTCTCCAGGCTCTCTGTGCACCCACCCACTCCAACACCTGGCGTTTTCCTTCAACTGCACCCTTCAAGTCCACAGACACACAGGCCTCGGGCCTTCGCCTCCATCACCGGCTCAGGGAAAAGGCAGCTTGCAAGAGGCCAGAGCTCAGAAGCCTCCCCACCCCACCCCACAGCTGCCCACTCCGCCCAGAGAGAGAGGCCGCGCCCAGCGCAGGCCCGTGTGCAAACAGTGCTTTAGACAACCTCAGGCATCGGATTTCATGAGTGAGCCAAATGTAGAAAGGATTAGCTGTTTCAGCCAGTAAGCCCACATCTGTAGTTACATTCTAACAGGGATAAAATTACCCTGGTTATTAATCCTTCTGCTTTAGGGTATGAGCTGATCACCAGCTGGGGTCAGGAAAAAAATCCTGCCCCAGCTCCTGCCAGTCTCCCCCAGACCCCCATCCTCAGTTGCCCCATCTCCTGTGGTGTACCAGAGCAGTTTCTGTCTGCAAACCAAGTTCAAGGCCACCAGCGGAAGCACCTCTGGGATAAGACAGCTCCGGTCTGTTCTGGAGACGACAGCCATTCAGTCATGTGAGTTTGTACTGAGAATCTACTTCGGTTTCCACTGTGGCACAGAGACAATTCCTACACAGCCCTTCTCTTTTTCATGCCAACCAGAGTTGAAGTGGGCAGTCAGAAACCATGCCTGGTTTCTGAGACTTCCTGCCCTGAGGCGTATCAGGTGGCCTGGGGGAAGCCAGTGTGGCTACGGGTGGTATTTCCAAGCCCACTGCCAACAAGGAAGGGAGCCATTCCCTCTCGCCTCTGCTAATGGGTGTCTCCCACTTGTGAGCAGCCGGAGAGGCCGGAGTAGCTATGTTTCCTTCTCTGATCCATCCTCTTTGGACCTCATAACTGCAGGCACTGGAGACTTGCAGAAATCTCCATTTCCCTGGATGGGACCAACAGGAGAGATACAGGTTGAGAACCAGGACTTAGCCTTTCCAGATCATTAGGAATGACAACCCACAAAGAAGTGACATCCCTGCGAGGCTGAGTAAGGGCTGACCGCATGATCTAGCATCATAGGGACCTGTCAGTAATGAAAAGAAGTGCCATGGATAATCACATGGGACTTTTCTGAGTATGGCCTTCCCAGATGGCACAGTGGTAAAGATTCTTCCTGCTAATGCAGGAGACACAAGAGACATGGGTTTGATCCCTGGGTCAGGAAGACCCCCTGGAGAAGGAACTGGCTACCCACTCCAGTATTCTTGCCTGGGAAAATCCCAAGGACAGAGGAGCTTCGCAGCGTACAGTCCATGTCACACACATGCACACACACATTCCTGACCAAAACAGACTGGATTCACCCAACCTGAGGTCATCTATGCTGGGAAGGGCCATGAACAGGATACCACTGAGACGACAGTGTCAGCTTCTCCCTGATAAGGCCCCTGTGTCCACTTTTGTGGACCCATCTCCAGCGACCTCAGCCCTCTGCCCCCGCCCCAGGCTCCTGTGCCCCCTCTACCTGAAGCAGCTATATTTCCTCTCTCCAGTGCTGGATCAGCCCAACTGTCTGTTTTTATTGGTGCCAGGTCCAGGGTTAAGAGATAATAGACTGTCATCAATAATGTTCATCTGGTGAATAAATCTGGGCTGACCCCTTCACATTCCTGCACTTCCTACCCTTGACTGCCTCTCCACATTGCTCTGTTGTCCCACAGACTTGTTCAGTTCATACTTTAGCATGCCAAACCTTCTGCAGTCCAAACCTCCATCCACCTCCCTCCCATATTCTTGGCAGAGGCTCTAACTTCCCTGAGAACAAAAAACAAAGACAAGACAAACCTGAGATGTGAACCTGTCAGAGACTTCCTAAACTTCCCTCCACCTCTGAACTACACAGATCGACAGGACACCCTCTTCAGTGGGGCAGGTGCTCACCTACAGCAGCCTCCGCACAGCCTCGCACAATCTGTTGACCCCAGTTTGGCTCCTACAGATTCAAGATGGACCAGTGAGAAACTTTCTCTAGAATTTTGAATTTGGGGCCAAGAAAGTCAGTACAGTCCCTCTCCTTCGGCTGCAGCCTCAGTCCTGTCTCCCCCCTAACACTGAAGACGCTGAGGACCTGCAGAGGCCGAGAGAAGGAGGGGGAAGCAGAGCGGACCTGACAGCTATGGAGGAAGAGTCTCGAACATTCTGGAAGCTCCTGAGGCTCAGCCATGCTTTTTTTCTTTTTTTTTAAAACTTAACTGATTCAAATTGGTTTCTCTTAAACAGACTCACAGAGTAAAAAAACAAATGTATGGTTCCCAAAGGGGAAGGTTGGGAGAGGGGTGTAAATTAGGAGGTTGAGACTGACATGTACACCGTTTTTGTTGTTCAGTCGCTAAGTCGTGCCCTACTCTTCCCGACCCTATGGACTGCAGCACACCAGGCTTCCCTATCCCTCACCATCTCCCAGACTTTGCCCAAGTTCATGTTCATCCAACCATCTCATCTTCTGATACACACTACGATATATAAAACAATCATAGTCAACAAGGACCTACGGTACAGCACAGGGAATTCTACTTGATACTCTAATAAGCTGTATGGAAAAGACTCCGGAAAAAAATTTTGCCTGAAAATCCCATGGACGAGGGAGCCTGGCAGGCTGCAGCCCATGGGGTCGCTAAGAGTCAGACACGACTGAGCGACTTCACTTTCTCTTTTCACTTTCATGCACTGGAGAAGGAAATGGCAACCCACTCCAGCGTTCTTGCCTGGAGAATCCCAGGGACAGCAGAGCCTGATGGGCTGCCGTCTATGGGGTCACACAGAGTCGGACACGACTGAAGCGACTTAGCAGCAGCATATATGTAACTAAATCACCTGGCTTTATACTTGAAATTAACAACTCTGTACATCAATTATACTCTAATATGAAATTAAAACTTTAAAATAAAATTTTGGCTTTCTCACTTACAACCAAAGGCCTCTTATATTATACATTATAACAAATATTGATCTGCTTCTCAAAAGGAAAGCTCCCCCTCCCCTGCCTCTGGTTAATTCCTTCTCAACACAGTCACCACCCTGGCCATCCTTGTTTTACCACTTGCATCCCGTGAATCTTTGGTCATTTTAGTTATGAGTGTGCTCATCTCCCTATTCCCAAACTAAATAAACAAAGGCTCCTCAAGCTTCTGTCCCCTGCCCCTCTGCTCTAGCCAACTACATTTTCTCGCCTCCTACTTTGCACCAAATCTACAGCACACTCGAGCTCCCTCTTGCCCTCCGCTTCTCCCATGAGCACTGCACACTTGCTCATTTTGTGCTGCTGCTCTGCAGACCTGGCATCAGCAACCATCTTGTCTTGAATCGTACACTTCTCTCGAGGCTATTCCTCTTGGTTCTTCTTGCTCTAACACAGAGAAATGCGACCTGTAGAAGTGGTACCCAGATCTAAAGGTACTAAGGATCTAAAGCTCTAGTCTTTTCCAACCTTCCTCTCTCCCCACAGAAATGCAACTGGCCTCCGCCTGCTCTCCTAGCACCTGTGCAGGGAGGCTAACTCACAGCATGAAATTAACTGGAGCTGAGGGACTTCTCTGGTGGTCCAGCGGTCAAGACTCTGCCTTCCAGTGCAGGGGCTACGGGTCTGACCCCTAGTTGGGTAACTGAGATTCCACATGCCCTGGGGCAACTAAACCCAAGCGCCACAACTAGAGAGAAGCCTGCACGCAGCAACATAAAAGGTCCCTCGTGACACAACTAAGAACTGACGAAGCCATAAACAAATAAATAAAAAGAAATAATTGGAATTGAGGTGGTAATAGGTGAGCTATTTCACTATTTTGATAACTCTTGAACATGGATTAGAGTGGAAGGCTTTGGTGGGGAGCAGGCATGGGGTGGAAGGAAAAGTAGAGAGATATTATTGAGGATCTAAGCATTTCTACAACATGTAAGGTTTTACTTCCCCTTTCACATTAACCAGTGTTTGATGGTGCATTTCAAGGTACCATAGCATGGGCACCACATGATCACCAACCTTTAGTTCAATATTTCATAAATGAAATGTGTTCTCAGTGTTTGAGAATTTCCACTTCTAAAGTGAGTCTCTTTCTTCCTCATGTTAGGAAGGACTGACCCAAGGAAGAAGCATCTTTGAAATGTGAAGGTGGTTTCTATTCCTTACAGCACCAGAAGGAAATGAAAACCTGAGTCTTGCCCTCAAACACTCATAGGTTCATTAGATAAACAATGCAAGAACACTTGAAAAGTTAATTATAAGCTCGAAGCAAGAATGTGGAGTATGTCACAAGTAGTATATTATTAAGTGATGCAGACAACACTTTCCACGGGAGATCAGAGGCAGGGGGCTTTCTTTGTGTGTGAATAACCAATGGAGGCCTCCTTGGTTGGGGGACAGGTCTGGTGGTACTGCTAGTCTGGGAGTTGAAGTTGAACGGGAGTCTTAGATGAAAAGTAAGAATTATGGAGGAAAAGAGAGAAAGAGAGAGATGCGTGGGGCAAAGGAATCTCAAGAGCCTTCGAGGTCCTGAGCTTGGGGTCAGGAACAGGCTAACAGTGAATGGGGGGTCCTGGTGGGGACAGTAGACAATGCTTGCTTGCCTTCCATCATACTACACACATACCCAGGCCATTGACACAGCCAGGATGCCAACCTTTTTGTTTAAGCATTTCTCATTTGATATTTTCAAAACAGCATCAGAAAGACATTATGGGGAAAACTGGAACAGAATCAGCCTTCCTTACCCTCGTGTTATGCTTTTTAGTAATGCTATATATTCACCTTCTTTGGAGGGTGGGGGTGGACACCACCAGTGGTGGGGCCCTCCAGAGGTCTAATATTAGCAGCCTCTCAGGAGAAAATTAAGTTGGGACCGTGTTTTAGAAGACTTGGATTCCCAGTGAGGCAGCCAGACTCCACATGTCTTGATATGCAGAGGGTCCAAGCACAGTGACTGCTTCAAATTCTCTGCATCTCTGAGTTACTCATTGAGCCAAATCCAGGATTTCAGATCCTTTGTTGCACGGTGCGCATTTTCAGGGCTACACACGTGAGAGGTTTCCTCATGGGAGTGATCACGCATCTTCAGTTCACTGCCAAGTTGATTGGCATTGGTTCAAAGACAGGACGTCCCCTTGAATGCAAAGCCGTTCTTATTGAATATTCCCTCATCTCACATGCTAGTAAAGTAATGCTCCAAATTCTCTAAGCCAGGCTTCAGCAATACGTGAACCGTGAACTTCCTGACGTTCAAGCTGCTTTTAGAAAAGGCACAGGAACCAGAGATCAAATTGCCAACATCCACTGGATCATGGAAAAAGCAAGCAAGTTCCAGAAAAACATCTATTTCTGCTTTATTGACTATGCCAAAGCCTCTGACTGTGTGGATCACAATAAACTGTGGAAAATTCTGAGAGAGATGGGAATACCAGACTACCTGACCTGCCTCTTGAAAATCTGTATGCAGGTCAGGAAGCAACAGTTAGAACTGGACATGGAACAACAGACTGGTTCCAAATAGGAAAAGGAGTACGTCAAGGCTGTATATTGTCACCCTGCTTATTTAACTTCTATGCAGAGTACATCATGAGAAACACTGGACTGGAAGAAACACAAGCTGGAATCAAGACTGCCGGGAAAAATATCAATAACTTCAGATATGCAGATGACACCACCCTTATGGCAGAAAGTGAAGAGGAACTCAAAAGCCTCTTGATGAAAGCGAAAGTGGAGAGTGAAAAAGTTGGCTTAAACCTCAACATTCAAAAAACGAAGATCATTCAGAAAACGAAGTCCTATCACTTCATGGCAAACAGATGGGGAAACAGTGGAAACAGTGTCAGACTTTATTTTGGGGGGGCTCCAAAATTGCTGCAGATGGTGACTGCAGCCATGAAATTAAAAGATGCTTACTCCTTGGAAGAAAAGTTATGACCAACCTAGATAGCATATTCAAAAGCAGAGACATTACTTTGCTGACTAAGGTGCGTCTAGTCAAGGCTATGGTTTTTCCAGTAGTCATATATGGATGTGAGAGTTGGACTGTGAAGAAGGCTGAGCACCGAAGAATTGATGCTTTTGAACTACAGTGTTGGAGAAGACTCTTCAGAGTCCCTTGGACTGCAAGGAGATCCAACCAGTCCATCCTGAAAGAGATCAGCCCTGGGATTTCTTTGGAAGGAATGATGCTAAAGCCGAAACTCCAGTACTTTGGCCACCTCATGCGAAGAGTTGACTCATTGGAAAAGACTCTGATGCTGGGAGGGATTGGGGGCAGAAGGAGAAGGGGACGACAGAGGATGAGATGGCTGGATGGCATTACTGACTCAATCGACGTGAATCTGAGTGAACTCCGGGAGTTGCTGATGCACGGTGAGGCCTGGCGTGCTGCGATTGATGGGGTCGCAAAGAGTCGGACACGACTGAGCGACTGAACTGAACTGAAAACAACCAAGTAGGTTTATTGCTTTTATTAACTTAATAGTCTGGAAACAACCGTATCATCCCTCCGTGTTAGCCAGACCCTACTTTGCTAATATCACCTGTCCCTACCCTGTGCTTGGGACAGTGAAGATCTGGTCATAAGATGCTGTGAGTCCCTTACATACAAATAAGTTTTATTCTTAGAGCACATTCGTAACTCCAGTTTGTTTATAAATCCAACAAAGTTAGCCTAGGCATCCAACTGACACAGTCAGCTATATAGCCCTGTACTGTAATAGGTTTATCATACTTTGTATGCAAATAATACATAAAAACAAACATGAAAATATTTTCAATCTTACAGTACAGTACCTTGAAAAGTATGTTGTACAGTACAACAGCTGACATCCAGGAGCTGGCATTGAGTGGACAGGCAAGAAGAGTTACTGACTGGAGGAGGGAGAGGAGGTGAGAGATGGTAGAGCTGAAGGGTCGTCAGCAATAGGAAACAGAGGGCAAGATGCAATTTCACTAATGCCTGACGTTGACAGAATTGATTCTGGTTCCCCACTGGAACCAGATGCATGTCTGTATCTTCGAAAAGTTTGAAACTTAAAGGTTCGTATGTAGGGAACTTACTATGTTGTGAAATGAGTGGCTGAATGAATAAATGAACAGTTAAGGAGGATTTGTGCTAAGACAAAGTATCCCAAAATTGGCATTGAGAGGGAGGGTGCGATAGATAATTCCTAGGTCTCTTCCAACTCCAAGAACTCTCCTTAGACTGGGGAAGGGCTCAGGGAGGTCATTCATTCCTCTAAAAGATCTCAAGAAAGACTCATCCTCCTCCCTTCCCCAGAGATCTAGAAAGATCCCACTGCCTTTCTCCAAGCCTCAGGGAAGAAAGTTCTTTCTAGTGGCCAACTCAGCTCCCTCAGACTGCACTGAATTGATTCTGCCTGTCTTGTTCTTCGGTGGAACAGCTCTTCTTAGGGGTCAAGGTGAAATGATTGCTAAGGCCAGCCTGGGATGAAAAGTCTTGGTGGGAGGAGGAGAGGCCTTGAACAGAAACATGGTTCAAGGAGATGAGGAGCTGAAGAAGGCAGACAGGAGCCCCAGGGATTCACTCAGAAGGAAACAGCACAGGTCTCCAGCCAGCATCTCTGCTTAGGCACAGCCCTGAACGAAGGGGGACTGCTTCAATTATCTTGGCATCTTGATGGATGGGCCTTGCACACGCTCCAGGGAAGAGGGGAGGAAACAAGCCACAGATTAATCACTCGGGCCATCACTGGACAGAGGGCGTTTAGCTAAGCCTGTGGGAGCCAGAGGGACAACCCATCCACAAAGGCAGAGAAGGAAACTGAAAGTCATCAGGCCAGACTGGGAAAAAGGGTCAAGTGAATGCAGAGACCCATCTTTTTCTGGCTGATTTGCACAGAGGTAGTAACAATGAAGTCACATTGGTGGGAATGGATGGTGGGGTTCAGGCCTGGGAGGCCCCCAGCCTTACATGTGGCCGGGGCCTTAAAGAGAACCTCAGACCAGAGAAGGTGAGTCTCACAATCATGAGGAGGGGGATGTCATAAACTGGGGTGAGGAAACGAGATGAGAAATAGTGAAAGCTGCCTCCCGAAGGGGCCACTGCCAGCCTGTCCTAGGAGTCCACCAATTCTCACGAGTGGAATCTCAGTCCTTCTCTGCCCCTGGATTATTGTGTTAGGGTGTGCGTGTGTGCATGTTCGCGTGTATGTGTGTTTGCGTGTATGTGTGTAATTTCCTGTTTTGGGGGCTTTGCTGTGAGGCAAGCAGAACCTTACATCTCCAACCAGGGATCAAACCTATGCCCCTGCACTGGGAGCATGGAGTCTTATGCACTGGACCTCCCTGGGTCTGTGTGTAAATAAAGAAAACTCTTTTTCCTTGACAAATGTTTGTGTATGTCCAGCATGTAACAGATGCGATTTCATAAATGTCTATTGAATGAGTGAATGATAACAGCTAACATTCATGGCTCAACACAACACTGAAGGCAGGAGGCAAAGGGGACAACAGAGGATGAGATAGTTGGATGGCATCATCCACTCGATGGACATGAGTTTGAGCAAGCTCCAAGAGTTGGTGATGGACAGGGAAGCCTGGAGTGCTGCAGCCCATGGGGTTGCAAAGAGTCAGACATGACTGAGCGACTGAATTGAACTGCACTGAACATTCAATGTGCTTCTCCTGCCTCTCAGTGCTTTACAGGAATGATTTCATTTAATCCACCTAATCATTATATGACTTTTTTTGGTCCCTTTTTTATGGATGAAAAGAAAAAAGGGAAAAAAAAAAACTGAGGCTCAAATGAGTGAAGTGACTTGTACAGCTACTAAGGGACATATGTGTGCAGTGGAAAGCAAGAAGGGCCAGAAAGAAGAAAAGAAAGGGAGAGGCATGGAGGGAGGATGGTCTTAAGAAGAGGCTGTGAGAGGCTTAGAGAATTTCTTTTGAAAATCATCTGACTCAACAGAAACGTGCCTGGCACACGGATCCACTTGCATTCCTCTTGACCACCTGGTGTGGAGTCCTGTGAAGACTCATGAAAATTAGGCCAGCCTCACATGGCACTGAAAGAAAATAAATGACAGGGCAGGATTTTAAATGAACATCAAAATCACACTAGAGTGAACCTAGTGGTTCAAGCTGCTGACTTGGGAGCCTTTGGCCAGTGTGGAGACAATGGGATTGACAGATTCTGGGTGCTCGTTGTCCAGGTTGCTGACTATGGAGAACTGATCCTGTGACCAACAGGTTTTATTTGGAAGAACAGCAACCAAAACCTATGAGGGACTAGAGGGCAACATGAATAGGAAAATAAATGACCTCACGGAAGGGCACACCAATTGTTCTGCCTCGGACACAGTTTTGGCTCTGAGCTCCCTAGCAGCCCAGGTAATAAGTGAAACCATCAGTTACAGAAGCCCTGGTGCTCACAGGACAAAAACAAACCCATGGTTTAGAGAAAGCATGGCTCTGATGCTGAAACCTCAGGGTTGTTTTGTTTTTTTTCTTTTTTTAAATAATTCTTCAAATTCTACAGTGCTTTAAAATTTTCAGAAGTTTCACACACATGATTTTATATAATCCCACAATAACCCCTCCTTTTTAATCCTCTACCCCTATAATGCCTCTCCCCTGCTTTCCTCTCCCCGCTGGAGACCAGTAGTTTATTCTCCATTACCTGTGGGTCTGCTTTTTCGTCTTATTCATTAGTTTGTTATATTTATAAGATTCCACATGTGAGATCATATGGTATTTACCTTTCTCTGTCTGATTAATCACTTATCATAGTACCCTCCAAGTCCATCCATGTTGCTGCAAAGGGCATTATGCCATTCATTTCTGTGGATGAGTAATATCCCATTGGATACATGTCCTACATCTTCTTTGTCCACTGACCTGCTGGTGGCCACTTAGGTTGCTTCCATGTCTTGACTGCTATTGTAAATAGTGCTGCAGTGAACACTGGGTACATTTGGGGGTGGGGGTTGGGGGTACATATCCAACATATCCAGGAGTGGAATTTCTGGGTCATATGGTAGTTTTTAATATTTTTGAGAAATCTCCATACTGTTTTCCATAGTGGCTGTACCAATTTACATTCTCACCAACAGTGTACAAGGGTTCCCTTTTCTCCACATCTTTGCCAAATTTGTTACTCGATGAGGTGGCTCAGCAGCAAAGAATCCACCTGCAGTGCAGGAGTCACAGGAGATATGGGTTTGATCCCTGGTTTGGGAAGAGCCCCTGGAGGAGGGCATGGCAACCCACTCCAGTATTCTTGCCTGGAGAATCCCATGGACAGAGGAACCTGGAGGGCTACAGTCCTTGGGGACGCAAAGAGTCAGACACGACTGAAGCAATTTGGCATGCACACACGTTTTTTGATGATGGCCATTCTGTCAGGTGTGAGGTGATATCTCATTGTGAAACCTCAGAGAATTGTGTCTTGCCAACGTCCTCAACAGCATCTCGTAATGTTACAACCAGTAGATTTCACGTTTATGACTTTGGTCTCCATGCTGACCAGTTCAGATCTTCAGTAGCAGCCACAGCAAAATCCTCTGAAGGCAGGAACCCAAAGGCATCCTGAGACCCCACTGGAACAGAAAGGGCCTTTATTGCTACGACCGTTCCTGCCACTTTCTCCAAGCCAAACCCCAGAATGAGAGGAGCCGTAGTGAGCATCAAAATGCCACCCAGAGAGGTCTTGTTCCCAATGGGCTGAGTCACCCGGCCCTGCCCAGGGACAAGAAAGATCTAGTCACCTAGGAGAAAGCCCTGGAGCAGACCAAAGAGAAACCCAGGGAGAGAACAGACAGAAAATGGCAACACTCTTCAAAGGTGTTAGAAGGTGCAAACCAAAGGAAAGCAGCCTCCACAAGAGGCTGTTGCCCCATCTTCTTTCTGGAAGATGCCAGAAGGAGACAGGTAATCCCTCAGAACTGGTCCAAGGTCACATTTCAGCTCACATGTTCATGGCTGCTGTGCACAGACCTACAGATGCTGAAGATCAGATTTTGACTCTGGTTCATTTCAACTCTGGTTCAATTGATGGGCTGAACCTTTTGTATGTGCCCAAGATTTCTGGGTGAGCCACATGAAGCAGCTCAGTTCATCCACTCTGACAGCCCCGAAGTGGGCAGTTTTACTATTCACATTTTCAGGTTAGGAAACTGAGGATCCAAGAGACAGAGCTGAGAAACACACCTTTGGGGTTGTATCCATGGCTGGGGATCGTATGTGCTGCTGGGGACTGTGTCCGCTGTCAGAGATCATATCCACTGTTGGGGATCGCGTTCACGGAATTCCTGCTGTTGTGGGTCTGGTATAGAGTGTTCAAGTCTCTCCATTTCCCAGGCTGGTGAAGAGCGGCTGGCTGGTGAGCCCTTTTTGCATCACCCTCCCAATTCAAACAAAAGAAGACTCGGCAAGCCACAAACAAATCTCCCCCACTATCTCCCCAAAACTAGACCACTCGACCATGAAAATGTCTTCGATGACCATGCTGAAGGACGCGGCTGTTCCTCTTACCTCCCCGCTGTCCTCCTTCCCTCCAGCCCAGGTATTTGTGCAGAATTCAGTGTCCCGTCCCCAGGCATGAGGACATGTTACCTCAAAGAAGAGGTAACACAGTCTCCCTGTTCAAGGGCTCACACTTTATTGAGGAGAAAAGCAGTTGGGGTTCGGCACCAGGCACCAGTTGGCACCAGGGTAGGGGAAGACAAAGAGAAGGTCTCCCCTGCCTGAGACAACACAATGACCTATAATGTCCCTCCCAGGAGGGGGCTGGGCTTGCACTGACTCACTCCACTTCAATGGCCTAGGGATGAAAGATGGTGGCTCCCGTCTGTGGTGCTGGACTCATGCAAGAAACATGAAGCTTGTGGTTCATGGCTCCCAGAGATCAGTTCAACCAAGCACGTATGTTTTGCAGCTGTGGTGCAGTACTGCTTGGAGCAGCGAAAAAACAGAAGTCGCTTAAAAGTCCGACACAACATGTGGACTATTACCATCGTACTTCCATTTCCTGGAATGTTAATCTGTCGTCCTAAGTGATCCCTGTTAAGACTACTCATCTAAAATTCTTCTGACAAAATGTTAAGTTAGAAAAGGAACACAAAACTGTATCGAGAATAAAACTTCCATAGTCACCTCCTCCCCTTACCCGAGGAGGATGCAACCCAAGACTCCGGTGGATGCCTGGAATAGTACCAAGCCCTAAATATACCAAGCTTTTTCTTTCAATACCTGTTGATTTTTAAAAATGCACAACATGAAAGTTGTAAGTGAAATTTTATTTGGGGCAAGATGAGAACTACAGCCTGGGAGATAGCACCTCAGACAGCTCTGAGAAACTGCTCCAAAGAGGCAAGAGGGAAGGCCAGTATCTATGGGATTTGGGTGGATGGGGAGTACATGTAATCAAGCACATATTTTTGCAGGTTTCTGCTGGTCTCGTGAGGCCAGTCAGGAGGGGCAGATGTCGCCATGAAGGATTTTAGCGCTTTTCTAGATATGAGGAGATGCAAGAATTGGGCTCATAAAATTGGCCCCTGAAAATAAACTGTTCTGCCAGTTTCCCCAGAGCACAGAGGGCCTCATTTCTTGAGCTCTTTTCAGGGGGTACTGAAAGTCAGCAGCTGCAGTAGCACATGATTTAATCTTTGTAGAGGGAGATGGCAAGTGCCCATGGCAACTACCAATCTGTAGTTGACATATTTAGGATAACGCTCAGTTTACAAGTTAGGCAGAGTAAGCAATGCACAACAATGACTAATAATATAGAATAATCATAGCAGTACACTGTAATGAAAGTTATATGAATCTGGCCTCTCTCTCAAAATGTATTATATAAATGTAATGCCTTTGCCATCTTAATGAAGCACTTGTCACTCTCTGTGGCTGTAACTTTTGCAGTCTGGGGTGCGACAGCAAAACTAACGTGGATTTTTTTTCTTTCTTCACAATTTCACAGGTAGAAGATTTGTTCTTACTGTAGATCTTAGCAAGCCCAGCATACGCTCTCTGTTCCTTTCCTTATTAAGTGGAGAAGTTTCACCTTTTCACTTAAAGAAGGACCTTACAGCTTCTCAATGGCATATCCGAACTGTTGGCATTACTGCTCTCGTGTTTTGGGGCCCATATGAAGCATAATTAGTGTCACCTGAACACAAGCACTGTGGTCCTATGACGGCAGATCTGACAACTTAGTAGCTCCAAGGTGGCCAACAGGCAGATGCGCTGGACAAAAGGATGCTGCACATTGTGGACAGACGGTTTCATCCTGCTTCTCAAATAGCGTACAATTTAAAACCTACTGTTTATTTCTGAAATTTTCCATTTAGTATTTTTAGACTGTGGTTGAATGCAGATAACTGAAACCACAGATGGGAGGAGGGAATGACTGAACTGTGTCTTATATTAGTATTTGCATATTTAAAAGGATAAGTAGAATTCAAGACGATACATGCAACCCAATGTTCATTGCAGCATTATTTACTATAGCCAAGTAGTATGGTTATCATAGTATATGGCATATACGTACCACACCTTTATGCATTCATCTGTTAATGAACACTGCCGGTCGATCAACAGATGAACGGGTAAAGAAGATGTGGTACGTATATACAATGGCATGCTACTCAGCCATAGAACAGAATGAAATCATGCCACGTGCAGCAAAAAGCATGGACCTAGAGATTATTATACTAAAGTAAGTCAGAGAGAGAAAGACAAATATATAATATCACTTACCTGTGGAATCTAAAATACAACACAGATGAACTTATCTACAAAATAGAATCAGGCTCACAGACAAAGAACAGACTTGTAGTTGCCAAGGGGAGCGGGTAGGGGAACAGACTGGGAGATTGGGATTAACAGACACCGCACTACGAAATGGATAAACCACAAGGTCCTGCTGTGTGACACAGGGAACTAGTAACATGTTCAATATACTGTGACCAACCATAATGCAAAAGAATATAAGAAGAATATATATAAATATTTACGTGTGTATGTATATACTGTAAGTCAACTATACTTCAATAAAAAAAATTCTAAAGGGTAAGGAGGAAATACTCTTTTCTGACCCTTTTACTTTTTCTCATTCTTATATTGCTTTCTTTCGGCTTCCCAGGTGGCTCAGTGGTAAAGAACCTGTCCACCAATGCAGGAGATGTCAGTGTGAACCATGAGTTGGAAAGATCCCTTGGAGGAGGAAACGGCAACCCACTCCAGTATTCTTGCTGGGAAAATCCCACGGACAGAGGAGCCTGGCAGGCTAGTCCATGGGGTCACAGAAAAGTCGGGCACAACTTAGCAACTAAACAACAACAACTGCTTTCTTTAGAGACACTCCTGATATTGGTCAGCAGTTCTTAGGTGAGACCCCGGTGGTGGCGGGTGTTTCCTCTGTCCCTGTTTCCTAAGTGTTCTGTAATGTGATATGTTCAGTGACTGACTGCACACATGTGCCTGTGGGCATGTGTATCAAGCAGCACACGCCCCCTCCTCACACACCCTAAGGGGACAGGAAGGGGGTGGGGGGACTTAGCAAAGCCTGGTTGCCCATTGGGAAAGTCATCTGGGTCAAAGTCAGGGGCACATGTGTCCCCAGGTAGCCTGCTTGTGCTGTCATTAGCGACCCTGCCTGCACTGTGGGCTGATGTCCCCCAGACTGGAATTTTCTCCCTACAGAGACAGCTTTGAGGGCCACATAGGATGTAACCCACTAGCAGGAAGCATTCCAGTTCCCCAGACCCTGCTGGGAGCACAGAAGGCAAGTCCCAATCCTGCGGCCTCCAAGTGTCCACTGGAGGCTCCTACAGCCCAAGCCACAGGGCCCTGCTTCGGCAGGGAGAAGCAGAGACCTCCTGAAGGCAGCGCTCTGCCTGCTGGCCAACCCCTGGCTGAGTCTCTGGGCTCTGGGATTTTCCTGCTCACGAAATAGAGGAAAACAATAGAATGGGAAAGACTAGAGATCTCTTCAAGAAAGTTAGAGATACCAAGGGAACATTTCATGCAAAGAGGGGCTCGATAAAGGACAGAAATGGTATGGACCTAACAGAAGCAGAAGATATTAAGAAGAGGTGGCAAGAATACACAGAAGAACTGTACGAAAAAGATCTTCATGACCAAGATAATCACGATGGGTGTGATCACTCACCTAGAGCCAGACATCCTGAAATGCAAAGTCAAATGGGCCTTAGAAAGCATCACTACGAACAAAGCTAGTGGAGGTGATGGAATTCCAGTTGAGCTCTTTCAGATCCTGGAAGATGATGCTGTGAAAGTGCTGCACTCAATATGCCAGCAAGTTTGGAAAACTCAGCAGTGGTCACAGGACTGGAAAAGGTCAGTTTTCATTCCAATCTCAAAGAAAGGCAATGCCAAAGAACGCTCAAACTACTGCACAATTGCACTCATCTCACACACTAGTAAAGTAATGCTCAAAATTCTCCAAGCTAGGCCTCAGCAATACATGAACCGTGAACTTCCAGATGTTCAAGCTGGATTTAGAAAAGGCACAGGAACCAGAGATCAAATTGCCAACATCCCCTGGATCATCGAAAAAGCAAGAGAGTTCTAGAAAAACATCTATTTCTGCTTTATTGACTATGCCAAAGCCTTTGACTATGTAGATGACAATAAACTGTGGAGAATTCTGAAAGAGATAGGCATACCAGACCAACTAACCTGCCTCTTGAGAAATCTGTATGCAGGTCAGGAAGCAACAGTTAGAACTGGACATGGAACAACAGACTGGTTCCAAATAGGAAAAGGAGTACGTCAAGGCTGTATATTGTCACCCTGCTTATTTAACTTCTATGCAGAGTACATCATGAGAAACGCTGGGCTGGAAGAAACACAAGCTGGAATCAAGATTGCCGGAAGAAATATCAATAACCTCAGATATGTAGATGACACCACCCTTATTGCAGAAAGTGAAGAGGGACTAAAAAGCCTCTTGATGAAAGTGAAAGAGGAGAGTGAAAAAGTTGGCTTAAAGCTCAACATTCAGAAAACGAAGATCATGGCATCCCATTGCTTCATGGGAAATAGATGGGGAAACAGTTGGAAACAGTGTCAGACTTTATCTTTTTGGGCTCCAAAATCACTGCAGATGGTGATTGCAGCCATGAAATTAAAAGACGCTTACTCCTTGGAAGGAGGGTTATGACCACCTGCCGGGGGCCAGCGTGAGGAACTCCACCCATGGCAAAGGTCATGAGGAAGGAGGCTTGGCATACGCAAAGGCCTGATCAAGCCTCAGGAAACCCCCTGTTCCCAAGCATCTACCCCCAAAACCAGAGTCTATCTACTTTACTGTTTCATGCTCTCACCTACACCTCTGACTTCCCCACCAGTTCTCTCGGAGAAGGAGTAAACGTGCAGCTCCAGTTAATAAAAATTCCTGGGCGTGACAAGAGTGTTTCAACTTACAAACCCCTCTGAAGGTTCTCTAGCCTGCCTGAGCGGGTTCATCCAGCCACATGTGATTGTTTACAGCCTCCCAACCATGAGAGGCACGAGATGCTTTAAAACTTTCTAAATACAGACTCTTTTGAGAAGTTAGAAAATTATTAGTATAGTATAGTGGGTTGATTAGGAATTATATTGGTGAAGGGTTTTTCATTTATTGTGCCAATAATTACTGCTAATTCCCTGCCCTGGGTGTGACAAGGGTGTCTCAGGTCAAATCTCTCTGCTGACAGACTAGCTTGTATGACAACCTATCAACCATAAACAGCACAGAGAGTTTGGAGTATTTTGAAAGTCTTAATTAGCATAGGGCTTTTCTCACTGTTGAGTCAATGATTGCCGCCAGGCCTCCATATCCTTAGGCACCTGGAAATATATTAATCAATGTATTTGGAATATAGAAAAGGAAATATAGTAGTTTTTGATGTTAGCAATACTAGACTTTTTGAGTTAACGAATTTTCTCTTTTTATAGATCACTGTACTTTGTTATAAATCACTGTGTCCTTGCTATGCAAAAATGTAACTTTATCACTATCTTAAGACTAAATAGATCTTAAGGGGAACACTGGTGAAGGGTTTTCATTTGTTGAGCCAATATTTGCTGCTAAATCTCCATATTCCCTGCCCTTATAATGAATACAACTAGCATACAGGAAAAATAAGTATTAACCTTTAAGATTAATCATGTTAAACCTTAGGCTAAGTAAGTTCCTTTCTTGATTGTAACCCGCTACACCCTCACCCTATAGGAATGCAACTTTATCTGCTACCTTCAGAGGGTGGCGCCTGGTTTAAGAAAAAACACCCTTGGAAAAAATAAGTTTTTTGGTTATCAGAAAGAAAGGATCATAAAATGTCAGCAGGCCTCATGGCCAGAAGATAATGTAAAACCCATAAGACCTTTGTATAATTTTATATGAAGCACCTGATTGTGACAAGGGTCAGGTCTGCTGACCCCCGCGTGACTCTGTATTCATCCTTATGTATAACAAAAGGTATATAAACAAACCTAAAAAATAAAGAAATCGGATCAGTTTCTGGAAAGACTGATTCCCCCGTGTCGTTTTCTTCTCTTCTGGCTGAATTCCCATCTGGTACGAGGGTACTCACCAAGCCTACTAACTTTGCCTGGGCTTCTAAGATTGGACCGGGGAGGCCTCAGTGCCTCCTCTCCTTCAGGAGAACGGAAAGACGCCTGTGGCCTACGTACGTGGTGACTGGTATTCCACATAAACCAAGTTATTCAGCCTCCTTTCCTCCACTAATTTTCCTACTACACTATCCGTTTCTAATCTCTATATATATCTGTAATTAAATAAGTTTTTTCCTAGGACGCCTACTCCGTCTCCCCTTTGAATTACCCTGGATCCACTGGGGCTGGACCCCGGCAACCAACCTAGATAGCATATTGAAAAACACAGACATTACTTTGCCAACAAAGGTCCGTCTAGTCAAGGCTATGGTTTTTCCAGTGGCCGTATATGGATGTGAGAGTTGGACTGTGAAGAAAGCTGAGCGCCAAAGAATTGATGCTTTTGAACTGTGGTGTTGGTGAAGACTCTTGAGAGTCCCTTGGACTGCAAGGAGATCCAACCAATCCATTCTGAAGGAGATCAGCCCTGGGTGTTCTTTGGAAGGAATGATGCTAAAGCTGAAACTCCAGTACTTTGGCCACCTCATGCGAAGAGTTGACTCATTGGAAGAGACTCTGATGCTGGGAGGGATTGGGGGCAGGAGGAGAAGCGGACGACGGAGGATGAGTTGGCTGGATGGCATCACTGACTCGATGCACGTGAGTCTGAGTGAATTCCGGGAGTTGGTGATGGACAGGGAGGCCTGGAGTGCTGCGATTGATAGGGTCACAAAGAGTCGGACATGACTGAGCGACTGAACTGAACTGGATACAATGCTTGGGAGGCCCCGATAAGGCTCGGCTCCCAGAGGCTCCCTGTCTGCCAGCAGCCCTGGCTGCACAGGTGGGTAGGGAGAGCCCATCGCCCTCTGCTTCAGTGTGGGCGGGCAGTTCTGGAAGGAGGACAGGGAATTCCAGCCTCCAGTTCTACCTCCAGACGCAGCCCCATCACAGAGCCAAGAGTCTGGCTAAGGGATGCTGCGCTGAGGCCCTAGGGTCCCAGCCACCTCCCCTTCCATCTCCTCTCTCCCCTCATCCCTCTCCTCTCCCTCAGGGACTCTCAGTGGCTCCCACACAGGGTCTCTGTGCTCCACTGACGTGTCTGCCTCCTCCTCGGGCCCTTGTGTCCGGCTGATGATCAGCTCTGACACCCTGTCTACTTTTTGTACTTGCTTTTTTTACACCAGCACCATGAGCTGGGGTCCCTCCTCCAGCCTTGCATCCATCCCTCCTCAGAGCAAGGCCTCTCTGGGTGGAGAAAGCACAAAATGAGGAGGAGGGAAGGGGTGGAATGAGAGACAGAGAGAGGGCAGAGGAAGAAAGGAAAACGATGCTACATCTGTGGAAGGAAACATCCTTCTGGGCCCAGGACTTGGCTTCCAGCATCACAGCCCCTGGGAGTCAGGCGGAAATAGGGTCTCGGGGCAAGAGGAAGAAGGGGGAACGTCCTCCACCAAGTGCGCCCTGAGTCTGGGACCCTTGGGGCTCCTGTCCAGCGCAGGCACTTGCAGGAGGAGCTGTGGGGAGGGCGAGGGGACACCATGGGGGCTGCCACGCCCAGCCCAGGAGATGCGGAGGCTGGGCTGCTGAAGCAAACCGGCAGCGTGTGTTATTCTTACCGCAGACCAGAACTATGTTCCCTGTTGAAATGCTTGGCTCCACAGCTGCTGAAAATCCCCTGGTACTTGGAGACAAATGATGCAAGTCAGGCGGGGCTGACAGCCCGCGCTAGGGCCAGGCAAGAGCTGACTGATGTGGGCTCTGTCCCCAGCTCATCCATCACACCGCAGGGGACTCCCGAGGGGCCGCTGGGCTCTCACACAATGGTGTTTACATTTGAACATGGTTGTGAAACTTCCAGAAAAAAAGAGAGGGGTGGTGGGGCTCACCGCACTGGGCAATTGGGCTGCTGGCCTGGGCAGTGGAAGACGGACTTCAGGGCCCCCCCTCGTGAGCTGAGCCAAGTCACAGAAGACGGGCAGGGGGTGGGGGACAGTCCCCAATGCCTTGACACAGCAACGCCTCCCTTGGGAGAGAGGAGGACGGCCACCTAAGTGGTTCCACAGGCCTGTCCCGGGGGTGTCCACTGGGGCCTCACCCCACCCCGCCCCCAGAACTTCTGTGGATTTAGTCAAACACACCTGACGGCAGGACCCTACTCTCTTGTTCTTCCCTCACAGATGAGATGCTTTGCCCTGCACAGTCCAGGCTGATGGGGAAGTAGGGGGCAGGTCCAGAGCAGGGAGAGGGGCACTTGGGCCCATCCCCCAGCCCAAAGCCAGGAGGAAAGTACAGCCGCAGAGGCCCCTGGGGGGAGCTCTCTGCCGAGGCAGCTGCCAAGCCTGGCTAAAGAAGCCAGAGCACCTGTTTAATCTCGGGAAGAAGACTGTGAGTGGGGCTGTTTGCTCTAACATGCCCCATTAAATATTCCTGGAATCCAAATGCAAAAGGAAAAAATAGACCTCTTTGAAGTTCCAGGCAAAGGGACAGCTGAGGGAGGGGTCAGTCCAGGTACAGCTGGGCGCTCTGGAAGGGGAGTCTGCCTCCCCTGGTGGCATGCGGCTTGGCCAGCCAGGGTTCCAGGGCTGGGCGAGGGTATTATGCAGCTCCTCCCCTGCCCTCTAACTGGGTGTGTGTGGGCACCAGTTAGTCCTTGGATTTGTAGGAAGTAGGGGGAGAACATTTCATGCAAAGATGGGCTCGATAAAGGACAGAACGGTCTGGACCTAACAGAAGCAGAAGATATTAAGAAGAGGTGGCAAGAATACACAGAAGAACTGTACAAGAAAGATCTTCACGACCCAGATAATCACGATGGGTGTGATCACTCATCTAGAGCAAGACATCCTGGAATGTGAAGTCAAGTGGGCCTTAGAAAGCATCACTATGAACAAAGCTAGTGGAGGTGATGGAATTCCAGTTGATCTATTTCAAATCCTGAAAGATGATGCTATGAAAGTGCTGCACTCAATATGCCAGCAAATTTGGAAAACTCAGCAGTGGCCACAGGACTGGAAAAGGTCAGTTTTCATTCCAATCTCAAAGAAGGCAATGCCAAAGAATGCTCAAACTACCGCACAATTACACTCATCTCACATGTTAGTAAAGTAATGCTCAAAATTCTCCAAGCCAGGCTTCAGCAATACGTGAACCGTGAACTTCCTGATGTTCAAGCTGCTTTTAGAAAAGGCACAGGAACCAGAGATCAAATTGCCAACATCTGCTGGATCATCGAAAAAGCAAGAGAGTTCCAGAAAAACATCTATTTCTGCTTTATTGACTATGCCAAAGCCTCTGACTGTGTGGATCACAATAAACTGTGGAAAATTCTGAGAGAGATGGGAATACCAGACCACCTGACCTGCCTCCTGAGAAATCTGTATGCAGGTCAGGAAGCAACAGTTAGAACTGGACATGGAACAACAGACTGGTTCCAAATAGGAAAAGGAGTGCGTCAAGGCTGTATATTGTCACCCTGCTTATTTAACTTATATGCTGGACTGGAAGAAACACAAGCTGGAATCAAGATTGCCGGGAGAAATATCAATAACCTCAGATATGCAGATGACACCACCCTTATGGCAGAAAGTGAAGAGGAACTCAAAAGCCTCTTGATGAAAGTGAAAGTGGAGAGTGAAAAAGTTGGCTTAAAGCTCAACATTCAGAAAACGAAGATCATGGCATCCGGTCCCATCACTTCATGGGAAATAGATGGGGAAACAGTGGAAACAGTGTCAGACTTTATTTTGGGGGGCTCCAAAATCACTGCAGATGGTGACTGCAGCCATGAAATTAAAAGATGCTTACTCCTTGGAAGAAAAGTTATGACCAACCTAGATAGCATATTGAAAAGCAGAGACATTATTTTGCCAACAAAGGTTCCTCTAGTCAAGGCTATGGTTTTTCCAGTGGTCATGTATGAATGTGAGAGTTGGACTGTGAAGAAGGCTGAGCACTGAAGAAGTGATGCTTTTGAACTACGGTGTTGGAGAAGACTCCTGAGAGTCCCTTGGACTGCAAGGAGATCCAACCAGTCCATTCTGAAGATCAGCCCTGGGATTTCTTTGGAAGGATTGATGCTAAAGCTGAAACTCTAATACTTTGGCCACCTCATGCGAAGAGTTGACTCATTGGAAAAGACTCTGATGCTGGGGGGGATAAGGGGCAGGAGGAGAAGAGGACGACCGAGGATGAGATGGCTGGATGGCATTACTGACTCGATGGACATGAGTCTGAGTGAGCTCCGGGAGTTGGTGATGGACAGGGAGGCCTGGCGTGCTGCGATTCATGGGCTCGCAAAGAGTCGGACACGAATGAGCGACTGAACTGAACTGAGGGGGAGAAGGGTGGTGTCTCAGGGTGCAGCTGTGCATACGCCAGAGGAGGAGGAAGAGCCTGGGGTCAGGGTGGGTCTGGGTGGCTGACCTCCTGAGAGCTCAGGCTGCCCTGGGTCCCTGGAAAAGCAAGCAGGCACCTGATCCTAGCAGGACGCTCATTGCTGCAAATGCTGTGGATGCATCACCTCATTTCATCCTCACAATAAACCCGCAACGTGGGATCATCATTGCCCCCATATTACAGATGGGAAAACCGAGGCATGGAGAGAAAAGTGGCTTTTCCAAGATATGCAGCAAGGAAGTGGCGAAGCCAGGATTTGAACCCACAGCCTGGCTCTGAACCAGAACGCTCCATGGCCTCTCTTTTTCTCTTGTTTTAAAAGTTTCTGTTTTGTATTGGAGTATAGGGTTTCCCTGGCAGTTCAGTTGGTAAAGAATCTGCCTGCAATGCAGGAGACCCCAATTCAACTCCTGGGTCAGAAGGATCTCCTGGAGAAGGGATAGGCTACCCACTCCAATATTCTTGGGCATTCCTGGTGGCTCAGACACTAAAGAATCTGCCTGCTGGAGACCTGGGTTCTATCCCTGGGTTTGGAAGGCCCTGGAGAAGGGAATGGCAACCCACTCCAGTATTCTTGCCTGGAGAATCCTCATGGACAGAGGAGCCTGGTGGGCTGCAGTCCACAGGGTCGCAAAGAGTTGCACACGACTGAGTGACTAAGCACAGGAAACATTCCACTCAAGAGGTGTTTGGCAGACCAGGCCCTGCCCATTCCTGGCTCCACCAGGGTCAGAGCCCTCCGGCCCACCTGGACACCCCTGTCCAGTGTGGGGCCTGCATCCTATGTGGCTTCTCACCTCTGGAAGCAGGAAAGCTTCACAAAGCCTGATGGCCATTAAAAGCGAACATAGGAAAGGTGTCCAGGGCCTCCTCCCCTGCCCAGGCCAACATCAGGACTCACTGCAGCTCATGAATGCCCAATGCCTTCCGTTTCTCTAAGGGGCTGTGAAGGCAGCCTCGGGCTATACCGCATGAGGCCCAGGGGCTGGGGGTGACTGCTCCGGTTGCCTCCCTGGGGACCAACACCACCTGCCATACATCTTTGAGGATGTTTCCTTTCACTGGAACCCAGGGAAAAAGCCACCTTGACCCAAACTCATCCTCAGCATCTGCAGAAAACATCCAGATGGCTGCACTTTCTGCAATACGGCCTCCCGCTCTCCAAGTGACTCATCCAGCCTCCTCACAGTTACCAAGAATATCCTCCCAGAATACAAGTTAGATTAAGTCTCTCTCCTGATTAAAATGCTTTAGAATCTGCCCGAGGGATAGAGCTCCAATGTCCCAGGATGTCACCCAAGGCCCTCCTCAGCCTGGCCCAGCCTATGGCCTCTGCCTCCATGATCCAGTCCAGGCAGAGGCCATCACTGTGTCCAGGAATTGGTTAAGCTGCTTTCCCAGCACAGTGACTCCTCGGCCTGGTATACAGCTCCTATTCATCCCTCAAAACCCCACTCCAGTATCTCCTTTCAGGGCTACTCTCAGGCCCCTCTCCCCAGGGGAAAAACAACAAAAAAGCAACAACAGGAACAACAACAAAGCAGCGTGACCTGTGGTGCGCACCTCCATCACACCCTTTCAAACCTGCGTCCTCCCCACCATGTTTGTCACGCCTCCCCATTATAATGAGCTGCTTAAGAGAAGGTGGCTTCCTCTTTATATTTTCAGCCCCCACTACCAACAATGCTGTTCCAGTGCAAGTATTTAGGAGAGAGAAGTATATTGAGCCAGTAATACCCATTAACCCACCAGTGCCTGCACTTTCTTAGTTAGCAGAAAAAGCCTTCGGAGAGCTGGACCACTGCCTGTGAGGGCTCTGATGTGACAGCATGGAGATCTACACCTTGGGAGAGTCTCACCCAAGAAGACCAGAGAGGCAGGTCTGGTGTTTGGGACCCCTGATGGGACTTAAGGGGCCTGAGGAGCTTGAGAGCTTTGCACATGAGTGAAAACCAAGCTTTTTCAGTCCCATGGCTTTCCCCAGGCCAACCCTGCCCCACAGGAACCCATTCTATCTCTGGACGCATCTACCCTAGAAGTATCTCCCATTGAGGCTCAGTCACTGCCCTCAACCCCCACCTCGACTGAGCAGAAAACAGCCCCTGGCCGCCCTGCTCAGTCCATCACAGGTCCGTCAGTCTAGCTCATCCCATCCCCACCTCCATCCTTCTCCGGGGAGAGCATCCTCCCCTTCCTGCTGCCTTCACCCCAGACCCCGCTGGTCTGCCCAGCTGGAAGCACTGAGGGGACTCAGGAAATACAGGCACTGGAACCGAACTGATCTGAGTCTAAATCTGACTTAACCAAGTTTCAATGTTCTCATCCGCAAAATGTGGGAACCAGCTCTCCCTGGGGTAAGTCTGGAAAGCAGAAATAATGCATGTAGAATCTCCACAAGCAAATAGTGGGTGCTCAATACATGGTATCTCTAGGGTCAATGGCCCCATGCTTCTCCCTTCATGTTGGTGAACACAGCTGACTATGGTGAGCTGATGGGCCCTTGCCCAGTAGCAGCTCATAAGCAGTAGCCTGTGATGGGTACATCTGGGTCACCTGTGAGCCATGACATCCACAGCATGACACACAGAATGGGGAGTAGCCTGAGTAGTGCAGGTCCAACACCATTTTTGTAAAAAATAATTAAAAATAAATAAAGTTCCATTATGGAGAACAGTAGGAAGATTCCTTTAAAAAGTAAAAGTAGGGCTACCACATGATCCTGCACTCCCCTTCCTGGGCATATATCTAGAGAAAACCATAATTTGAAAAGACACATACATCCCAAACTTCAAAGCCAAGACACAGAAGCAAGCTAAATGTCCATCAGCAGAGGAATGGATAAAGAAGATGTGGTGCATACATATAATGGAATACTACTCAGCCGTAACAACAAGGGTCCATCTATGGACCTCTAAGGTCAAAGCTTTGGTTTTCCCAGTAGTCATGTATGGATGTAAGAGTTGGACTATAAAGAAAGCTGAGCCCTGAAGAATTGATGCTTTTGAACTGTGGTTTGGAGAAGACTCTTGAGAATCCCTTGGACTGCAAGGAGACCAAACCAGTCCATCCTAAAGGAAATCAGTCCTGAATATTCATTGGAAGGACTGATGCTGAAGCTCCAATACTTTGGCCACCTGATGCAAAGAACTGACTCACTGGAAAAGTCCTGATGCTGGGAAAGATCGAGGGCAAGAGAAGATGGGTGCAACAGAGGATGAGATGGTTGGATGGCATCTCTGACTCAATGGACATGAGTTTGAGCAAACTCCTGGAGATAGTGACAGGGAAGCCTAGAGTGCTTCAGTTCAAGGGGTCGCAAAGAGTCGGACATGACTTAACTGAACAACAAGAACAACAACTCAGCCATAAAAAAGGATGAAATAATGTCATCTGCAGCAACTCGGACCTGAAGTAAGTCAGAAAAAGAAAGCTCAATGCCATATAATATCACTTATATGTGGAATCTAAAATATGACACAAAGGAACTTATCGATGAAGCAGAAACAGACTCACAGACAGAGAGAACAGACTTCTGGTTACCAAAGGGGAAAGGTGGGGGGATAAATTAAAATTTGGGATTTATATATATATATATATACACACTCCTATATATAAAACAGACAACCAACAAGGAGGGGGAACTTTACCCAATATTCGGTAATCATCTGGGTGTGTGTGTTAGCTGCTCAGCCGTGTTCAGCTCTTTGTGATCCCATGGACTGTAGCTTGCCAGGGTCCTCTGTCCATGGAACTCTCCAGGCAAGAATACTGGAGTGGGTAGCCATTCCCTTCTCCTGGGATCTTCCCAACCCAGGGATTGAACCTGGGTCTCCCATATGGCAGGCAGGCAGATTATTTGCCATCTGAGCCACCAGGAAGCCCAATCATCTACATGGGAAAAGAATCTGAAAAAGAACATATATGTGTATTTATGTATAATTGAATCACTGTGTTGTACACCTGAAGCTAACACCACATTGTAAATCAACTATTTACAAACATTCAAATATAAAAAATACTCAAATATAAAATAAAAATTCAATTAAAAAAGAAAAGTTATACATATAAATGAACATACCCAGAAACCATGTAGAAGGATCAATTTCAAAATGTGAACAGCCGTGGGGCTACGGGAGTTTTCTTTATTTTTGTTATATATTTATCTACTTTTCTTCCTGCACAACAAGCATGCATTGAGCAACAGTGAGGGGGAAAAAATTAAACCACATGTGGTGGAAATCTGCAGGCAATATGGGCGTTAAAGTCAAAGCACCATCTGGGATTTGCGTGTCAGAAAACCGTGGTTTACAACTGCAGATGCCGGGGCCTCCACGTGGAAGGAATTAGGGTAGCCAACCAGGTCCCCACCCTAGGAAAGCCCCGGCTGGGGAAAGGCAAATGCCACTCCCAAACCAGAGGTTTCTCCTCGGCTACCAGTTAATAGAGGGGTTTCATATATTTGACAGCATGTGCACTTAAAATAAATGCTCCATTAGATCGGCAGCATCTGGGATTTTTATTTTTGAGATGAAGTTCCATTTTTAATCCATTTGGTGAGCTTTGTGTTTTAAAGAACATTCTAGGAAAACTTTTGTAAAAACCAAGTCACTTCTGCAGCTCAAACTCTCACTTCCCTGAATCTATTTTACCAATTTGCACATGAGTTGGTTTTCCTGCAACAAGAAATGCTTCCCACATGCTAAGAATAACAACTGGTTCTGTTCAGACAAATATCACACCGTTTCTTTCGGAATAAAACTCTAAAGCCATGCTGGAATGCACCAAAGCAAGGGAGGCGATGACATTTCTGTGCCTATGAAAAGCATATGAAGCAATATTATGGGGCACTTCCTCATAAGACCTGCTTAGAGCCCGGGCATGGACTCAATTAACTCCTGACAGTCTTTTCAGTTCTGCAAGTCTATCAAATTTATTGTATAGATGCTCTTTTTTTTTTTTTAAGTTTCTCACCCCTTTGTGAAGAAGACATTGGAGAACCATTAGGCCTGAGGTGCCTAGTGTTTAACACAAAAATCAGCCATGTTCAGATGCCAATGATTCAAAATAGGAGCTAGGAATAGTGATAAATATGATCTCTTCAAGAGAAAAAGTGATTCTCAAACCAAGAGACTGTCTATAATCTATTTACAAATAAAAATTTGACAAAACACTGCTGATTCTTTTTTTAAAACAACACTTTCTTTACTCTTTTATGTTTTGAACTTGTTCACCTCCAGGATATCTTTTATTTTTCCAACTGAAAATTTTCTTTAATTATTGATTTTTTATTTTTGGCTACATGGGGTCTTTGTCGCTACACATGGACTTTCCCTAGTTGCAGTGAGTGGGGGCGACTCTCTAGCTGCGGTGAGTGGGCTTGTCACTGCAGCGGTTTTTCTTGTGGCGGGACATGGGCTCTAGGGTGCACAGGCTTCAGCGGTTGTGGCACGTGAGCTCAGTTGCCCCGTGGTATGTGGAAGCTCCCAGATCAGGGAGTGAACCAGTGTCCCCTGCAATTGCAGGCGGATTCTTTACCACTGGACCACCAGGGAAGTCCTACAGCTGACTCTTGAACAACACTGGTTCGAGCTGTGTAGGTCCACTTATACTCGGATTAGATTTTGTTAAATAATCCTGCAGTACTGCATGATTCATGGCTGGCTGAATCCCCAAATATGGAACCTCCAATATGGGAGGTCTGGCTGTAAAGTTATACGTGGAATCCCCACTGCACAGTGTTGGGGTCGGTGTTCCTAACCCCTAGTTTATTCAAGGGTCAACTCAGATCGTTTCAGGGTTGGCTAATTCAACTGTGTGATCACATTATCAATAACTCAGATTCTTTTAGTCTATTCTGCTGTCGCTGACATTTTGTTCTCATGGTCACAGAATGCCTGCCACAGTTTAGAATCATCAAATCCTCCAGCATAAACATTTGAAAGCCTATTAGTAAGTCAGTCACTGATGTGAAGAATGGATTTCTCCTGACTGGCCTAAATAAAGCATAAGCCCCTCCCTGGGGTTGGGGAAGAGGGCCCCCTCCTTCAAAACAATGGTCTTGACACATGAACAAAATCAGGGTTTGGTAAAAAGGAATAAAAGGAAAGACTGGATGGTAAGAAGTTTATTACCAAGAGCTGCTATGAAGACAGATATGAGATTTATAATTTGACAATACTTAATGCTAAGAGACAACAGAGAAATGCAGTTACGATTCTAGAAGAGAAATATTTCAGACCTGAGAATCTGTACTTAGCTATACTATCAATCAGAGAGGAGATAACACGGTTTTAGGTAGGAAAAAATTGGAAGTTTACCTTCCATAAACTTTCTCAAAAAAAATTTTTTTAAGGTATTTGAAGATGAATGCCATCACAGCAAATAGGAATCCAAGGAATATCTATGATCCATGAGAAAAGTAAAATTAACTCAGGAGTGCAATCAAAATAAATCTTAGCTTGAAACTCTGCAACAGGCCTGGAAAATGATAAGTTAAAATTAAAACGGGAGGCATCAAAGGACTCCACCATGGCAGTTTTCAAAATACAAGTGTATTTCGTTACACAATTCAACGATTAGGAACCTGGAAAATTTTCATCAGATGAAAGCATGTATGTTTCTTCTTGCAACACAACAACAACTAACACAGCTAGAAAGTCCAGGGCAAAGAGCTGTATGACATCAGAGTACAAACACAGATCAGAATAAAAAGTGTCATGACATTAAGCAATTGACTGCAATTATAAAAAGAATCCATTCAGCCATGAAAGTTTACAAAGATTTCATTCCAGGGTTCCAGGGAAGTGGCATAGAAACACAGTTTTTCCTTTGCCACAGATCTAATCATACTGTTTTGAGGTTTATAACTGGATGATATTTATGTAATGGTAATTTTGCAAATGCTGAGTTTTGGCTTACAGTTTTTATAATCAGCCTACAAAGTAAGAAAGATTAATTATGGTCTCCAAGCCAAATATCAAAGATACAAGTCTTGAAGATGGGTAAAAGTCATGTTATAACTGACAGAAATGGACACGATTGAAGAAAGAAAGTTGCCTTCCCCCTGCCCCAGGCAATGAGGCTCTGTGGAAGGGGTTAAGAACTCTGGTCTGGATTTTAAGGATTTAGAAATAAAGATTTAACAATAAGCAAACTAGTAGTAGCAATGAGCACTCAAATGCCCAAACTGTGATCTCCAAATACTATTTTCTAACTAAAAGGAACCAGAACTCCTTGGAGAAATGGTTAATCCAGGTCTGGGGCAGCAAATGTAAATATCACAGAAGCCTGAGCCATCTGTTCATACTATAGATAGAACACAAGCACGTTACCAAAGACCCTTGGAATCAGCCAAGAGGATTCAGGACCGAGTGTGAAGAGGCTTTCATGGGCCAAAGACAGGATAATTGGAACCTCAGTAAGACCTGAAATGCGATGGCTTGAAATAAACCAAATATGGGTTCATCATGATCCTAACAGAAAAAGGAACCGGGATAAAGATGATGTGGTACAAAAATACAATGGAATATTACTCTGCCATAAAACAATGCAATAATGTCATCTGCAGCAACATGGACGGACTAAAGATTATCATGTCTGAAGTGAGTCAGACAGAGACAAACATGGTATCACTTATACACGGAATCTTTGAAAAAAAAGGATACAAATGAACTTCTCAATTAAAGAGAAATGGATTCACAGACTTCAGAAAGAAACTTACTGTTGTCAAAATGGAAATCCAGGGGGAGGGATAAATTAGAAATTTGGGATTAACAAATATATACACTACTGTATATGAAACAGATAACCAATAAGGACCTACTGTGTGGCACAGGAAACTTGCTCAATATTCTATAAGAACTTATATGGGATAAGAATCTGAAAAAGAATGGATATACGTATAAGTATAATGAATCACTTTGCTGTAAACTTGAAACACAACATTTAAATTAACCATATTCTAAAATAATTTTTTTTTTAAAAAGAAAAAGGAACTCAAAGGTAACCATTATAGGATGCTCAGGAATCCACTAAATATTTTCAGAACTGGTAATTAAACACTTTTTCAGTGATTAAAACAATTACTTCTGCTTCTTCTGCACTTTAGGATAACAGAATAGTCAAAGGAGAAATTTCTTTTTAAAGAAGCATTCCTACTGTCAAGTAAGAACCAAGAAATCAAGGAAGATTTCTAAAGAACTGAAGGATCTGGGCAATAGTCATCAGTGGCTGCTAGAATCATTAAAAAAGATACAACCACTTGGGTAAAAGTTAACAAAACTATATATGAAGTATTCTTGCCATAAAATCAAATCTCAGCCTGAGTCAGTCCTTAATCACCAATTTACAGGAAATACAATGGACACAAGGAAAAGACAATTTAAATGACACCACTGAGAAGCAACCAAGAAAATCCAGACTTGTAGAAACTACAAATCAAACAGTGCTGTTTCTTCAATAAATTACATTGTATGGGAAGAAAAAGAGGAGTGAAGAGTCTACAGATTAGAATTTAAAGAGATAGGTCCACCAACTACAATGTAAGAAGAGTCTCATTTGAATCCTGATTTGAACTGAAAAAAAACAAACAGACTAAAATATTGATATTAAAGTAGCTGGCTGTTAAGAAATTTTTCTTAGCTGTGGTAATGACATTGCAGCTATGCTTTATCTTTTCATGTATGTATGCATTTATTTTGGCTGCACCAGATCTTCAGTTCAGTTCAGTCACTCAGTCATGTCCGACTCTTTGCAACCCCATGGACTGCAGCATGCCAGGCTTCCCTGTCCATCACCAACTCCCAGAGCTTGCTCAGACTCATGGCCATCAAGTTGGTGATGCCACCCAACCATCTCATCCTCTGTCATACCCTTCTCTTCCTGCCTTCAATCCTTCCCAGTATCAGGGTCTTTTCCGGTGAGTCAGTTCTTCGCATCAGATGGCCAAAGTATTGAAGTTTCAACTTCAACATCAGTCCTTCCAATGAACTCCCAGGACTGATCTCCTTTAGGATGGACTGGTTGGATCTCCTTGCAGTCCAAGGGACTCTCAAGAGTCTTCTCCAACACCACAGTTCAAAAGCATCAATTCTCTGGCACTCAGCTTTCTTTATGGTCCAACTCTCACATCCAAACATGACTACTGGAAAAACCATAGCTTTGACTAGACGGACCTTTGTTGGTAAAGCAATGTCTCTGCTTTTTAATATGCTGTCTAGGTTGGTCATAGCTTTTCTTCCAAGGAGCAAGTGTCCTTTAATTTCATGGCTGCAGTCCCCATCTGCAGTGATTTTGGAGCCCCCAGAAATAAAGTCTCTCACTGTTTCCACTGTTTCCCCATCTATTGGCCATGAAGTGATGGGACCGGATGCCATGATCTTAGTTTTCTGAATGTTACTTTTGCATATGTTTGAAATTTCCATAATTAAAAAAGTTTTAGAAGACAGAGCTTTAAGTGTGTTATTTAAAGCTAAAAAATAGCCACTAGAATATCCAAAAGTATAATGTAAGTATTCACAAGCAGGTGATAAAGGCAGATGGTTGATGGGAGTTAACGAAATTATTCTCAACCCTTCGTCCATTCTTGAGAGGAGGTCAGACACCATCTACCCTGGGAGAATCAATGCACAGAGATAGATACTCTGATTTCGGAGTCACAGAGATAACAACAGGCAACACACGAAAGTGAGGAGGGGGAGAGAGAAAGGGAGGTGAGGTGTTCTCTTCTCATTTGATACTATTTGTATTGTGTAATGGTTTTGACTTTCACACATGACTTTTTTATTATGGTAAAATAAATGCAATATAAAATTTACAATTTTATCCTTTTTTAAGTGTACAGTTCAGTAACATTAAGTACATTCACAATGTGATGTAAGCATCTCCTCTATTCATTTCCAGAACTTTCTCACCATCTCAAACAGAAACCCATGAAACAATAACTTCTCATTACTAAAGAGATGGGATTACCAGACCACCTGACCTGCCTCTTGAGAAATCTGTATGCAGGTCAGGAAGCAACAGTTAGAACTGGACATGGAACAATAGACTGGTTCCAAATAGGAAAAGGAGTACATCAAGGCTGTATATTGTCACCCTGCTTATTTAACTTCTATGCAGAGTACATCATGAGAAACGCTGGACTGGAAGAAACACAAGCTGGAATCGAGATTGCCGGGAGAAATATCAATAACCTCAGACATGCAGATGACACCACCCTTATGGCAGAAAGTGAAGAGGAACTCAAAAGCCTCTTGATGAAAGTAAAAGTGGAGAGTGAAAAAGTTGGCTTAAAGCTCAACATTCAGAAAACGAAGATCATGGCATATGGTCCCATCACTTCGTGAGAAATAGATGGGGAAACAGTGGAAACAGTGTCAGACTTTATTTTGGGGGGCTCCAAAATCACTGCAGATGGTGACTGCAGCCATGAAATTAAAAGACGCTTACTCCTTGAAAGGAGAGTTATGACCAACCTAGATAGTATATTGAAAAGCAGAGACATTACTTTGCCGACTAAGGTTCGTCTAGTCTAGGCTGTGGTTTTTCCAGTGGTCATGTATGGATGTGAGAGTTGGACTGTGAAGAAGGCTGAGTGCTGAAGAATTGATGCTTTTGAACTGTGATGTTGGAGAAGACTCTTGAGAGTCCCTTGGACTGCAAGGAGATCCAACCAGTCCATTCTAAAGGAGATCAGTCCTGGGATTTCTTTGGAAGGAATGATGCTAAAGCTGAAACTCCAGTACTTTGGCCACCTCATGCGAAGAGTTGACTCATTGGAAAAGACTCTAATGCTGGGAGGGATTGGGGGCTGGAGGAGAAGGGGACGAGAGGATGAGATGGTTGGATGGCATCACTGACTCTATGGACATGAGTCTGAGTGAACTCCGGGAGTTGGTGATGGACAGGGAGGCCTGGCGTGCTGTGATTCATGGGGTCGCAAAGAGTCAGACATGACTGAGCGACTGAACTGAACTGATACTACTTTCTGTCTCTATGAATTTGCCTATTCTCAGTGTTTCATATAAGTGAAATCATACAATATCTGTCCTTTTGTAGCTGGATTATTTCATTTAGCATGCTTTCAAGGTTCATCTATGTTGTATCATGTATCAGAATTTCATCTTTTTGTGTTTAAATACACATAGCATAAAATCTATCATTTTAACAGTTTTTAGGTGTACATTTCAGTGGTGTAAAGTACATTCACTGTGGTGCAACCATTGCCACCATTATCTCCAGAATTTTTTCATCTTCTCAAACATTAATTCTATCTCCCTTAAACACTAACTCCCCAGCTCCTCGCTCCCAGTCCCTGGAAACCACCATTTCATTTTCTATCTCTAGGAATCTGACTACTCTAGACACCTCATACTAGTAGATTTATACAATATCTGTCTCTTTGTGTCGGCCTTATATCACTAGTATAAATGTCTCTAAAGCTCGTTCATGTTGCAGCATGTGTCAAAATTTCATTTTAGGACTGAATAACATTCCATTGAATGTATACACCACGTATTTCTTATCCATTCATCTGTTGATGGGCATTTGCATTTTGGTTATTGTAAATAATGTTGTTGTAAACATTGGCATGTAAGTAAGTGTCTGTTCAAGTCTCTGCTTTCAGTTCTTTGGGGTATATTATCTAGGAGTGAAATTCCTGGATCATATGGTATGTTTGTTTAGTCGCTAAGTCATGTCCAACTGTTTGGTGACCCGTGGACTGCAGCCAGCCAGGCTCCTCTGTCCATGATTTCCCAGGCAAGAATACTGGAGTCAGTTGCCATTTCCTTCTTTGGGGGATCTTCCAGATCCAGGGGTCAAACCCACATCTCCTGCTTAGCAGGTGGATTCTTAACCACTGAGCCACCTGGGACGTCCAGATCTTATGGCAATTCCATTTTTAACTTTTTAAGGAATTTCTTAACTGTTTTCCACACATTCACATTTTCACCAGCAAAGCACAAGAGTTCCAATTTCTCCATACCCTTGTCAACACTTGCTATCTTCTGGCATTTTAATAACAGCCTGGATGTGAAGCAGTGTCTCATGACTTTGATTTGCATTTCTCTAATGACTAGTGACGCTGAACATCTTTTCATGTGCTTATTGGTTATTTGTATGTCTTCTTTGTACATCTTCTTTGGGGAAATGTCTATTCAAGTCCTTTTTCGCAAGTCCATTTTTAGCTGTGGTAGGAGTTCTTCATATAGTCTAGATATTAATCCCTTATCAGATATATAATTTGCGAATATTTTTTCCATTCCATGGGTTGCCTTTTCACTCTATCGTGTCCTTGATACACAAAAGTTTTCATTTTGAGGAAGTCCAGTTTGTCTATTTTGTTGTTATTACCTATGGTAATGCCAACTCCAGTGTCATGAAGCTTTCCCAAATTTTCTTCGAAAAGAAAAAGTTTTACCCTTTAAGTTTAGGCCTCTGATCCATTTTGAGTTAATTTTTACATATAGTAAGAGTGTATATGCTATTTTTAAAACTTAAAAAATAAAAATTTATGAAAATAAGAAATAAAATTATTTTTAAATGTCGCAGATAATTCAACAGGAGATCTTAAAAAAAAAATTACCCTTGTATTGTTACCTTTTTATTTCTCAGAAACTCACAGCTTTGAAAATCACATTGTTCCACCTTTTCCTCCTGAATTTTTGCAATGACCTTTGGTTAAACTGTAGCGGAAAGTCCCAAATAGCCAGTGACTTTATGATCAACAATGACTCCTTTCCACAGTGCTCTGGACAACTTCAACCCTTGACAGGAGCAGGTAGTTTCCAGCCTGTTCGCTTCCAGGAATATTCAGCTTATCACTTGGTTCATACAGAAGGATAAGAACAGACTCTATAAGCCTAGTGCATTGTACACAGCAGGTGATCAATAAAGTCTGCCAAGGGTTTGGTTGGTTTGTTGACTATCCAGTTCTTAGAACACAGCACACCCCATTAACCGTGGTGCTAGCTGGTGACCAGCCAACCTCTGTCCCAGGATACACACAGAGAACAGAGAAATGAGATCAGGATCTTTTGGGCTCCCCTGGCAGGCCTCCCAGCTCCAGGAAGGAGTGACCCTGCAAGTGTGTCCAAATTTGCAATTCTCTCCTCTACCCTGAAGTCTCAGAGCCTGGGCTTTTATGGTGATCTGGCACTGAGCCCACCACCCCTTTATTGGCATCAAACACCCAAGGCCTTTTCTGTGAGACTTCCACTTTCCTGTAGACCTGCCCAAGAAACGCAACAATAGCTTCCTTTTGGTGAGCACTTAATTGATTCCGCACTACTCTATCATCTAAGAGTAACAGGAGAAGGTGGGTGTTTTAAGTCTCATTTTAAAGATGCACATACTGAGGCTAAGTCAGCACATTCATGGTTGTACAGGCAGAATCCAAACCCACGTCTGGCTTGCGTGACGACTCCTCTCTGAGCCATCACACTATAGACGGTCCCTGGTTTCTAGATTGCCCTTCCCTGCTCTCATCCTTCACCACTCAGATAATCTCATAGAAGAATGGTTCCCCAGAGCCTGCAGTCATTCCTTGGTTTAACCTGCAGGGCCTCCCCCTGCACTCAGGCAGCAACAAGGGGAAGCAAGGCCACAGGAGAAGGTCTCCAATCTGTAAGACCTCTGCTTCTGCCATCTCCCCTTCACTATCACCCCTCAGGCTTTCCTTGGTCGTGGGAGGTGGCAAAGCACTGAAATGATATGAAAAAACATTCCAGAGACCCTGTTTCCAAGCCCTCCCAGTTGAAGTCCCTCAGCAATGCCTTCAAACATTTGGAAGAGGCGATAACTGCCTTTGAGAAGATTCATCACTGGGACAGTTCTGGAACCTTCTGTTTGCTGCAGGGCAAATTAATGCAAGAAAAAGAAAGCTTTCGTTCCCCTCTCCCTGAGACAAATTTTACTTATTTTATTCTGTTCCATTCTATCCTATCCTGTTCTATTTTCCCAATGTAAAAATTTTTAATGTGAAACTGTCAGAAGAAGACATACAGGATAAACTGTTATGACCCTGGACTAGGTGATGGCTTCTTAAATATGCCAACAGAACTTCAAGCAACAAGTTAAAGCTGATAATTGAACTTCGTCAAAATTAAAAATTCTTAAGGGCACTTACAAGTATCTTAAACAGCTTTAAAAAGAAACATAGGAATCATTCCTAAAAATGACTTAAATTCTGAAAAAGCAAACATAGTTGTGAAGGAAATACACATTTTACGACAGCCTGAAAGAGTGGTTTCAGAGATCAAATTTATGATGTGACAGAGTTGTATCTTGTCGGCTTGTGTATTCTTTGGATATGCCACTCTGTATTCACCAATATGGCAAGTACTCTGAGTCACTAAGGAAGGTAGCAATAAATAAGGTAGCAATAAATAAAGTTCAGAGACAGAGGGTTTCAATTTCTAACTGTTGCTCGGCTGGGCGATTTTGGGACGAGCCACTTAAGATTGCTGGACATTATTTTTAATTCATCCATTCATTCTTTCCTTCATTGTGACAGTCAAGTATTTATTAGGCACCTTCTCTTCTGAAATGTACTGTAGGATTTTAATTTATGAAGGAGACACAGACAGGCCAATGTCATGGAAAGAAGAATTTATGACATATATTTCCCAAGAGAAAGGAAAACACCACTCCAAGCAGGGCTACAGGGAAAGCTTAGGATTGGCAGGAGGCAGAAGATAGGAGTGAGGGAAAAGCCTGTCCTGGGGCTTCTGCAGAAGAGGGTAGGGTAAACAGCTTGGGGTTCAGTAGACTGAACAATTCCAGTGGGCTTTGGGCAATATGGGAGGTCTCTAGTTGCCTGGTACCTGGCCCTGGGATGGTTTAGGACACAGAAAATACTGACCTGGTGCATGAGAGTTAGATGAAGAGGTGGTTGGAGGCATAGACTTGGGATTGTTTGCTCTTCATGGGAAAGATGTGCTCCTGGCTAACCCCTTTGTTATCTCTATAAATTAGCTAGCTCAGAAAGGGCAGGTTCCCCCAGAGTCTAAGACCCCCAAATGCCAGAATATCAAGAATGCATAAAAAAAGAAAATACATTTACTAGGAGTGATATCAGCAAAGAAGCAGAATCATTCCCAGCACTTGTCCCTCAAAAAATATCTCTTTGAACAACCATCCCTACACGAAATACCCTCACAAGGGCTAAGGAATCCAGGTGAGAGTGTGCAGCACTTGAGTGCACACAGAAGCAAGAAAAGACGCATGGAAGAAGGCAGGGAGGGCAGTTCCACATCACCCATATGCTATGGTCTGCATGTTTGTGTTCTCCCAAAATCCATAGACTGAAACCTAACGTTAACTGTGATAGGAACAGAAGGTAGGGACTTTGAGAGACCTCATATCACCCATGTCCTATGGTCTGAATGTCTGTGTTCTCCCAAAATTCATAGGCTGAAACCTAATGTCCACTGTGATGGGAATTGAAGATAGGGCCTTTGAGAGACCTTTGGGAGGTGGAGCCCTCACATGTGAGATTAGTATCATTATAAAAGAGGGCCAGGAGAGCTCCCCTGCTCTTTCCACCACGTGAGGACACAAGAAGTCAGCACTCTGCAATGCACCAGAACCTGACCATGCCAGCACCCTGATTTTGGTCTGCAGCCTCCAGGACACTGTGTTTATAATCCTCTCAGTCTAGTATTTTGTTATGGCAGCCTGAATGGACTAAGCCACTGCACCACCCTCTCCAACCCCTTACAGTACAGCGTGGAAGAAGGAGGGTAAAATGAGCACCCATCTTTGCTGTGTACCACAGCATCAAGCCTGGCCAAGTGAACCCCAATGCTAGGCCAGCCTGTGTGGCCCCGGGCTCCAGGCCTGCCCCTAGGAACCCAGGCACCAGGTTCCAAAGACTCAGGCTCCAGGCAAACCTCCATGCCTGCTCCTGTGGTCTTTGGTGCCAAGCTAGCCCCTAAAGACTCAAGACCAGGTCCATCCCAACATCAAACTGGCCTGAAGACTCAGGCTCTAAAACCACCCCAGCAGAAGGCTGGCTGCCACAGACCCAGGTTCCAGGACCATCCCTGCAGACTCAGTCTCCTAGCCTGACACTATGGACCCCAGCAGCAGGTCACCTCTGTGGACCAAGGATCCATTTCTATACCTGTGGACCAGTCTCCAGGCCCACTTCAGAATACTCAGGCCCCAGGTATACCCCTGGAGACTCAGTCTCCAAGCCTGGCCCTGTGGACCCCAGAACTAGACCATCTCCACAGACCCAGGATCCAGGCCTCACACCTGTGAGACCAGGCCCACCTTGGTGCACTCAGGCTCCAGGTACACCCCTGCAGACCCTGGCATCAGGCTGGCCCCAATGGATCCAGTGCCAAGCCTACCTGCCAGTGACCTGGCAAAATACCAGCACTTTGAGGACTCCAGGAGCAAGCCAGCCTATAAAACCCATCAGCTGACCTGTCCAGAATCTCTGGACAGACTGACTCATGAAGAGTTTTCCCTGCCTAAGCCAGTCTGTAAAGCCTGGGAGGAATGACTGCTTCTTCAAATACACAGAAGTCAACACAAGGCAATAAGTGTCATGAATAATCAGAGAAACATAATACCACCAAAGAAAGAAAATAAAGCACTAGTAACTGATTGTAAAGTATGAGAAATCTATGAACTGCCTGACAAAGAACTCAAAATAATCATCCTAAAGGAGCTCAGTGAGCTATAAGAGAAACAGATTAACAACTAAACAAAATCAGGAAAACAATACATGAACAAAATATGAAGTTTAACAAAGAGAAACAATTTTTTAAAAAACCAAACAATTTCTGGAGCTGAAGAATACAATGACTGAACTGAAAAATTCAAAAGAGAACTTCAACATCAAATAAGCAGAAGAAAGAATCAGCAGCTCAAAGATAAGTCAGCTGAAATTACTAAGTCAGAGAAATAAAAAGAAAAAAATGCATAAAAGAATTATAGGACAACATCAGCAAAACCAATATACTATTAAGTCCCAGAAGGAACACAGAAAGGGTCAGGAAGTTTATTTTAAAAAATAATGAGAGCAAATTTCCCAAATCTGGAGAGGTAGATGAACATCCAAATCCATGAATCCCAAAGAACTCCAAACAGACTAAAGACAAAGAGACCATCACCAAAACATATTATAATCAAATTCTCATAAGTTAAAGAAAAAGAGAGAATTTTGAAAGAAGCAAGAGAAAAGTGACTTGTCATGTACAAGGAAACTCCTATAAGGCTATCAGTGAATTTCTCATAAAAAATCTTACAAGCTAGGAGAGAGTGGGAAAATACATTCAAAACATTAAAAAAAAAAAACCCAACCTGCATCACTAGGGACTTCCCTGGCAGTCCAGTGGTTAAGAATCTACCTGCCAATGCAGGGGACACAGGTTCCATTCCTGGTCCAGGAAGATTCCACATGCCTTGGGGCAACTAAGCCTGTGCACCGCAACTGCGGAAGCCCACGTGCCCTAGAGTCCATACTCTGTAACAAGGGAAGTCACTGCAATGAGAAGCCCATGGACTGCAACTAGAGTAGCCCCAGCTCGCCACAGCTACAGAAAGCCCAGCACAGCCAAAAGTAAACAAATAAAAGACCTTAAAAAAGCGGTGCTGGGGGAAATGGACAGCCAAATGTACAAGAATGAGATTAGAACACTTCCTAACATCATACATAAAAATAAACGCAAAATGGATTAAAGACCTAAATGTAGGAAAACATAGCCAGAACACTCTTTGACATAAACTGAAGCAAGATCTTTCTAGACCCACCTCCTAAAGTAAAAACAAAAATGAAAATAAAAACAAACAAATGGGATCTAATTAAACTTAAAAGCTTTGCATAGCGAAGAAAACCATATATAAACAAAAAGACAACCCTTGGAATGGGAGAAACTATTTGCAAGTTAAGCAACTGACAGGGGATTAATCTCCAAAATACACAAACAGTTCATGCAGCTCTATATAAAAAAAAAAATCAAAAAATGAGGAGAAAATCAAAATAGATATTTCTCCAAAGACATACAAAGGGCTAAGAAGCACATGAAAAGATGCTCGACATCCCTGTCAGAGAAATGCAAATCAAAACTACAATGTAGGATCACCTCACAGCAGTCAGAATGGCCACCATCAAAAAAATCTACAAACAATAAATGCTGAAGAGGGTTTGGGAAAAGGAAGTCTCCTACAGATAGTGGAAATGTAAACTGGTATTGCCACTATGGAAAACAGCATGAACGTTCCTTTAAAAACTACAAATAGGACTCCCAAATGATCCAGCAATCCCACTCTTGGGCAGATATCTAGAGAAAACCATAATTTGAAAAGATACATACACCCCAATGTTCAATGAAGCACTATTTACAATAGCCAAGACATGGAAGCAACCTAAACGTCCATTCACAGAGTAATGGTTACAGAAGACGTGGTACATATATACAGTGAACTATTACTTGGTCATAAAAAAGAATGAAATAATGCCATTTGCAGCAACATGGATGGACCTAGAGAGTGTCATACTGAATAAGTCAGACAAACATCATATGATGTTGCTTATATGTGGAGTCTAAAGAAAAGGTAAAAATGAACTTATCTACAAAACAGAAATAGAGTTACAGATGTAGAAAACAAACTAATGGCTATCAAGGGGTAAGGGGGGGTGGGGGGAATAAACTGGAAGACTTTAAAAAAATACAAATACAAAACTACAATATATGAAATACACACTACAATATGTAAAATAGAGAACTAGTAAGAACCTACTGTACAGCACAGGCAACTCTACTAAATACTCTGTACTGGCCTATATGGGAAAAGAATCTCAAAAAGAGAGATGTATCTATATGCAGGGCTTCCCTCTGGCTCAGACAGTAAAGAATCTGCCTGCAATTCAGGAATCCCAGGTTGGATCCCTGGGTCAGGAAGATCCCCTGAAGAAGGGCATGGCTACCCACTCCCATATTCTTTACTGGAGAATTCCATGGACAGAGAAACCTGGCAGGCAAGAGTCAATGGGGTCACAGAGAAATGGACATGGTTGAATGACCAACATTTTCAATTTTTCACTTTCAAATGTATACATATAACTGGGTGGCTGTGCTGTGTACCTGAAACTTATACAACACTCTAAATCAACTATACGCCAATAAAAAAAAATTTTTAAGAAAATTTAAAAAATAACAACCAAAATTACTATATCCAGCAAAGTTGTCTTTCAGAAATTAAAAAAAAAAGATAAAAGACTTTGCCAGATTTAAAAAAAATTATTTTAATTAAAAAGCTGAAGTCCATCACCAGCAGACCTGCCTTGTAAGAAATGGCAAAAGGAGTTCTTCTGGTAAAAATTAAAGGACACTAACCAACAACTTGAAAACACGTGAATATCGAAAAGTCACTGTAAAGGTAAGAATATATTCTAGTACAGTAATGGTGGTATATACATCATTTTTAACTCTAGTATAAAGTTAAAAGACAAAGCATTTTTAAAAACTATAGCTATAATAATTTGCTAATGGGTATACAATATTAAAAATGTACTCTGCAGCATCAAACATAAAATGTGGAGAAGGAAAGGTAAAATGTAGAGTTTCTGTATGTGGCTAAAGTTGTTACCAGCACAAAATGGACTATAATAAATAGAGGAAGTCTTATGTAAGTCTCATGGCAATCACAAAGAGAAAACCACCAAGGGAACTACAAAGCAATAAAAAAAAAATAATAACAAAACGGGAATAGTAAGTCCCTCAGTTCAGCTCAGTTCAGCTCAGTTCAGTTCAGTCGCTCAGTCGTGCCCGACTCTTTGCGACCCCAAGAATCACAGCATGCCAGGCCTCCCTGTCCATCATCAACTCCTGGAGTTCACTCAGATTCACGTTCATCAAGTCCGTGATGCCAGCCAGCCATCTCATCTTCTGTCATCCCCTTCTCCTCCTGCCCCCAATCCCTCCCAGCATCAGAGTCTTTTCCAATGAGTCAACTCTTCGCATGAGGTGGCCAAAGTACTGGAGTTTCAGCTTTAGCATCATTCCTTCCAAAGAACACCCAGGGCTGATCTCCTTCAGAATGGACTGGTTGGATCTCCTTGCAGTCCAAGGGACTCTCAAGAGTCTTCACCAACACCACAGTTCAAAAGCATCAATTCTTCAGCACTCAGCCTTCTTCACAGTCCAACTCTCACATCCATACATGACCACTGGAAAAACCATAGCCTTGACTAGATGGACCTTTGTTGGCAAAGTAATGTCTCTGCTTTTGAATATACTATCTAGGTTGGTCTTAACTTTTCTTCCAAGGAGGAAGCGTCTTTTAATTTCATGGCTGCAATCACCATCTGCAGTGAATTTGGAGCCCAAAAAAATAAAGTCTGACACTGTTTCCACTGTTTCCCCAACTATTTCCCATGAAGTGATGGGACCAGATGCCATGATCTTCATTTTCTGAATGTTGAGGTTTAGGCCAACTTTTTTACTCTCCTCTTTCACTTTCATCAAGAGGCTTTTTAGTTCCTCTTCACTTTCTGCCATAAGGGTGGTGTCATCTGCATATCTGAGGTTATTGATATTTTGCCTGAAAATCTTGATTCCAGCTTGTGTTTCTTCCAGCCCATCGTTTCTCATGATGTACTCTGCATATAAGTTAAATAAGCAGAGTGACAATATACAGCCTTGACGAACTCCTTTTTCTATTTGGAACCAGTCTGTTGTTCCATGTCCAGTTCTACCAGCTGCTTCCTGACCTGCATACAGATTTCTCAAGAGGCAGGTCAGGTGGTCTGGTATTCCCATCTCTTTCAGAATTGTCCACAGTTTATTGTGATCCACACAGTCGAAGGCTTTGGCATAGTCAATAAAGCAGAAATAGATGTTTTTCTGGAACTCTCTTGCTTTTTCCATGATCCAGAGGATGTTGGCCATTTGATCTCTGGTTCCTCTGCCTTTTCTAAAAGCAGCTTGAACATCAGGAAGTTCACGGTTCACGTATTGCTGAAGCCTGGCTTGGAGAATTTTGAGCATTACTTTACTAGCGTGTGAGATGAGTGCAATTGTGCGGTAGTTTGCGCATTCTTTGGCATTGCCTTTCTTTGGGATTGGAATGAAAACTGACCTTTTCCAGTCCTGTGGCCACTGCTGAGTTTTCCAAATTTGCTGGCATATTGAGTGCAGCACTTTCACAGCATCATCTTTCAGGATTTGAAACAGCTCAACTGGAATTCCATCACCTCCACTAGCTTTGTTCGTAGCGATGCTTTCCAAGGCCCACTTGACTTCACATTCCAGGATGTCTGGCTCTAGATTAGTGATCACACCATCATGATTATCTGGGACGTGAAGATCTTTTTTGTACAGCTCTTCTGTGTATTCTTGCCATCTCTTCTTAATATCTTCTGCTTCTGTTAGGTCCATACCATTTCTGTCCTTTATGGAGCCCATCTTTGCATGAAATGTTCCCTTGGTATCTCTCATTTTCTTGAAGAGATCTCTAGTCTTTCGCATTCTGTTGTTTTCCTGTATTTCTTTGCATTGATCACTGAAGATGGCTTTCTTATCTCTTCTTGCTATTCTCTGGAACTCTGCATTCAGATGCTTATATCTTTCCTTTTCTCCTTGGCTTTTCACTTCTCTTCTTTTCACAGCTATTTGTAAGGCCTCCCCAGACAGCCATTTTGCTTTTTTGCATTTCTTTTCCATGGGGATGGTCTTGATCCCTGTCTCCTGTACAATGTCACATACTTCATTCCATAGTTGATCAGGCACTCTATCTATCAGATCTAGGCCCTTAAATCCTTTTGTCACTCCCACTGTATAATCATAAGGGATTTGATTTAGGTCATACCTGAATGGTCTAGCTGTTTTCCCTACTTTTTTCAATTTGAGTCTGAATTTGGTAATAAGGAGTTCATGATCTGAGCCACAGTTAGCTCCCAGTCTTGTTTTTGTTGACTGTATAGAGCTTCTCCATCTTTGGCTGCAAAGAATATAATCAATCTGATTTCAGTGTTGACCATCTGGTGATGTCCATGTGTAGAGTCTTCTCTTGTGTTGTTGGAAGAGGGTGTTTGCTATGACCAGTGCATTTTCTTGGCAAAACTCTGTTAGTCTTTGCCCTGCTTCATTCCACATTCCAAGACCAAATTAGCCTGTTACTCCAGGTGTTTCTTGACTTCCTACTTTTGCATTCCAGTCCCCTATAACGAAAAGGACATCTTTTTCGGGTGTTGATTCTAAAAGGTCTTGTAGGTCTTCATAAAACCGTTCAACTTCAGCTTCTTCAGCGTTACTGTTTGGGGCATAGACTTGGATAACTGATATTGAATGGTCTGCCTTGGAGACGAACAGATATCATTCTGTCGTTTTTGAGATTGCATCCAAGTACTGCATTTCGGACTCTTTTGTTGACCATGATGGCTACTCCATTTCTTCTGAGGGATTCCTGCCCACAGCAATAGATATAATGGTCATCTGAGTTAAATTCACCGATACCAGTCCATTTTAGTTTGCTGATTCCCAGAATGTCGACGTTCACTCTTGCCATCTCTTGTTTGACCACTTCCAATTTGCCTTGATTCATGGACCTGACACTCCAGGTTCCTATGCAATATTGCTCTTTACAGCATGGGACCTTGCTTCTATCACCAGTCACATCCACAACTGGGTATTGTTTTTGCTTTGGCTCCATCCCTTCAGTCTTTCTGGAGTTAATTCTCCACTGATCTCCAGTAGCATATTGGGCACCTACTGACCTGGGGAGTTCCTCTTTCAGTATCTTATCATTTTGCCTTTTCATACTGTTCATGGGGTTCTCAAGGCAAGAATACTGAAGTGGTTTGCCATTCCCTTCTCCAGTGGACCACATTCTGTCAGACCTCTCCACCATGACCCGCCCGTCTTGGGTTGCCCCGCAGGCATGGCTTGGTTTCATTGAGTTAGACAAGGCTGTGGTCCTAGTGTGATTAGATTGACTCATTTTCTTTGAGTATGGTTTCACTGTGTCTGCCCTCTGATGCCCTCTTGCAACACCTACCATCTTACTTGGGTTTCTCTTACCTTGGGCGTGGGATATCTCTTCACCGCTGCTCCTTACCTTGGACAAGGGGTATCTCCTTACCGCTGCCCTTCCTGACCTTCAACGTGGGATAGCTCCTCTAGGCCCTGTTACCCCTGTACAGTCACTGTTCCTTGGGTTGCTCCTCCCCACCACCGCCCCTGGCCTCGGGCACCGCCCCTGGCCTCGGGCACCGCCCCTGGCCTCGGGCACCGCCCCTGGCCTCGGGCACCGCCCCTGGCCTCGGGCACCGCCCCTGGCCTCGGGCACGGGGTGGCTCCTCAGGGCCACCGCCCCTGGTCTCGGACATGGGGTGTCTCCTCCCAGCCACCACTGACCTCGGACGTGGGGTAGCGCCTCCCGGCCGCCCCCCCCACCCCCTCCCCCCCGACCTTGGACTTGGGTAGCTCCTCTCGGACGTTCCTGCCCCGTCGCAGCCTGGCACCCTCGGCCGCTGCCCCTGACCTCGGACGTGGGGTAACTCCTCTCGCCCGCGCTTAAGTGCGCCGGGTCGCAGCCGCCCGCGCTTAAGTGCGCCGGGTCGCAGCCGCCCGCGCTTAAGTGCGCCTGGTCTGCGTCTTTTAATTTCATGGCTGCAGTCACCATCTGCAGTGATTTTGGAGCCCAAAAAAATAGTCTGACATTGTTTCCACTGTTTCCCCATCTATTTCTCATGAAGTGATGGGACCGGATGCCATCATCTTTGTTTTCTGAATGTTGAGCTTTAAGCCAACTTTTTCACTCTCCTCTTTCACTTTCATCAAGAGACTTTTTAGTTCCTCTTCACTTTCTGCCATAAGGGTGGTGTCATCTGCATATCTGAGGTTATTGATGTTTCTCCCGGCAATCTCGATTCCAGCTTGTGTTTCTTCCACTCCAGCATTTCTCATGATGTACTCTGCATAGAAGTTAAATAAGCAGGGTGACAATATACAGCCTTGATGTACTCCTTTTCCTATTTGGAACCAGTCTATTGTTCCATGTCCAGTTCTAACTGTTGCTTCCTGACCTGCATACAGATTTCTTACCTATTAACAATTATTTTAAATATAAATGGATTACATTTTCCAATCAGAAGATACAGAGTGGATGAAAAGACACAATTAAATACAAAAAACAGATAAAGAAACACGATTTAACTGGATGCTGTTTACAAGAGGGTCACTTTAGCTTTAAATATACACATAGGGTGAAAGTGAAGGTGTGGAAAGAGATGTTCCATGCAAGTCGTAACCAAAACAGAGTAGACAGACCTATTATCAAGACAAAACAGACTTTAAGTGAAAAATTATCACAGGAGACAAAGAAGGTCACTATATAATGAAAAACAAGTCAGTTCATTAACAGGATAAAACAACTGCAAATGTATATGCAGTCAACATTGAACTACCTGAATATATAAAACAAATATTAATAAACCAGAAGGATAAATAGAAAGCAATAAAATAATAGAAGGGAACTTAAATATTTCACTTCCACAATGCATAGATGGTCCAAACAGAAAATCAGTAAAGAAACATTGGACTTGAACTACACTTTAAATGAAATGGAACTAACAGACATAAATAGTACATTTTATCCAACAGCAGCAAAATACACATTCTTTTCAAGTGCACAGAAAATTCTCCTGAACAGATCATATGTTGAGCCACAAAACACATCTTAACACATTTAAGAAGTTTGAAATCGTGTCAGATGTCTTTTCTAACCACAATGTAGAAATCAATAGAAAAGTAGAAATCTAGAATAGAAAACTGGAAAATTCACAAATACGGAAAGCTGACAGCATGCTTCTGAACAAAGAAGTTAAAAAAGAAATAAAAATTATCTTGAAAGAAATGGAAATGGAACACAATATACAAAAACTATGGGAAGCAGCAAAAGCAGCTCCAAAAGGAAAGTTATAAAGATTGCTGTTGTTGTTCAGGCTCTAAGTCATATTCTACTCTTTGAGAGCCCATGGACTGCAGCACACTAGAATTCCCTGTCCTTCACTATATCTCCTGGAGTTTAAACTCGTGTCCACTGAGTCAGAGACAGCATCCAACCATCTCATCCTGTTATCCACTTTTCCTCCTGCCCTCAATCTTCCCCAGCATCAGGGTCTTTTCCAATAAGTCAGCTCTACACATCAGATGGCCAAAGTATTGGAGCTTCAGCTCCAATAGAGATAAATGTTTACATTAAGAAAATAGATCTCAAACAATCTAACTTTTACATCTCAGGGAACTAGAAAAAGAAGAACAAAGAACAAAGTTAGCGGAAGGATGGAAATAATAAATATCAGAAAAATCTTTTTTAAATAATAGGAAAAAATAAAAATAAAACATAGTGGATTTTTTTTGAAATAAAAAAATTCACAACTATTTAGCTAGACTAAGAAAAAAGGGGAAAGATGAAAATAAATAAAACTTTAAATGAAAGACAAGGTATTACAACTAATCCCATGGCTGTGTACCACAACTAAGTGCAACCAAATAAAAAAATATTAAAAAACAACAAAAATTAAAAAAAACTAACTGTTCATTTCAGGCAATTCATTGAAAAATCATTTGTGTCAGTAAGAAAATAAACAGAAACAATAGCTAAACTCTTGGCAATATACCAAAGAGCCAGTGCTTACACCTAAGGAGAGGATTTTTTACTTTTCAACCAGCTACTCTGACACTGGTCGACTCTGGTGGCATTGTTGGCATTTGCTCCAGGCCACCATCCAGCACAGGGAGGAGCCCCAGGAAGAGCTGGCATGGAACACACCAGCTGGTAAGCAGCTGCCATGCGTGAAGCACCAAACAGAAGTCTAGGCCAAGGAGAGACAGAGTCCTGGGTGATGCTCCTTTGCTATCAGCTTCTGTCTTTGATCCTCAAGGTAGAACATAGGAAGTTGTAGAGCTGGAACACAGTTCTCCAAGGAAACATGACTAATCCTTGAATCACACCCACCAAGGTCCCAGCAAAGCAGCGCAAATAATTTGTGGGTCCCAGAGGAAAATGAAAATGTGGGGTCCCTTTTCTGAAAATTATTAAAAATTTCAAGACAGCAATAGCAGATTATTAAACCAAGCTCAGGCCCCTGGGTGAATGCACAGGTGAGATGTCCAAGAACGGGCCTGGGTCATGGGCAACGAGGTAGGAGGCAGGGAGCACTGAGCCAGGAGCCCACAGCTCAGGGTTTGGTCCTCACTCTACCACATGTTTGCTGTGTGACTATGCGTGAGTCACTCAGTGTCTCTGGGTCATCTGAAAATCCAAGACAAAGAACAAAGATATAAGAAAAATATAAGTTATCAAATCTAGTTTGCCATTTATAAAATTAGCCTTTTAGGAATCCATATTTCTATAAACATGTACATAACTAGCTTTGAAAAAGCTTTATTTTTAACTAACATCCATTCTTTACCTGCCACTGTGCCAGGTTCTGGGGACAGTGATTAGAAACATTCACTTCTTTAAGGGACCCACACTGTACAAATCCCCTTACCCAGCTGTGGGGCTACAATGTCAACAAGCAGAATACATCCACCAAAGATGTCTTTCAAAGGTATCATCCTGTAATATTATTCTAATCTTGAAAGCTTTCTGGAATTGCCTTCAGAATCAAGGTTAAACCACCAAGAAAGTTTCAACTTCATTGTATTAATCACTCCTATTTTTGGACCATTTACTATACTACTTGGTTTGATTACCCATCTTGTTTAATATTTTTCATTCACAATGATCTGGAGCCATTCAAAAAATGTAGCCCATGCTCAGAGAAGTTTTTAAAACATAAAATTTGTTCAGTGATTTACACTTTGCCAAGTAAATCCTGGAGAAGGAAATAGCAACCCACTCTAGTATTCTTACCTGGAGAATTCCACTGGCAGGCTACGGTCCATGGGATCACAAAGAGTCAGACAGGACTGAGTGACTATCACTCACTCATTCAAGTAAATCCTAAGTAATTCTCCTTTGTCACAACAATAGAAGTGCTAGTTTTATCTCCATTTTACATACGAGATTTGTTGTCTAGTAAAAATAGCCAAAGAAATATACAAATTAGCCCTGGAATCAATTATTTTAAAATGCCAAAATGTTTTGAGAAATTACAATATCACAGGACTATGTTTACAGTGTCAATGTGACAACTTCAAAGAGAAACCACTAAAATCAGGTATGAGTTCTTGTTGATAACTATTTATACTCTTTTTTAAAACTTCATGTATTTAAATTTTTTTTTAAATTTTTGGCCATGCCACTCAGCCTGTGGCACCTTAGTTCCCCAACCAGAGATCAAACCTGGGTCCTCTGCAATGAAAGCACAGAGTCTTAACCACTGGACTGCCAGGGAAGTCCCTACAGTTACATTCTTTTAATCACACTCATACATTAACAATCCATTAGGTGTGAAACACAAAATGCATTGGAATAGCTGTTTTGCAACAGTAGAATTCTTCCTCTAAGCAAAATCTCAGGCAGAAGTCCCATGGTGTAGTGGTTTAGTTGCTGAGTCATGTCTGACTCTTGCAACCCCATGGACTGTAGCTTGCCAGGCTCCTCTGTTCCTGGGATTCTTCAGGCAAGAATATTGGAGTGGGTTGCCATCTCCTTCTCCAGAGGCTCTTCCCTATCCAGGAATCAAACCCTGGTCTCCGGCACTGCAGGCAGATTCTTTACCAACTGAGCTACAAGGGAAGCTAGAAGTCCAGTAAGTTATGTAAAACCTGAGCTGACTGGATCACAACCAAGTAGGGCAGCCCCTGCTAACCCTGGCTGTTCTCCACCTTCTGCCCCTTCCCCCTCGCCCTAGTCCTTGGACCTCTGGGGCCCTCAGAGCAGTCAGAAAATCATTAGAGAATTTGCACCAATCTGTGAAAAAATTAATTCTAAAATGTTAGGTTTGGGACTTCCCTGGTAGTCCAGTGGCTAAGACTCCATACCCTCAATGCCAAGGGTTCAGTCCCTGGTCAGTGAACTAGATCCTGCATGCCACAACTAAGACCTGGCACAGCTAAATAAATAAATAAATATTTTTAAAAAACAAATCAAAAATGTCAGGTTTGACTAGGGAAAGTAGCTTGATTCAAAAAGCAGACAATGCAGAGAAGTAATGATTCGTTAATAGGAAAAAACACCACGGATTAAAATAAAATTAAACCTATTTTGAAGATTAATCATATTTATATTCCTGGAGCACAAAAAGTATAGCTAAAATGTGCCTGAAAACGGGCACATATGTTCTTGCTCATGCTTCTACTACAGCAGGAGTCACGTCAGAGGCAGATTTGTGACTCTCCACAATTGTGGTTCACACTGAAAACAGTGGCACCCAGCCCACTGCAATTTGTGACAAGAACAACAATTTCTCATTTTCCATATCACTCCTGAAGGGTGGAGGCGGTGAGCAGGCAGACCCAGCAACACGGGACCAACAGATCCAAGTGATCACTGCTGGTCTCTTTGACTACTGTCTTCTCTTAGTGGGCTGGCAGGGGTGGTGAGATTTCGGTTCACCCCAGGCTCAGGGCCCTCTCTGCTGCCTCCTCAGCAGGCATTTGAATCCCTGAGGAGATGTGCTCTTTAACTGACTTTTATGGAAACAGCAGAGTTTCAGATAGACTGGGAGCAGAAATCAAGACCCAACAAACCTTAAGAGACATAGACACGTGATTAGAATTACAAGATTAATTTGAAAGGGCGTCCTGGTTGGGGCTGGGGTGGGGATCGCAGGAGGAAGGGCTTAGTGCTTGGAACTTGGCCCCAGAACAAAAATGTTGGCTTTCTGATTTGCCTGCCATGCCTTTATGAGCCCAGATGATAAAATCATGCAAATCAGAGTCATTTACCTTGTGCTAAGTGCTTACTATGCATTCCCTTCTTTAATCTTCACAAAAGCCTTCACAGGAGCCAGGTACTTGGTCCCATTTTTACCATCAGCTAAGGGGCCTGAGGTCCAGGCAGACCGAGGAGCCTGTGTCACAGCTCAGTGAGTGACTGCACTGCGATGCTAACCTGATTCCTAGGTCTGCGCTCTTGATCTCTAACGCCATGCTGCTTGCTACCCTGGACAGCAGACTCTGATCTCTCGTCTGATTGCGGAAAGTGGAGGGCAGTCAAGCAGGAAGACAGTCTCTCCAACTTTTCAATCCTGAGACCTTTTAAAACCCAGACACATGGATGCAGGTGTCAGGCCTGGAGCCAGCCACCAACCCATCCTGGCTCCCCAATGTCACTGTATATCCACAGGGACCCAGGAGAAGCTGAAGCGGGGAGGGGGGGGGGGGGGGCTGGCATGGTGGCTTCGGGGAGGAGGAAAGCTGCAGTGGGCCTCTCTGGGCCCCCAGGCCACCTCCCTGCTGGTTATTTACCTCTTGGTTCTTTCCAAAACCCACTGAGGACAAATAGCCCCGGAATTTCCTATGAACACATGGGTTTTACTACTCTCTTCCTGCTTGAGGGGTTTTGAATACATTTATAGAGTTCTTGTAAATGCTAAAGATAAGGCGTGGAATGCAGCTTTCATCCCCTCCCTCCCTTCCTCCAATTTTTAGTCCTCTTAATACAGGAATGGGACAGGCTCCACCCATTACAGCTGAATGTGCGACCATAAAAATCTGAAAAAAAATATCCAGACCGTCCTGCAATACCCTCAGAAACTGAGTCTTTCCACTGCATTCTTCTTTTAGGTGAAATAAAAATTAGAGGAGGAAAGAAAAACAGTTAAACAAAACATCCGTGCCTGTTCAAAGAATAAAAAAGAAATTAATAGCAGCTTGGGGGCTGCAGGTCAAAGCGATAGTGTGGGTTTACCCTTTGAGTCCTCTGTTCTTCAAGTGGGGCACTCAGAGATGAACTTTTCTTTACATAAAAGAGACAGGGTCGCATTTAGAACCAAAAGAAACATATCCAAGGACAAGAAATTGAACAGACACACAGTAGGGCATGCTGATGTCACAGGCCTGGGGGGCTGCAGGTAGAGGAAGTCAAGCTCAATCCTGGAGAGAAGTGGGTTGAAAGCTTCCCTTTCCTGGAAAAAAACCAGAGCCAGCTCCTGGGAGTGAGCCAGAAATGGAGAGAGTGGCTAGTACCAAAAAAAAAGCATCCTCATAGCTGAGTTAGGATCAGAGAGGGCCTCACCTGGGTTCCTACCACTGAGGACCCAGAAACCTGAGCCAGGGACACTGGCCCTCTCGGGGGATTGGGGGGTGAGCAGGTAGAGGTGACTGCAGGGAGAAAAATCAAGAAATCAGAAACAATTCCCGGTTCAGGCAACCCTGCAAACAAAAGGTCTAAAGGATGCTGGAAACACAGTCCCAATAAAGGGCTCCCACACACAACAATCAACAGAGAAACCGCCTCTCTGGAAATGCGTGCAACAGAAGCAATCTCAGGAGGGATTTACAATGAGCACGCTTGGCTCCTGAAGACACGAAAGACCACCAGGCAGGAATATTAACAAGACTTTCTGAAACTAAACTAGGAAGCAGTGAGACAAGAAAAGATGGACAGGAAAAAGCACCGATTAGGAATCTTGGGAAATAGAAATGATCGCGGGAATGCCAGGGTTACACAGTATTAGTTCAGTTCAGCATATGTGCAACCACCCCTCACACACAATTTCATATTCAGGATGGGAGCCAAAGACGCTTGGTCATCAGAGTCGAGAATGTGCGTGTGTGAGAGAGACAGAGAGAGTAGGGGGGAGGGAGGGAAGGAGGAAAAGGGGAGGAAAGAGATGGGAGGGGAAGGGGGGAGGTGAGGGGGGAAGGGGGGAGGTGAGGGGGGAAGGGGGAGGGGGGAGGGGCAAAAGCAGTGGGAAGAGAGAGAAGTTCTGGCACCTGGAGTACCGTCCCTGCCCCTGTACTGTGCTTAGTCGCTCAGTCATGTCCTTCTCTTTGAGACTCCATGAACAGAGGATTCTCCAGGCAAGAATACTGGGGTGGGTTGTCATGCCCTCCTCCAGAGGATCTTCCCAACCCAGGGATTAAACCCAGGTCTCCAGCATTGCAGGTGGATTCTTTACCATCTGAACCACCAGGAAAGCCCAAGAATACTGGAGTGGGTAGCCTATCCCTTCTCCAGTGTATCTTCCTGACCCAGGAATCAAACCAGAGTCTCCTGCATTACAGGTGGATTCTTTACCAGCTGAACTACCAGGGAAGCCCCATGACCAGCATTATTTAACCTCCCTGGAGCTTCATGCCTTTCTGTTTAGTGAGGATCATAATAAACACCACTGAAGATGGTAGACATCCCATGTAAGGTAGTTGACCCTTATTGATAGAAACTGATCAAGGAAGGAAAGTATATCAACATTTGTATTTTTAATAGTAAAAAAAAAAATCATGGTACCTCACAAGTCACCCTCCTCTGGAATCAGAGTAGTGGACATTCTGGTCACGGAACTGTCCTGTAGGGAGGTGATTTCTGATGCCCACCAAGGGTGCCTTTCCTTGGAAACTGCCCATGAGCACTTTCCGTCACCTCCATTGACTGCCACGCCACCAACTTGAGTGGATCAGAATCAGATGACCGAGATGATATTCACTAGCCCCCATGACAGAACAATGTTTCAAGATGACTTAATCCCTTTGCTCTCTAGAGTCTGCCTTCTAAGTGCTTGCTCCTAACACAATAAAAACTTATCTGTGTTAATAAACGTCTGTGTCTGCTCCAGCCTTGGAGTTGGTTTCACTGGCAGACACCCATTATCTGATCAACGAGGAGACTGTATCTGCTTCTCCCCCCAGGGAGGGGACGGGTTGCCGGGGCTGAATGCAGGCAAGGGCTCATTTCTGGCACTTGATGCCCTCTCCTCCCAGGAAAAGAGAGCCCTGATTAAATAAGACATGGTGGAATTAGATCTTACAACATGAAGAGAACCAGGAACACCTGTGCTTGATGGCCTAGGGCGGCAACAGTGACCTTCATGAGAGTGAGATTAACGCGAAGGATTCTATCTACCTACAGAGGCCTTGGCATCAGAACTCCAGGAACAGACCTAATATAAGGACAACCTGACAGGCTTTCTCTTCTTTATTTACCTGCAAATTTAACAAACTGGCTTTCCTTGTGGCTCAGACAATAAAGAATCTGCCTGCAATGTAGGAGACCCAGGTTTGATCCCTGGGTTGGGAAGATCCTCTGGGGAAGGGCATGGTAACCCACTGCAGTATTCTTGCCTAGAGAATCCCCATGGACAGAGGTGCCTGGTGGGCTATAGTCCATGGGGTCACAAAGAGTAGGACACAACTGAGTGACTAACGCTTTCACTTTTTACTTTAAACAAATTACAAAATGTTTCAAACGCCAGAGATGACCAATGTTAAATTAACATTTTGCCAAATGTAAATCAGATCAACTGAATTCTCTAAGAAACACAATGTTATAGATAGGACTAAAATCCCACCCCCAAACTTCCCCTGACATGATCTTGAAGTGAAGACGCATATAATGGCATATCCATTAGGTAGCCATAAACTTTGCACTATTATTTCAAATTTACATGCATGGTATCCACACCCTTTTGCATCTTTCTTTTTTCACTTAGTATTATGTTTTTGTGATTTCACTTATTTTTGCTATAAATAGTTATAGGGTGTCTACAATAAACCAGGCAAGTTTTGGGGTACTGGGGTAGCAGAATTGAAAAAAGAGGACAAAGATAAAACCCCTATTCTCATGCGATGAACAATTAAAAAGATAAGTAAAATACATATGCTGATCTATATGAAATATTGCATATATGAAAATACACTAAGGCAGTGGTAAATGCTAAAGAGATCGTTTAAGGAAAACAAGGGGATAAGAAGTGTGTATCTGGGGATAGAGGGCACGGTTGGTAATTTAGATCACATGTTTCATGTTAAACACAGCATGGTATTATCCCTGGTGAAATGACTCTGCTACACAGAGAGCTGACTGCCACACATAGCCTTGCACATGGCTCCTTTAAGAATGACCAATATGGAACTTTCCTGGATGTCCAGTGGTTAAGATTGTCCTCCCAATGCAGGGGGCACAGGTTGAATCCCTTGTTGGGGAACTAAGATCCTACATGCTGCACAGTGCATCCAGAAAAAAAAGAACTGCCAAGTTAAAGCATGTGCACATCTTCAAGCACACAGAGTACCCACTTTCTATTGGGACTGTATCAATGTATACTCCCACCAGCAAGCTACTGGGGTTCCCATTTCCCCACATCCCCCACATCCTTGCCAGTTCTTATCAGACTTCTAATCTTTGCCTTTCTGATAAGTTGTTGCCATTTTAAAATTTTTCCTGGATTACTAGTATGGCTGAGATCTCCACACTGACCACTCTAGAACCCTTTCTGGAATGATCTGTTCATATCTTTTGCTCATTTTTCTGTAAATGAATAACTGTACTCATTTACATGATTCCTTTATACAGGGTAGATTTATCCTTTGTCACTTACAGAGATTGCAGATATGTTATCTGTCTCTGTGGCTTGTCTTTTTTACTATGGTCTCATTTATGATGCATGGTTAACACTAATCTAGTCAAATGACCAAGCTTGTCCTTTGTCATTTGTGTTTTTTTCTTACCCTAAGAATGATTCCCCTACCCTGACGTCATAAAAGTATGCTGGTATGTTTCCTTCTTAAAGTTTTACAGTTTTTCATAACATGAGTCTATAACTTGTAACTGAAGTAATATAAAAACATACTTTTCTTTTTCTCTACTGCTACAGCTAAGTCACTTTAGTTGTGTCTGACTCTGTGCGGCCCCATAGACGGCAGCCCACCAGACTCTCCCGTCCCTGGGATTCTCCAGGCAAGAACACTGGAGTGGGGTGCCATTTCCTTCTCCAATGCATGAAAGTGAAAAGTGAAAGGGAAGTCGCTCAGTTGTGCCCGACTCCTAGCTAGAGAGAGCCAATTGTCCCATCACTGTTTATTGAATAGTCCGTGTCTTCTCTGTGGATGTGTGATGAGACCCCTGTCAAACGCCAAGTTACCAAACACAGAGTCTTTTTCTGAACTGATAATCTGTCCCACTGGTCTGTTCATCCAACCTTCAGCAATTCTACTGTCTTTATCACAACTTCATAATAACCTTGGTATCTACAACAGTCCCCCACCCTGCCCAGCCGTTAGTCTTCCACATACCTACCTTTACTATTCATGGCCTTTTCTGCTGCTGCTACTGCTGCTGCTAAGTGGCCTCGTGTCCAACTCTGTGCGACCCCAGAGATGGCAGCCCACCAGGCTCTCCCGTCCCTGGGATTCTCCAGGCAAGAACACTGGAGTGGGGTGCTGTTGCCTTCTCCGATGGCCTTTTCTACTCTACCATAATTATTTTAGAATCAACTTAGACATTTATCAGTCAGGAGTAGAACTGCATTGCATTTATAAATTAACATAGAAGAAATATGAACTTTACAACATCAACCCTTTCCATCATGATGATATCTCTGCACTTATTTTGATATCTTTTGATACGCATTGTAATTTTTTAATAAAGACATTATTTTATAGTATATCCTATTGCTATTTTTGTTGCTATAAAAAATGCTGTCTATAATTGCATTTCAGTTCAGTTCAGTCACTCAGTTGTGTCCAACTCTGCGACCCCAAGAATCGCAGCACGCCAGGCCTCCCTGTCCATCACCAACTCCAGGAGTTCACTCAGACTCACGGCCATTGAGTCAGTGATACCATCCAGCCATCTCATCCTCGGCCATCCCCTTCTCCTCCTGCCCCTAATCCCTCCCAGCATCAGTCTTTTCCAATGAGTCAACTCTTCGCATGAGGTGGCCAAAGTACTGGAGTTTCAGCTTTAGCATCATTCCTTCCAAAGAAATCCCAGGGCGGATCTCCTTCAGGATGGACTGGTTGGATCTCCTTGCAGTCCAAGGGACTCTCAAGAGTCTTCACCAACACCACAGTTCAAAAGCATCAATTCTTCAGCACTCAGCCTTCTTCACAGTCCAACTCTCACATCCATACATGACCACTGGAAAAACCATAGCCTTGACTAGACGGACCTTTGTTGGCAAAGTAATGTCTCTGCTTTTGAATATCCTACCTAGTTTGGTCATAACTTTCCTTCCAAGGAGTAAGCGTCTTTTAATTTCACGGCTGCAGTCACCATCTGCAGTGATTTTGGAGCCCAAAAATTAAAGTCTGACACTGTTTCCACTGTTTCCCCATCTATTTCCCATGAAGTGATGGGACCAGATGCCATGATCTTCGTCTTCTGAGTGTTGAGCTTTAAGCCAACTTTTCACTCTCCACTTTCACTTTCATCAAGAGGCTTTTTAGCTCCTCTTCACTTTCTGCCATAAGGGTGGTGTCACCTGCATATCTGAGGTTATTGATATTTCTCCCGGCAATCTCGATTCCAGCTTGTGCTTCTTCCAGTCCAGCGTTTCTCATGATGTACTCTGCATAGAAGTTAAATAAGCAGGGTGACAATATACAGCCTTGACATACTCCTTTTCCTATTTGGAACCAGTCTGTTGTTCCATGTCCAGTTCTAACTGTTGCTTCCTGACCAGCATACAGGTTTCTCAGGAGGCAGGTCAGGTGGTCTGGTATTCCCATCTCTTTCAGACTTTTCCACAGTTTGTTGTGATCCACACAGTCAAAGGCTTTCGCATAGTCAATAAAGCCAAATTAAAAAAGAAATAACAGTATCAGTCAGTTCAATTCAGTCGCTCAGTCATGTCCAACACTTTGCGACCCCATAGACTGCAGCACAACAGGCCTCCCTGTCCATTGTCAACTCCTGGAGTTCACTCAAACTCATGTCCACTGAGACGGTGACGCCATCCAACCATCTCATTCTCTGTCGTCTCCTTCCCCTCCTACCTTCAATCCTCCTCAGCATCAGGGTCTTTTCAGATGAGTCAGTTCTTCGCATCAGGTAGCCAAAGTATTGGAGTTTCAGCTTCAGCATCAGTCTTTCTGATGAATATTCAGGACTGATCTCCATTAGGATGGACTGGTTTGATCTCCCTGCAGTCCAAAGGACTCTCAAGAGTCTTCTCCAACACCACAGTTCAAAAGCATCAATTCTTTGGTGCTCAGCTTTCTTTATAGTCCTACTCTCACATCCATACATGAGTACTGGAAAAACCAGCTTTGACTAGACAGATCTTTGTTGGCAAGGTAATGTCTCTGCTTTTTAACATGCTGTCTAGGTTGGTCATAACTTATCTTCTCAGGAGCAAGCGTTTTATAATTTCATGACTGCAGTCACAATCTGCACTTATTTTGGAGCCCCCTGCAAAAAAGACTGTCACTGTTTTCACTGTTTCCCAATCTATTTGCCATGAAGTGATGGGACCAGATGCCATGATCTTAGTTTTCTAAATGTTGAGCTTTAAGCCAACTTTTTCATTCTCCTCTTTCACTTTCATCAAGAGGCTCTTTAGTTCTTCCCTTTCTGCCATAAGGGTGGTGTCATATGCATATCTGAGGTTACTGATATTTCTCCCGGAAATCTTGATTCCAGCTTGTGCTTCATCCAGCCCAGCATTTCTCATGATGTACTCTGAATATAAGTTAAATAAGCAGGGTGACAATATATGGCCTTGACATGCTCCTTTTCTGATTTGGAACCAGTCTGTTGTTTTATGTCCAGTTCTAACTGTTGCTTCTTGAACTACATACAGATTTCTCAAGAGGCAAGTCAGTTGGTGTGGTATTCCCATCTCTTTAAGAATTTTCCAGGTTTGTTGTGGCCCACACAGTCAAAGGCTTTGGCATAGTCAATAAAGCAGAAATGGATGTTTTTCTGGAACTCTCTTCCTTTTTTGATGATCCAGCAGATGTTGGCAATTTGATCTCTGGTTCCTCTGCCTTTTCTAAATCCAGTTTGAACATCTGGAAGTTCACAGTTCACGTACTATTGAAGCCTGCTTTGGAGAATTTTGAGCTTTACTTTACTAGAATGTGAGATGAATGCAATTGTGCGGTAGTTTGAGCATTCTTTGGCATTGCCTTTCTTTGGGATTGGAATGAAAACTGACCTTTTCCAGTCCTGTGGCCACTGCTGTGTTTTCCAAATTTGCTGGCATATTGAGTGCAGCACTTTCACAGCATCATCTTTTAGGATTTGAAATAGCTCAATAGGAATTCCATCACCTCCACTAGGTTTGTTAGTAGCGATGCTTCCTCAGGTCCACTTGACTTCACATTCCAGGATGTCTGGCTCTAGGTGAGTGATCATACCATCGTGATTATCTGGGTTGTCAAGATCTTTTTTGTATAGTTCTTCTGTGTTCTTGCCACCTTTTCCTAATATCTTCTGCTTCTGTTAGGTCCATACCATTTCTGTCCTTTATTGTGCCCATCTCTGCATGAAATATTCTCTTAGGTATCTCTAATTTTCTTGAAGAGATCTCTACACTTTCCCATTCTATTGTTTTCCTCTATTTCTTTGCATTGATCACTGAGGAAGGCTTTCTTTTCTCTCCTTGCTATTTTATGGAACTCTGCATTCAAATGAGTATACCTTTCCTTTTCTCCTTTGCCTTTTGCTTCTCTTCTATCCACAGCTATTTGTAAGGCATCCTCAGACAACCATTTTGCCTTTTTGTATTTCTTTTTCTTGGCAATAGTCTTGATCCCTGTCTCCTATACAATGTCACAAACCTCCATCCATAGTTCTTCAGGCACTCTATCAGAGATAATTCCTTGAATCTATTCATCACTTCTACTGTATAACTGTATGGGATTTGATTTAGGTCATAGCTGAATGGTCTAGTGGTTTTCCCTACTTTCTTCAATTTAAGTCTGAATTTGGCAGTAAGGAGTTCATGATCTGAGCCACAGTCAGCTCCTGGTCTTGTTTTTGTTGACTGTATAGAGCTTCTCCATCTTTGGCTGCAAAGAATATAATCAATCTGATTTTGGTATTGACCATCTGGTGATGTCCATGTGTAGAGTCATCTCTTATTTTGTTGGAAGAGGGTATTGCTATGACCAGTGCGTTCTCTTGGCAAAACTCTATCAGCTTTTGCCCTGCTTCTTTCTGTACTCCAAGGCCAAATTTGCCTGTTTCTCCAGGTATTTCCTGACTTCCTACATTTGCATTCCAATCCTCTAATGAAAAGGACGCCTTTTGGGGGTATTAGTTCTAGAAGGCCTTGTAGGTCTTCACAGAACTGTTCAACCACAGCTTCTTCAGTATTACTAGGCAGGGCATAGACTTGGATTACTGTGATACTGAATGGTTTGCCTTGGAAATGAACAGAGATCATTCTGTCATTTTTGAGATTGCATGCAGGTACTGCATTTCGGACTCTTTTGTTGACTATGATGGCTACTCCATTTCTTCCAAGGGATTTGCGCCCACAGTAGCATAACAGTATAGTATAGTATTTGGTTTATGACACATGTAGGACAATTAAGAACAACAATAGCAATAAGGAGAACAAGGGACACCTCACTATTGTTGTAAATGTCCTACACCAGAAATGAAGTGATTTAGTATTATTTGAACATAGACAGTTATAAGTTAACAATGTACATTTTAAACCCTAGATCAACCACACAAATAAAGAGGCATGTATAACAAGCCAAGAGTGGAGAAAAATGCAATCATTTAAATGCCTAATGCAAAAGAAGGTAGATAAGGCGAAAAAAGAAACACAGAAAAGATGAAATGAACAGAAAAGAGGCAGTAAGATGACGGATCTAAATCCAGTGACATAATAAAATATATTAAGTGTATATGTTCCAACACCACAATTAAAAGGCAGAGACTGTCATACTGGGGACAAGGGGGAAGCAAGTACCCAACCACTACATGTTGTCTATAAGAAACCCACTTATGCTTAAGTACACAGATAGACTAAAAGGATGGAAAATATACTCCATGCAAACAGTAATCAAAAGTAAGCTGGAGTAGCTATACTATTATAAAACAGTAGATTTCAGAAAAAAGAAATATTATCAGAGATTGTTACTGTTCTTCAGTCACTCAGTCACATCCAACTCTTTGCAACCCCATGGACTGCAGCATGCCAGGTCTCCCTGTCCCTCACCATCTCCCAGAGTTTGCCCAAGTTCATGTCCATTGCATCAGTGATGCCCTCCAGCCATCTCATCCTCTGACACCCTCTTCTCCTTCTTCCCTCCATCCTTCCCAGCATTAAGGATTTTTCTGATGAGTTGTCTGTTCATATCAGATGACCAAAATATTGGAGCTTCAGCATCAGTCCTTCAATGAATATTCAGGATTGATCTCCCATAGAATTGACTGGTTTGATCTCCCTGCTGTCCAGGATTCCCTGCTAGAATCCTCTAGCACCACAGTTTGAAGGCATCAATTCTGTGGCATTCTGCCTTCTTTATGGTCCAGTTGTCACAACCACACATGACCACTGGAAAGACCATAGCCTTGACTATATGGACCTTTGTCAGCAGAGTAATGTCTCTGCTTTTCAACACACTGACTAGGTTTGTCAGTCACTTTCCTGCTAAGAAGCAATTGCCTTCTGATTTCATGGTTGCAGTCACTGTCCACAGTGATTCTGGAGCCCAAGAAAAGGAAATTTGTCACTATTTCCGCCTTTTCCCCTTTTTGCCATGCAGTAATGGGGCTGGATGCCATATATTCATTTTTTTAAAAATATTTAGTCTTAAGCTGGCTCTTTCACTCTCCTCCTTCACCCTCATCAAGAGGTTCTTTAGTTCCTCTTCACTTTCTGCCATCAGAGTGGTATCACCCACATATCTGAGGTTGTTGATGTTTCTCCCGCCTATCCTGATTCTAGCTTGTAACTCATCCAGCCTGGCATTCCTCATGATGTGCTCAGCATATAAGTTAAACAAACAGGGTTGCAGCAGGCAGCCCTGTCTTACTCCTTTCTTGATCTTAAACCAATCAGTTGTTCCACACAAGGTTCTAACTGTTGCTTCTTGATCTGCACACAGGTTTCTCAGGAGATAGGTAAGATGGTCTGGTATTCCCACCTAAGAGCTTTCCACAGTTTGTCATGATCCACACAATCAAAGGCTTTAATGGAGTCGATGAAACAGAGATAATGTTTTTCTGAAATTCCCTTGCTTTCTCTATAATCCAGCAAATGCTGGCAATTTGATTTCTAGTTCCTCTTTCTATTCTAAACCCAGCTTGGACATCTGGAAGCTCTTGGTTTGCATAATGCTGAAGACTAGCATGCAAGATTTTAAGCATGACCTTACTAGCATGGAAAATGAGTAAGACTCTGATGGTTAGCACATTCTTTGGTGCTACCCTTCTTGGGAATTGGGGTAAAGAATTGACCTTTACCAGTCCTGTGGTCACTACAGGGTCTTCCAGATTTGCTGATGTAATGAATGCAAAACCTTGATGGCATCATCCTTTAGAGATCTGAATGGTTCTTCTGGAATTTCATCGCATCCACTAACTTTAACAGCAGTGCTTCTTAAGGCCCACCTGACTTTGCATTCCAGAATGTCCAGCTCTGGGTGACTAACCACACCATCATAGTAATCTGGTTCATTAGTATCTTATACAGTTCTTCCATATATTCTCTCATCTTGATCTCTTCAGTGTCTACCAGGTCTCTACCATTTTTATCCTCTATTGTGCCCATAAAGGGGAAGATTGCTCCCTTGATGCTTCCAATTTTCCTGAAGAGATCTCTACTCTTTCCTCTTTTGTTTGCTTCTATTATTAAGCAAACAAATTGAAGAAGGTCTTCTTGTCTCTTCTAGCTATTCTTTGGAACTCTGCGTTTAATTGGATGTATCTTTCCCTCTCTCTCTTGCTTTGTACTTCTCTTTGTTCTTCTTCTATTTGTAAAGCCCCTCAGCTAACCACTTTGCCTTCTTGCCTTTCTTTTTCTTTGGGATGGTTTTGTTCACCACCTCCTGTACAGTATTACAGACCTCTGTCCATAGTCCATAGATCTTCAGGCACACTGTTAACGAGATCTAGTCCTTGAATCTATTCGTTACCTCTACTGTGAATTCAAATGGGATTTAAATCATACTTGGCTGGCCTGTTGTTTTTCCCAGTTTTCTTTAGTTGAAGCCTGAATTTTGCTATTAGAAGCTGATGACCTGAGCCACAGTCAGCTCCAGGTCTTGTTTTTGCTGACTGTATACAGTTTCTCCATCTTCAGCTACAAAGAATGTAATCAATTTGATTTCAGTATTGACCATTTGGTGATGTCCATGTGTAAAGTTGTCTCTTGTGTTATTGAAAAAGGGTATTTGCTATGACTAGTGCGTTCTCTTGGCAGAATTCAGTCAGTCTTTGTCCTGCTTCATTTTGCCCTGTTATCACAGATTACATGAGGTTAAAGAAGGACATCTCATAATAATAAAGAGGTCAATTCACCATGACCTCTTTATATAAAGCAAAAATTAGTCGAAGTGAAAGGAAAAATAGGTAAGTACACAATTATGCTTGGAGATTTCAACACTCCTTTCTCAGTAATCATTAGAACAAACAGAAAATCAGTAATTATCTAGAATACTTGATAACACTATTGACCAACTTGACCTAACTGATCTGTTACTTCACTCAACAATAGTAAGATTACACATCATTTTAAAAGGTACACAGAACATTTTCCAAGATAAACCAAAGTCTGAGCCATAACGTAAGTCTCAATAAATTTAGAAGGACTGGAATCATGCAAAGTACTTTATCTGAATGTAATGCAATTCACACAACTAAAAATCAATTATAGAAATATATTTAGAAAGTTATCAAATACTCTAAATTTAAAAAACTTGCTTCTGAAGAACATAAGTCAAAAAAAAAAAGTATTTTGAATTGAATGAAAATGAAAACACACCATAACAAAACTTATGAGATACAGTCAAAGCAGTGATTAGAGGAAATTTGTAGTATTAAATGCTTACTTTAGGAAAGAAAAGTTTCAAATCAATTAACTAAGCATCTACCTTAAGAAAGCAAAAACAAGAGCAAATTAAACCCAATGAAAGCAAAAGCAAAGAAACAGCAAAAGAGCAGACATCAATGAAATAGAAGAAATAAAAGTAAAATTTTTAAAACAATTAAGAATATCAATAAAGTCAAAAGATGGTCATTTTAATAAAAAAAATATTATTAATAACTCTATGTCAATATATTAGACAACTTAAATAGACAAATTCCTGGGAATATATAAATTCCAAAGCCCACTAAAAAACTAAGATAACCAGAATAGCCCAACATTTGTTAGTTTTGAAATAAACTTGTAGTTGTAATTCTTCTCACAAATAAAACTCCATGTAGTGAACTCTACTACATGTACTATATTTTAAAGGAAGAAGTAATACCCATTTTACACAAATTTTTTCTACCTGATAAAGGACACATATGAAAACAGCTAATATTGCCTTTAATGGTGAAAGACTGAGTGTTTTATCCCTAAGACTGAGAACAAGACAATAATGTTCATTTTTACTATTTCTATTCAATATTATATTGGAATACCTAGGCAAAGATATTAAGCAACAAAAAGAAATAAAATGCATAGAGACAATATGATCATCTCTGGAGAAAAACAAAGAATATACAAAAACGCTGCTAGAAATAAAGTTCAACATAAAATATTGAAACAGTTGGAAACTGAAACTGAAAAACAATACCATTTTTAATGGCATCAAATGTATTAATTATTATGGGGATATTTAACAGTAAAAAAAAAAAAATTCAAGACCAATGCACCTAAAATTAACAAAATACTGCCACGAGAAATGAAAGATGACCTAAGAAAATGGAGAGATACATCATGTTCATGGATCAGAAGACGCAATGTTGTTAAGCTGTCAGTTCTCTTGGACTTAATCTGTGATTTAAAGGAAATGCCAATAAAATTTCAGAAGACATTTTTGGTAGAAATTTATAAGCTGATTTGAATATTTATGTGGACATGCAAAGGATCTGAAGTAGCCATGACAATTTTGATAAAGAACAAGTTGGAGGAATTACATCATCTGATTTAGAGACTTACTAATAAAATCTAGTAAATAAGATAGTGTGATATTGGCAATGAAGTGAATAGGGACTCCAAAAACAGACCCCACACATATGGTCAAGTAAGACAAAAGTAGGAAGATAATTCAATGGGAAAAGACAGTCTTTTCAGCAAATTGTGCTGTAATAACTGGATATTCATATGCAAGAACATGAAATTCAACCCTTATCTTATGCCTCATACAAAAATTAACTTCAAATGGATCACAGACTTAAATGTAGACTCAAAACTACAAAACTTCTAGAAGAAAAACATAAGGCAAAATGCTTATGACTTTGAGTTAAACTAAGACCTTTTAGGTAGGCTAAATTAAGCAGAACCATTAAAGAAATGCTTGAAAAATTGGACTTCATCAAAACTTAAAACTTTTGTCTTTCAAAGACAGTGTTCAAAAATTTAAAACCAAGCCACAGACTGGGAAAAACATTTATAAAACATATATTGTTCTGAACTTAAGTTCAAAAAAAACACTTAAAACTCACTAATAAAAATAAACCAATAAAAATAAGAAAATCTGACCAGACTGTTTACAAAAGAAATATGTAAATGGAAAATAAATGAAAATATGTTCAACATTATTAGTCACTAAGGAAAAGCAAATTAAAACCACAAGAAGATACCACCAGTGACATGCCTGCTAGGATGGCTGAAAGTAAAAGTGCCAAGCACACTATGGTAGGCAGACTAGTGGCTTCCAAAGATGTCCATTCTAGTCACTGGAACATGTGAATCTTCAGTACTGTTCTTTTACACAGCTAACGCTTGTCCCTCCTTCCACCTATTTCCTTCATAGACACATTTTCTAATCATTCTTTACATTGCTTTTAGCTAAAACAGTCATTTTTCCCCTCACTTTAAAAAATATATATTTATTTATTTGACTGCACTGGGTCTTGGTTGCAGCACATGGAATCTTTGGTTGTGACATGCAAACTTCTAGTTGCAGCACGTGAGACCTAGTTCCCTGATTGAACTCAGGCCCCCTGCACGGGGGTCATGGAGTCTTAACCCTGGACCACCAGGGTAGTCCCCTTCCCTCACTCCTGATTATAACTCTAAGATACCATTCTATTCTCTTCTGATCTCTGTCGTTGGTACTGAAAAATCTGCTGTCATTCTAACCACTGTTACTTTGGATGTGATCTCTTATTGCTCTTTGTTTTGCAGGTTTTCTCCCTTTATTTAGTATTTTAATGTTCATACAAGTATCTAGGTGTGGGGTTAGCCAGCTTGGGGTTTCCTGGAATTCTTCCATTGAGGGTTCACAGCTTTCATCAGTTCAGAATTATCATCTATTTTCTCCTCAAATATTTCCTCTAATTCTTTCTCTCTTAGCTCCCTCTGGAACTTTTATTAGCTTGTTATTGGACGTTTTCATTATTTAAATTCCCTTTCATGTTTTCCATTTTATCTCTCTGTGCTGTTTCTTTTGTTCAACAATTCTCTCCTCCAGTAAGCTAATTCAGTATAATCACTGAGATTTTTGTTCAGTGAGTATATGTCAGGGACTTGCCTGGTGGTCCGGTGGCTAAGACTCATGCTCCCAATGCAGGGGACTGGGGTTTGATCCCTGGTCAGGGAACTAGATCTCACAAGCCGCAACCAAGAGTCTGCATGCTGCAATGGAGACTGAAGATCCCACGTAACTAAGACCTGATGCAGCCAAATAAATCTTTCTTTAAAAAAACGAAACTTTATATATTTCACATTTCTAGAAGGCCTATTCATTATTTTGCAAACTTTCCATCTTTATTTACAGTGTCTTGATCTTCCCTCCAGGACTTGATTCCTTCTATCATGATTTTAAGCATTTTTAGCATACTTTTCCCCCTCTCTCTGATTGTGCCTTTATTGGCTCAACTTCAAGGGACTGGAATCTTGCTGTTTGTTGTGTCTGCTGACTCTTGCTCACAGCAAATTATTTCATTGTATGTTTCCTAAATTTTTAAACTCATGAGCTCATCTTTAATGAGGCTCATTTACTGAGAAGGCACAGTGAGGCCAGTGTTGTTGGAGAATCACTGCTGGGTGATTCAGGAGGGCAGACATTCCAGGGGTGTTCACTCTGGGACAGATTGTTATGTTTATTTCTCTGCTTGGAGTTTTCCTGAGCCTTGCAGAGATATTTGCATGCTTTCTGAGTGGAGTAAAGACATGTTTTGGACCCAAAGCCCAAGGGCAAGCCCAGGGCTTCATTTTTCTCTAGGGAGACTATTTCCTTCCACTCGAGCTAAGCCAGCTTCCTCGTCTCCTCCTTGTGCCAAGAGCCAGATTTCTTCTGATCCCCCTTTCCACTGAGAGTTCAGCTCTTCAGATATCCTGACTTAAGACTTCTCAGGATTCTAAGACCTTGTCTCCTGTCCTCAACTGGGTTTCAAGCCCAAGCCCCCAAGGTTTACTGGGAGCAAAAACAGACTCCTAGGTCAGTTCATGGGCTCACATGGCTCTGATTTTCAGTCTCCTCCTCATTTCAAAGACTCATGGCCTTGGCTGTGGAGCTTCCAAGGGTCACATGCATCCTGAGTTTGCTGTGTGTTTGGGATAGGAGGGATTTCAAGTCTCTGAGTCCATCGTCTTTCTGGAACAAGAACTCTCCTCCTCCACTTATTCACGTGGCCGCCTCCCAAAAAACATAATTTCAGAGTCATTCTCTAACTGTTTACACAGCTCTGAAACACATTAGTTTAGTTGAAGTATTCGGCCAATCATCCAGATGTTTTCGTCTGCACGATGCCAAATATCCAGATGTGCATCCAATTCATCTGCTATTTCCAAGCAAAACAAACTTACATTATTAAGCACATGGCTATTTCACAAACTCAGAGATCCTATGGCTATAATCCTGTCCCTCATTTGCTGAGACTGGTTATATTACAGCCCGTGACTTTCCTTCAATCACACTGACTTCTAATGCTGTCATTCTTTTCCTTGTTGTTGTTACTGTTGTTCTTTTTTTTCCCCCCATAATACACTATTGAGGTCAATAAGTATTTATTAAATGTTTGGCGGAGGGTGAAAAGAATATCCCCCCACTCTGCTCCTGGGGGATATTAAAATCTAGCTGTATTTATTTATTTGTTCTTTCATTCAATACTTTTTTGTGGCACAGACACTGTGTTCCTGGGCAAATGGTGATGAACAAGACTGGTTCCCTACCTTCCTGAAGTGGACCATTTAGTGGGACACACAAGTAATACATAATAAAAGACTAATAGAAAAACAGAATACAAACCGTCATAAAGGGTTGTGTAGGAAAGGAGTACTGTGACAGAGATCATACATGGTCTCAGTTTAGTTTGGGGAAAGGGAGGGCCTGTCTTAGCAGTGACCTAAACGGTGACCCAAGAGAGGCAGGCGGAGAGTGAGCAAAGAAAGTTCCAGACTGAGGAGCCACAGGAGGGGCCGTGGGAGGGGCTAGGGCCACAGGAGCTCAGAGGCTGAAGGAACACAGAGATTGGTAGGGAGACTGGGAGTTGTCGGCAGGAGCTGGTGTGGAAACCAAGCTGGAAAAGGAGGCTGGCATCTCATCAGGTCTGAACAGGACAGGGTTTGGATTTGGGGATTTTATTCTGAGAGCAGTAACTCCCCTGGCAAAGTCCTGGAGCAGAGGGATGACGCTGGTTGCTGGGTGGGAAGGGAGACTCAGAAGGAAGCAGGTGAGTTAAAGCTTAGCAAGAGGATGGTGATGACGAATGAGAAGTGACGGTGGCGACAGAGGGAAAGAGATGATACAGGGCAGAGTTGGGATGTGGGGACGGACCTGGGGAGCGTGGAGAGGGCGGCGACAAGCCCAGTTTCCGGTTGCGCAGCTACGGACATGCAAACACCATTCCTCAAACAGGGAAGCCTGGAAAAGAGCCAAATTCCTGGGGGAAATTTGCTCATTGGGGGCCATCTTAATTCTGAGACTAGCATGTGAATCAGCTGGTTACCTTTAGCGGCTCTATCTTATTACACTAACCTGTCATGAGACACACAAGCAGAGCCATCACATGGATAGCAGGATGCATATGTCTGAAGCTCAGAGGAGGCAGGTGAGGTGTAAGTGTGGGGGTCAAGGGCATTGTAACTGGTTTGTCAAATCATGAAAATGGTGAACGATGATATGGTGAAAGACAGCAGGAAAGCGGTCAGAGAAGGAGTGTTTTTTTCAAAGAAGACTGAGGCATATGAGATCACTCATAAGTGGCATCTAGCTTTTCTTAATAATATGAATGAACTTATTTACAAAACAGAAACAGACTTACAGATATCAAACACAAACTTAACAGATACCAAAGGGGGAACAATCTGGTGGAGAGGGCTAAATGAGGAGCTTGGGATGACTATATAGTCACTACTAAATATAAGACAGGTAACCAAGAAGGACCTACTATATAGCACAGGGAAGTCTACCCAATATTCTGGGATAAACTTGTATGAGAAAAGACTCTTAAAAAGAGCAAATATATGTGTGTGTATGTGTGTGTGTGTGTGTGTGTGTGTGTGTGTGTGTGTGTATAAATGAATCATATTGCTGTACAGTAGAAACTAATTTATTGTAAATCAACTATACTCCAACAAAATTTTTAACAAATTAAAAAGACTAAGTTAGGAATATCTAAAGTGGAGAGAAACAGGAGAGCTTGGTGTCATAAAAACCCAGAGAAGTGAGAGTTTTAAGGCAGAAATGGGGGGTCAACTTTTCGTTGAAAACTTTAACTTCTGAAAGGTCAAGTGAGATAAACACTAAGAGGTGGCCGTTGGGGAAGGTGGATGCCAGAAGAGTCCCCAGAGTGAGATGGGTTAAAGCTGCCGATGGAAATGAAGAGGCGGAGCTAGAACAGGGTCCACGCTCCCTGGAAGGGCCGTGGAGAGAAGACAGACTCAAGAGAAGCACCAGAGGGAGCAGAAGGCAAGGTGGTGTGGGGGGCAGAGACGCAGGCAGAGGCTGGAGGAGCTGGGGAGAGCTGCCTGACGAGATGAGCCCCCAGATACCAACCGGGCAGGATCTGGGTAGACAGGGAGGCAGGAAGCTTTGGGCCTGGAGACTGGTGTAGACAAGAGCAAGTAAGCAGAGGTGGTCAGAGGATGAAGGGGACCCAGGAGAGATCGATGTGCGGATAGCTTTTGTCTCAGAGCTGAAAAATAAAACTGCATGGGAGGGCTTGAGTCTCTCTCCTTTTTCATCTGTCCACTTCTGAGGAAGGGTCATCATCTTTAGACGACCCTCCCCTGCATTCCAACCACAAGGCTGTAGAGGGCTTGCAGTCATGGTACCCATGCCCACCCACCAGGGACATGGGACCCCAACCAGGCCAGCTGGACACACACTCCAGCCCTGAGGGCCCTGCTGGCAGAAGCTACAGAGATGCTCCCGTGCAGAGAATGAAATGGGCCTTTGGGTGGCAAGAGAGGCAGGCAGTGGGCACAATTCATGGCCACAAGGCCACTGGGGCCCACAAGCACCGCTGTCCTTCTTTAAGACTTTTTAGACGTGGACCATTTTTAAAGTCTTTCTGAAATTTGCTAAATACTGCTTCTGTTTTATAGTTTGGTTTTTTGGCCGAGAGGCATGTGGGATCTTGGCTCCCCGGCCAGGGATCGAACCCATACCCCCTGCACTGGAAGGCAAGGTCTTAACCACTGGACCATCAGGGAAGTCCCCTCAATGTATTCTTTCCTCAGGCCTCAGTGGGTTCTGCAGAGCATCACTTGTCACCAAGAGTGAGGCGGCCCCAGGGAACACAATCACCCACTGTGGGGCTGAGCTGTGGGTTGAGAGGCAGTGCTCCGCCCAGCCCCCAGGAGGCTAGAGGAACCTCTGCCAGGAATCACAGAAACACCCCACATCTCAGAACTAGCCCACCCTTACCTGTCTACCTGTTAGGGACAACTTTAGAAATCTTTAGTTAGAGCTGGTTCATAGTTACGGTTAATTACATTAATTTCACTTTGAAATGACATCCAGACCCCTTTTCTCCCCAACCTCCAGGATTAGCTCATGTCAGAAACAAGGCACCAAGACTCACTGGTCTGACACAACACAAAAGCTCTCTCTGAGGAATTCACGTCAAGAACTCTACAGATAACAAGTGCTGGCAAGGATGCGGAGAAACAGGAACCTTCCTATCCTACTGGTGAGAATGTAATTTGGTATGGTCATCACAGAGGACAGCATGAAGGTTCCTTAGAAAACTAAAAACGGAGTTACCATGTGATCCGGCAATCCCACTCCCGGGCATATATCTGGAAAAGATGAAAACTCAAATTCATAAAGATACATGCAACTTAGTGTTCACAGCAGCACTGCTTGCAACAGCCAAGACATGGAAGCAACTTAAATGTCCACCAGCAGAAGAATGGATAAGAAGACGTGACGTATACATACGATGGACTATTACTCAGCCTTGAGAAGAATAAAATTCTGCCATGTACGGCAATGAGACGGATCTAAAGCATATTATGCTTAGTGAAATAAGTCAGACAGAGGAAGACAAATACTGTATGACGTCACTATATATGGAATCTAAAAATAATACCCATGAATGTATATGCTGAACAGAAACAATGTGGCAGGTCTAGAAAACAAACCTGTGGCTACACAGGTTTCGGGAGAGGGAAAGCGGGAGGCGCAGAGTGGGGCAGGAGATTAGAAGGCACGGGCTGCTGAGAATTACAGGGATATATTTACAGCACAGAGAAATAAACTCATTATCATCTTGCAGTAATCCATAATATAATCTGCAAAGCTACTGACTATGCTGTACATCTGAAACGTAATATTGTAAATCAACTATACTTCAATTAAAAAAAAAAAAAGAAAAGCAAAGGAATACAGAGCTTGCTGGTAAGCTGAGCTCAGGTCTTAGGTCCAGAGGCTGGAGGTGGTTTCTGCAGAGGGAATGAGCTGCGGGTTCGTGGTAGGTCAGAGGTAAGAAGACCGGGTTCCTTGCCAAAGAAGTGACAAGGAAGCATTTCCCAGCCTGGCAGGCCCTGTGGTCCATCCTCTGCTCAGGGCTGGATGCCTTATTTGGGTTGCATATGTGCATAGGCGGCCCCTGGGTGCCTGCAGGCTGAGGTGTGGGGCTGCAATCACTATTCCAGTCCACTTTTAGGAAGCGGCCACCAGAACCCTGGGTCTCATTCGATGTCTGCAGAAGTTGATTTCTAGCATGGGCGGCGTGGCACTCCCATAGCCCATGGAAGCTCCCTGAATTCACACTCCACCCAAAGGGTAGATGCCGGGCCCAGGCCTCTTTGGACCACTCTGCAGGGACATGATCCCTAATGTTGTAGGGAGCGCCCCTTATAGAGAGACATGGAGCCTCAAAGGCTTCCTAAGTTGGAGATAGTCATGAGATAGTATGTGAAGAATTCAGCTTATAAACTGTGTGTGGAGCAATCCCATTCCTATAAACACACATATGCACACAACTCTACCTGTGTTGTGTACACGTGTACATACATTTAGAAGAGCGTGAAGTGACACATGCCAAAACGTTAGCTGTGGTTACCTTGCAGGAGGGAGAGGGGCCTGTCGGTGACTATTACTTTATTTCCTATTCTTGACTATTTTCCCATTTTTCTACCATAAACACATAATGGATCATTTTTTTATACTCTTTTTTTGAAAGCACACCTGGCAGGTGTCTTATAAACAAGCACTGATAACCCACGGTTTAGGGATGTCCCTGGCAGGCGCGGAGGGTGTGGTTTGCAGGAGTGGATGTGTGTGCTGCTTGTGGCCATGCTGTTTTTCCGCCGTGTAGCCGCGGGGCGAGGAGCCCACGTGGTGTCCAACACACCACACCACCCACAAAAAATCATACCCAGGGTGGCTCTCTGTGTTGTCATTCTCTCTTGACTAACCATAAATAAAACCACTAGATAATAGCTGGCTGGAACCAGGGCACATAATCCCTCCACAATCAGGCTTTTATACTCCGTCCAGATCACGACATGCTCACTGCTTGCTGCCCGAGGCTGGGCAGAAACCACTTAATCACAAAGCTCCAACAGACTACCCCTCTCTCAGCGCTAGTAGGTAGAGTCATGGAGGAGGCCAAGATGCCATCTTATACTCAAAATACTTATTAGCAGTTCTTAACAGGCCTTACACATCCACATGCAGCCTCCTGGCTTTTTCCTGGGACCCTCAGAATTGAAGACACTTCAGTGGGTTTCTTTCTCAACGAAGCTGTCATGGAAACCCACACGCACACAGGGTTATCTACATAACACACATACACAAAACAGTACGTATGTGTCTAGTGCCTAAGAGCGTGGATTTTGGAGTCAAATGATAATTTGCTTTGGGGGTGTGATTTTATTTATCACACTAACCCTACAAAGGTATTCATACCGTGTTGCATTTTATAGATGGGAAAGCTGAGGCTCTCGGAAACTTGCTCAGGGTCCCACAGAGGGTAAGCGCAAGGTAGAAAATGAGGCTACAATTCGCTGACCCCACAGCCTGAGCTTCTCATCCCCTGCCAGGCTAGTCCCACCTCTCCTACCAGGATCTGGCCCTGGGGATGTGTCCGTCTTAAGGATGGGTGTCACCATGTCATCTGAGATGGTTTTGTTTCCCAACAAACTTTCCAAGAACAGACTGGACTGTCTTTCCCATTTTCTTGTATCTTCCTTCCCTCCCAATTTGCATATGTGAGCATGTACACGCATGCGCACGCACGCACACACAGTCTTTATGAAATAACCACTTGCAAAGAGACAAAAGGGAGCTTCAGACACTGCAGGGGGCACAGCACAGCGCCCCCCCCCACCCACCCACCCAGCAGTGGCGCAGTGCCCAGCAGTGGCCAGGCAGGGGCTAACTCACTGCTCTGAGGATCAAGGTCCCCTTCAGAGAGTCTGAGTTGGGGCCACCTCCCGAGTTTGTTGGGATGATGTAGGGCTCAGCTCCTTGCCAGCTACAGCTGGAGGAGCCCATGGAGAGGGTGTGGTGGCAGCCATTCTACAGGATCCCAGGAGTTCAAGGGGCTTCCCTGCCCTCAGTCTACTTCACGGGGTGGTTGTGAAGCTCTCAGGAGGTTTCCTGCGGAGAAGGTGATGGCACCCCACTCCAGTACTCCTGCCTGGAGAATCCCAGGGACGGGGGAGCCTGGTGGGCTGCCGTCTATGGGGTCGCACAGAGTCAGACACGACTGAAGTGACTCAGCAGCAGCAGCAGCAGCAGGAGGTTTCCTGCAGGGATGGATTTTGACAAAACATAGTGTGTGACTCCTGTGAAGGCATCGTCACTTCTGAGTGGAAGCTGGTCACCATGGTGACCATCCTGTAGGGTGTCCGTCAAAGCTCCCGCAAGGACAAAACCATCCAGAGCCCACAGACACAAGGGAAACCTAGAGGGCAGAGAAGTTGGAGGGAATTCTTGGGACACAGATTTCATCTGAAAAACAGGGCTAATCATAAACAAGTGTGTGGATACACCCAGCACAGCGCCTGATGTAGAGCAAGCCTTCCAAGATTCTCTTGTAGAGCAGATCTAACTTGGTTTTCAAAACTTAGTGTCACAAATGAACTTGTTTACAAAACAGAAATAGACTCATTGACATAGAAAACTTAAGTTACCAAAGGGGATACAGGGGAGGGGAAAGAAGCAAGATAAATTAGTGGTTCAGGATTAACACATACACACTACTATATGTAAAATAAACAAGAACCGACTGTATAGCACAGGGAACTCTACTCAATATCTTATAATAACCTATAATAGAAGAGAATGTAAAAAAAGAATAAATTAATATATATTTATATCTGTGTGCCTAGTCACTCAGTTGTGTCTCTTTGGGTCCCCATGGACCATAGCCCGCTCCTTTGTCCGTGGGGATTCTCAAGGCAAGAATGCTAGAGTGGGTTGCCATGCCCTCCTCCAGAGGATCTTCCCAACCCAGGGATCGAAATTAGGTCTCCCGAATTACAGGTGTATTCTTTACCGTCTGAGCCACCAGGGAAGCATATATTTATATATGTATGTATAACTGAATCACTTTGCTGTACACTTGAAATTAACATTGTAAATTATACCTCAGTAAAATAATTTTTAAATAAATAAACATTCAGGACTGCAGAGCAGAGGGATTAAAGCCATCTAGCACATGCACGGAAGAGGTGAAACCTAACCCCGACTCCAGGCACCATGTAACTGACCACATTATTTCCAAAAGGAATTCAACCGATGTGTGTATTGCATGACTGGACAGCTGGGTATAGTTCTGATATAAACTCATGTCTCCAGATTCAATTCTGAATTCAAATGGTTTCTAAAAAAAAAAAAAAAAACCTTAATATCAACCTCAAGACCCAAATATTAGCCCAGCCAGCTGCCCCTCCCGCCTGCAGTTTCACTTGTACAAACAAACCTGTCCCCCTAGTAAGGAGGATCACGCTGACTCATGCCATTGTTCACCAGGCAATTATTGTAATGAGGCAAAGCAAACTGAATACAGGGCTAATCCAGCTGCTGTGTTGATAAAGCATAATAAGGGTGGCTGCTCCAGAGCACAAAGGCAGAGTTAATTTGTGCTTTTCTCCGCGAGCCTGACGCTGCCTGCACCGCTGCTGCCCTCAAAACTAAACAGGAGCTAATTATGCATGTTAATTACCCAGCCCTGGGTCAGATCCCAGCGCTGGTGACAGACAGCCAAAGGCCACGCGCATGGTGCTTCCTTTGAACCGTGTGTGTGTAGAGGCTAACTCAGGTGCCCAAACCCTTGCACTGACTTCTCACTGCCTTGAAGATATATTCTTTGCACAAATGAAGATAATTCTGAAGATGAGGCTGGTCATGTCCCCACTTCCTCAACCTTGTCTTCCAAGATTCACCCAGCCTCAAATATTTTCCCCTCTTTTCTTCTCTCTACACAGAACATTAAATGGAGAAAACATCAGCAAAGGTTAATAGGGACTTCCCTGGTGGTCCCGTGGCTAAGACACTGCTCTCTCAGTGCTAGGGGCCCAGGTTTGATCTGGGGCCGGGAAACTAGATCCCACATATCACAGCTAAAGAACCTGAATGTCACAACTAAAGATCCTGCGTGCTGTAACTAACATGCAGCAAAGCCAAACAAATATTTTTTAAGTTAATAAATTAATAATAAACAAAAAAACTATATGCTGTATGATTCCATTTATATAATATTCCAGAAAAGGCAAAACTGTCAAGGCAAAGGACAGACCAGTGTTGGCAGAACTGGGGATGGAGGGAAGGGCTGACTCCGAAGGGAATATGAGGGGTTGGAACTTTTCCTATACAGTTAATTATACTCTTGGATATACAATTCTTAGAAATATGCAGTTGTCAAAACCCACAGGACTGTACACCACAAAGGACATATTTTACTGTTTTGTACTTTACATAAATTAAAAATAAATTTAACCAGAGAATAAAACCTGTTATCCCTGACAGTCTTTCTTGTTAATTTGTCTTTATTATTAGAAATTGCCAAGCCATTTTTTTCTGACAAATGACATCTCTGAAATCCTAGTAAAAATGAAAAGAAACGATTTTTTCTAATTTGTAACAAATGCACTCTATTGTGTTTGAAATGATTAAGCAGGTGTGTATTGTTTTTTTCCCTAGGAATGCAAAATGAGGATCTATGTAAAAAGAGCACAGCAAAGGTTTGAACAATTTTCCAGTGAGATCAGTCTAGTCTTAATCTCCATGACGCCAAGACTTGGCTACAAAGTGGAAACTTCGGTCAATCCCCAGCTGTTTCATCTCTGTGCGTCCCCCGCATCTATGTGGCTGTTCAGGTTTCAGACTGTTTGGCTGGTGCCACGGAGACACCATCATAGTTGGCAGCTTTCCCCAATGACACAATTTTTTTTACCCTTCCTCAACTCCCTTCACTGGGGCAGCTACAGCCTCAAGTTCTTTGTCATCTCATCTAGGCAGCGGTTGCTTAAAACACAAATCAGCGACTTTATGATGAGCTAGAATACGCATCATTCTTTTCTTCTCCTTGGAACACGCACGGCAACTCCACAGCAAAGCTGATGCAACATGGCAGCCTTAATTATACCAAAGGTCATTCATTGTCACAGCAACCTAAACACTTACACCATTTCCAAAATAATCACACCAGAACTGACAGACGGTTTTGCATTCATTTGTAATGTTAAGTGCTTAATCAACAAGTTAAATATTCTTCAGGTTCACAAGAAGGATGACAACCCCTGAATAGTTTTCTATTACCCAAGTGGGGTTTGTCTGATTAGGGCTGACAGATGTATATAAGAAAACAAGCAGCTTTACCTACACTTTTTTTTTCTTGTTGGGAATATGATAATGTAATAAAATTAGACCTTAAGATGCCTGCATGTTTGTGCCTTGAGAATCACAGGCATACCTTTCTTTGTTGCAGAAGCAAAAGGAGAGGAAGTAGACAAATACCACAGGATATCACTTATATGTAGAATCTAAAATGTGACACACAAATGAACTTATCTAAGAAACAGAAACTCACAGACAGAGAGAACAGACTAACGGTTGCCAATGTGTTGCAGAGGGGAATGGATTGAGAGTTCCAGGTTAGCAGATGCAAACTAGAATATACAGGATGGATAACAACAAGGTCTTACTCCACAGGGAAGTATACTCAATATCCTGTGATCAACCCTGATGAAAACAATATGAAAAAGAATGCATATATATGTATAACTGAATCACTTTGCTGTACAGCAGAAATTAATGTGACATTGTAAATCAACTATATTTTGATTTTTTAAAACATCAACTTAAAAAAAAAAGAAGAGGAAGTAGTTAAGTTTGATTCCTAATGCATCTGCTTTCTGTCCACCATTTGTTATCTGCCAATAGTGGGGGGTGGGGCATACCGTAGAGGTAAACCCTTAACTCAACTGGCAAAACCACAGACTCTCCAGTTAGCAGAGGCCTGAAGAGTGCCTGATTAGCTTTTCTTGAATGCAGGGACAAGAGAACACTTTACTTCACTCAAGGAATTGAGAGTTTATTATAGAAAAACACATGAACTGGCCATGAAGCTGAAAAACTCTAAGGAACCAAGACAGCTCTGGGACCCAGAACTAGATTTCTCTCTCTCTGGCCAAAGGCGCGCTCTCTCTTCCCCAAGGGATCGCTGCCTCTCTCGGTCCACATGCTCCCTCCCACCCCTCCCAAAATGAACTTCTTCCAAGTGCCTCCCAGTTTCAGCTTGCTCGGGGCCCTCTGTGACTCCTCTGGCCTCTCCCTGGCACAGAACCATTGCCAACTTGCTGCTTCACGCTGTACTTCTCAGTTTTTACAGCCAAGAGCGAAAGTTTGATTGGCTCAGCACATTTTCCCCCTCCAGGCCCAAGTAAGCATGTGTCACCGTCAGCCTGTGAATTGACAGCCCCAGTATCAGGCATCAACCTCAACTGCTCAGTTAAAAATGGGGGAACGTAACACAAAACACAGCTGTTTGGTTGCAGGGGCCCTGGGTGGGCAGCCCCCACTAGAAAGCAGGGTAAGGCTGAGGGGGTGCTGTGCCCATATCTAACAGCTGAGTTTCCTCTACTACAGAAGTGTCAGTTCCAGGGCCTACAACTCATGGGGCGGGTGATAGAAATGAGCTAAACTGACCTGGTCGGGAGGATGCACTGAATGATGGGAAACACTTTGAGGCGCTGAAGAACACAGCCTAGGGCCAAGAGAAAGCGACAACTAGCTCTGGCTGATTGTGATCAACATGCAGAAAAGAGGGGCTCATGCTGACAGATCCTCCAATTTTCTCAGCAGAGGTCAGAAACTTGATATTGTATGTAAAATCTCCCAAATTTTAATGTTGGCTCAAACTTTTTACCCATGTGAGTCAACTGAAACATTCCCTCATTCTTCCATCTTCTGACCAACTGACAGCCCTCACCTTTTAATGGTTCCTGAACCACAGCAATGAGGAGCACATGGCCATCTTTGAAGGAAGCCCAACCTGTATCCAAAAATAATTTAAAATTCGTTCATATATTTAGAATTAATGTTGTTAAAATGGCCATGCTACCCTAAAGCAAACTACAGATTTAATGCAATCCTTATCGAAATGCCCGTGATACTTTTCACAGAACTAGAATAAATAAACCTAAATTTTATATGGAACTGCAAAAGACTCATAATTGCCAAAGCAATCCTCAGGGAAAAAAAAAACAAAGTTGGAGGCATAACACTCCCAGACTTCAGACAATACTACAATGCTATAGTAATCAAAACAGTGTGGTACTGGCACAAAAACAGACATATAGATCAGTGGAATAGAAGAGAGCCCATAAATAAACCCAAACAGTCAATTAACCTTCAACAAAGGAGGTGAATATATAAAAGACAGTCTCTTCAGCAAGTGATACAGCCACATGTAAATCAGTGAAGTTGGAACACTCCCTCACACCATACACAATAATGAATTCAACATGATTGAAAGACCTAAATATATATGACACCATAAAACTCCAAGAACACAGGCAAAACATTCTCTGACATAAATTGTAGCAATATTTTCTCAGCTCAGTTTCCTCAGGCAATAGAAATAAAAGCAAAAATAAATAAATGAAACATAAACAAACTTTAAAGTTTTTGCACAGCAAAGGAAACCATAAATAAAACAAAAAGACAACCTACAGAATGGGAGAAAATATTTGTAAATGATATAATGACAAGGGATTAATTTCACAAACATACAAACATCTCATACAACTCAATTAAAAAACAAAACAACTGAAAATAGGCAGATCTAAATAGACATTTCTTCAAAGACATACAGATGGCCAACAACCACGTAAAAAGATGGTCAACGTCTCTTATTATAAAAAAAATCCAAATCTAAACCACAATGAGGTATCTATCACCTCACACTGGTCAGAATGGACATCAATAAAAAGTCTGCAAACAATAAAAGCCAGAGAGGGTGTGGCGAAAAGGAAACCCTCCTCTACTGTTGGTGGGAATGTAAACTGGTGCAAGCACTATGGAAACCAGTATACATGTTCCTTAAAAACCTAAACATAGAGCTACCATATGATCCAGCAATCCCAGTTCTGGGCATACATCCAGAAAAGGTGAAAACTCTTAATTTGGAAAGATACATGCACCCTACTGTTCATAGCAGCACTATTTACAATACCCAAGACAAGGGAGTGTCCTTAGTGTCCATAATCAGATGATCGGTTTAAGAAGGTGTGGTACGTTTTTACCATAGAATATTCAGTTCAGTTCAGTTGCTCAGTCATGTCTGACTCTTTGTGACCCCATGAATCACAGCACGCCAGGCCTCCCTGTCCATCACCAACTCCCAGAGTTCACTCAGACTCACATCCATCGAGTCAGTGATGCCATCCAGCCATCTCATCCTCTGTCGTCCCCTTCTCCTCCTGCCCCCAATCCCTCCCAGCACCAGAGTCTTTTCCAATGAGTCAACTCTTTGCATGAGGTGGCCAAAGTATTGGAGTTTCAGCTTTAGCATCATTCCTTCCAAAGAAATCCCAGAGTCGATCTCCTTCAGAATGGACTGAAGCATCAATTCTTCAAAAGCATCAAAAGCATCAATTCTTCAAAAGCATCAAAAGCATCAATTCTTCAGTGCTCAGCTTTCTTCACAGTCCAACTCTCACATCCATACATGACCACAGGAAAAACCATAGCCTTGACTAGACAGACCTTTGCTGGGAAAGTAATGTCTCTGCTTTTCAATATGCTATCTAGGTTGGTCATAACTTTTCTTCCAAGGAGTAAGCGTCTTTTAATTTCATGGCTGCAGTCATCTCTGCTGCTGCTGCTAAATCGCTTCAGTCGTGTCCAACTCTGTGCGACCCCATAGACGGCAGGCCACCAGGCTCCCCCATCCCTGGGATTCTCCAGGCAAGAACACTGGAGTGGGTTGCCATTTCCTTCTCCAATGCATGTAAGTGAAAAGTGAAAGTGAAGTCACTCAGTCATGTCTGCCTCCTAGCGACCCCATGCACTGCAGCCCACCAGGCTCCTCCGTCCGTGGGATTTTCCAGGCAAGAGTACGGGAGTGGGGTGCCAGTACTTAACCATTAAAAAAAAAAAGAAAGAATCCCATTTGCAGCAACATGGAATGGACCTAGAAAATATCATAATAATTGAAGTAAGTCAGACAAGTAAGTCAGAGCACATCGTGAGAAACACTGGGCTGGATGAAGCACAAGCTGGAATCAAGATTGCTGGGAGAAATACCAATAACCTCAGATATGCAGATGATACCACCCTTATGATAGAAAGTGAAGAACTAAAGAGCCTCTTGATGAAAGTGAAAGAGGAGAATGAAAACGTTGGCTTAATGCTCAACACTCAGAAAGGTAAGATCATGGCTTCTGGTCCCATCAGTTCAGTTCAGTTACTCAGTCGTGTCCGACTCTTTGCGACCCCTTGGACTGCAGTACGCCAGGCCTTCCTGTCCATCACCAACTCCCGGAGTTCACTCAAACTCATTCCCACTGAGTCTGTGATGCCATCCAACCAACTCATCCTCTGTTGTCCCCTTCTCCTCCTGCCTTCAATCTTTCCCAGCATCAGAGTCTTTTCAAATGAGTCAGTTCTTCACAACAGGTGGCCAAAGTATTGGGGTTTCAGTGTCAACATCAGTCCTTCCAATGAATAATCAGGAATGATCTCCTTTAGAATGGACTGGTTGGGTCTCCTTGCAGCCCAAGGGACTCTCAAGAGTCTTCTCCAACACCACAGTTCAAAAGCATCAATTCTTCAGCCATCAATTCTGGTCTCATCACTTCATGGCAAATAGATGGGGAAACAGTGGAAACAGTGTCAGACTTTATTTTTTTGGGCTCCAAAATCACTGCAGATGGTGATTGCCACCGTGAAATTTAAAGACGCTTGCTCCTTGGAAGGAAAATTATGACCAACCTAGACAGCATATTAAAAATGCACAGACATTACTTTGCCAACTAAGGTCCGCCTAGTCAAGGCTATGGTTTTTCCAGTGGTCATGTATGATGTGAGAGTTGGACTGTGAAGAAAGCTGAGCGCCGAAGAGAGGGTGACAGCATATGGAAGAACAATCCAGGTGAGATGGAGGCACTTACATCCAACTGTTCCAGTGTTTGGGGTTTGTTTGGTTTTTTCCCCACAGCTGCTCTCAAGCTCAAGCAGCAGCAACTCTTTTCTGCCCACCTTCTCCTGCATGCCTCCCCAACCACCCCAGTACTGAGAACCCTGCTATGGCCCAAATCAGCCACATTGTGGGTTGTTAGGCTTTTTTAAGTTCATCTGGGGGCCCGCCCTGCATCCTCACAGCTTGTACAGAACACAAGTTCTCTCTGATGGTCCACTTACAATTCGCCTGAGAACAGAAATCCCTAAGTTGGGCTCTGCCTGTATATGAGAAGCTGGGGCATCACCAAATGACATGACTCATGACAGAAGGAGCACAGAAACCACAGGGCACCGAAGAATCACAGGGCACTAAAGGGACAGAGCGACGCTAGTGCAGGTGGCGGGGAATGGGGGTTTCCCTGGACACCCAGGAAGTGTGGGGTCAGCTATGAAATGCAAGTGGGGTTCTTTTCTGATGTGGACCATTTTTTAAAGTTGAATTGGTTACAATATTGCTTCTATTTTACTTGTTGATTTTCTGGCCAGGAGCCAGGTGGGATCTTACCTTCCCACCAGGTATCCTTACCCCTGCATTAGAAGGCAAAGTCTTCCAGTGTAAAGGGGAGTTTACCACGTCCTGAGGCGCAAGGCACTGTCTTCCTGGCTCCCGTTCTTAGTGGGGCGGGTTCTGACTGTACCTGGAGTTTTGTAGGGCAGCCATTGGCCCTGCTGCTTTGCCCCAGGCTGCCCAGGAACCTGGCTCCAGTTCCTTCTGCCAGCTCTCTGCAGCCAAGCCTCGTCTTCAGGTCAGTATGGCTCCAGAAACATCTCTGAGGTCTAGTCAGGGGCCAGGCCCTGCCCAGCACACCTAGGACCAGGACAGTAGGGAGACGTAGCCAAACCTTCTAGCTCGCGCAGGGCACCACAGCCAGGTGGGCGGGACCACTGTGCCAGGGGGGCGGGGCTGGGAGCAAAGGCCAATGAGGAAACCTTCACAAGAGGGCCTCCTCCACGTGACCTTTCCCATTACGAGGAGGCAGAGCTGAGGCTCTGCACCTGGGTGCAAGGGGTGGGCACAGGGCCAGTCAGAGTCTAACTTCTCAGCCAGGAATTTGAGTCAGGGTCCTATGCTTACCAGGAGGGAGCAGCATCTTCTAAATCTCAACTTTTCTCATCTTTAAAGTGGATATGACAGTACAGTTGATTCTGCTATGATCCAACAAAGGTGTTCCTAAAAATCCTGCTCTTGTAGCAAAGCTGGGGTTGGAGGCACCCAAAAGCTAGTAAGGGCTTCCCAGGTGGCTCAGCAGTAAAGAATCTGCCCGCCAATGCAGGAGACATGGGTTTGATTCCTGCGTCGGAAAAACGCCCTGGAGGAGATGGCAACCCACTCTACTATTCTTTCCTGGGAAATCCCATGGACAGAGGAGCCTGACGGGCTATAGTCCATGGGTTGCAGAAGAGTTGGACACGACGAAGCGACAAAACACGAGCTAATAAAAATGGCAGCACTGTTTAACACGTGTTCTGTGGTTTAGACATTCATAACTACTAGTTAAGTTTGGTGACTTACCTTGAATAAGACCTGAAGTTTTGCTTGGTAAGTGGGTGTCAGTGTGTGGGCCTTGAGGGCAGGAGGCGGGCTATCTGAAATCCGGCGTAACTCGCAGCACCTGGTGTGGATGGGCGTGGCTCCCTGTAGGCGGTGAACGGAGGCAGCTGGCGGTACTGGCGTGCGTGCGTGTGTGCTGTGTGCTCCTATACCTGCAGAACCACAGTTCTGCCCAAGCTTCTCGAATTCAGCCTCAGCGGCTGCCTGGCTAAAACCTCCGTGTGGTCACCAGACACAGAATGTGCTGCGAGACCCAGGGCTTGGGCCTGCCTGGCCTAATCCTCCAGGAAAGACCGGATGAAACGGTCTGTTCTGGCTGGGTGACCCCACACAGGCCTTCCGTTGCTTCCACTAGACACACAAAGCTGGCATCCACATGCCTCCCTGGAGTGGAGCAGTGACCAAGCAGAACTTTGTGACAGGCCCCAGCTGGACTTGCTGGAAACCAAAGCTTTGGCTTTCCACGCAGGTCTGGGTGGCCAGGGGGAGAATTCTTTCCAGAACAGATGGAAGCTACCTCTGTGAGCTGAGCCCCGGGCCTCGCTGGAGGTGGAGGAGGTTGAGGCCTGCATTGTCCCCAGGCCTGGCCCAGCAGCAGCTTCAGCAGAGGAAAGTCTCCTCAGACAGAACCGAATAACACAAATCAGGAAGCAGTGTGAACCAGACGCTGGCTGGAGATGGCCGGGGTGACTGGGCAGCTCCGGGGGCCTGGCTGCGGGAGGCTCTGGTGCAGACGGGCTGGGGTTGGGGGTCCAGCTTGAGGTCTTCTCCAAGTCCTCCTGAGAGCAGTGTCTGACCAAGTTATTTCTTCCACTTTCCACTTTTAAGGTTACTGTTGGCCTGAGCTGGACTGGAACCTGAGCAATATCTCAGGTTGTCTGAAAAGATCCAAATGTCCTGAAGAAGGATTAGGGCCTACCACCTGGAGATGTGGCAGCCCAGGGCACTCTGGGCACCAGCTGTGTGTTCTCCTCCCCCAACTCTTACCCTCAGGTGATGGGACCTACCAGAGACGGTTTGGTCATCAGTGATCCCCCAGAAGCAAGGTGCCAAGCCCCTCTTTTTCTCTGCACAGTGCCCCCCGCCATCAGCAGATGGATGACAAAGGTATTGATTCCTTAAAGGAGGGGCCCCATAGGATTCAAGAACCTCCTGTGTTTATGGCAGAGCCCAGCTCTTTGAACTCAGCTCTGCTTCCCCACCCGGGAGGGGGCATCACTGGTCGTGAACTTCAAGATACTCGAGGTATTCAACATGTCAGGGTCCTTCACAGGGGGCAAACGGTATAAAGGTGAGGCCAAGAGGACCCCATTGGGACTGACATAACTTTTGGGCTGGCAAGAAGAAAACTTGAAGGGTGACCGGGTGTCTCCAGACAGCAACAGGACTTACCCAGCCTCCCCAGTGACCCATCACCAACAGAAGCCTCCTGAGGATTGCTCTCCCATCCAGCCTATTTACTGGTGCTTCTCCCAGGCACACAGTATCCCGTCTGAGTAAAGTCATTGGTCTTCTTCCCTCTGTTCCAGCTCATCTCCTGGCCCCCTGCCGGCTTAACCTTCATAAAAGATCCATGTTCACTTTTCTCCTTGAAAGCTTCAGACACCAGTTTGCACAGGGCTCCCAGCTCCCCATCCTGCCTTGATTCCCATCACCCTGCTGCCTGGGGCCCCCAATCCAGCCAAATCTTGCTCCCTTCTCATAATCACACATCCACTCAGTCCAGTTTATGTCAATTTCCAGCCCCCAAGTGTTCCTTCAAGAGTAGTGTCAGCAAGGATGGTGAAGGCTCCTGAACACCCTGAGGACTGCTGTGCAAAAATCATCTTTTGCAGAATTCAGAAAATTAACGAAAGGCTTGCAGCAGTCAAGGAGTGTTTGCTAGTGGAGAAAGGCAGGATCTCAGAAAGAATGGTGAGCTTTATGGTGTTGGAACTTCCCTTACTCTCATCCCTCTCTCCCCAGTACGCTTGAAAACCAACAACCTTCAGTCCCCAAGAAAACTCTTGAGTCCCTTGGACTGCAAAGAGATCCAACCAGTCCATCCTAAAGGAGATCAGTCCTGAATATTCATTGGAAGGACTGATGCTGAAGCTGAAGCTCCAATACTTGGGCCACCTGATGGGAAGAACTGAGTCATTGGAAAAGACCCTGATGCTGGGAAAGATTGAAGGCAGGAAGAGAAGGGGACGACAGAGGATGAGATGGTTGGATGGCATCACTGACTCGATGGACATGAGTTTGAGCAAGCTCCAGGAGTTGGTGATGGACAGGGAAGCCTGGCGTGCTGCAGTCCATGGGGTCGCAGAGTCAGAAACAATTGAGCGACTGAAGTGAACTGGCAGAAAGGGGTCAAAACCCTGTTCTCATACCTGTCTGGTGGTTCCCTGGAAGATCCTGCTTGCAAGACTTGACTTTATTTTGGAATATTACTCAGCCATAAAAAGGGATGACATTGGGTCATCTGTAGAAACATGGATGGACCCAGAGACTGTCATACAGAGGGAAGTAAGTCAGAAAAACAAGTATGTCTTAATGCACATATGTGGAGTCTGAAAAAATTGGTATGGACGATCTTATTTATAAAATAGAGACATAGATGTAGAGAACAAAGGTATGGATAGCAGGAGGAAAGGGGGAGACAGGGTAGGAGGAAATGGCAGGTTGGGATTGGCATATATACACTACTGACACTATGTATACAACAGAGAACTAATGAGAACTGGAGAGCACAGGAAACTCTACTCAGTGCTCTTGGTGACCTCAACAGGAAGGAAATTCAAAACAGAGGGGACATATGTATACATAGAGCTGGTTCACTTCACTAGACAGCAGAAACTAACACAACATTGTAAAGCAACTATACTTCAATTAAATTTTTTTTAAAAAAAGAAACAAAGCCAAATAAATTCTAAGTAGCAATAAGCTACAAAAAAAAAAAAAAAAGACTGGTCTGTATTTGACCTGACTAGAAGTTCACTCAGTGCAAAACAGTCTTTTCCTTTGCCTCCTCGCTGTTCCTGACAAGACCAGAAGCCCTCTCAGCTCAGGACTGTTACCACTGCCCGGTGCGTCCTGCCTTGGGACCCCCAGGTCTCACTCCCCACCTCCTTCAAGTCCTTGTTTGCACGTCACCTTCTCAACGAGGCTTTCCCTCATTGTAAATTGCACCCCTGCCTCACTGTCCAGAGAGCACTTAATACCTTCTACTGATAACATACCATTTACTTTATTTGTATTAGGCTTATCATCTGTTTCTCCCATGAGAAAGTAAGTTCCTATAAAGGCAAGATTTCGGGTGTTTTCTTCAATGTACTCTTCATCACCTAGTCGAGTAACTGGTACAAAATAAATGTTCAGTATATACTTACTGAATGAGTAAATGAGGGAAGGTTTCGAGGTGGGGAAAGTTGGTAGAAATGTGGGGCTTCTTGTGAAGCTTGGCTTGTAGTTAGTCATGTCCAACTCTGCGATCCCATAGATTGTAGCTCGCCAGGCTCTTCTGTCCATGGAATTCTCCAGGCAAGAATACTGGAGTGGGTTGCCGTTCTCTTCTCCAGTGGATCTTCCTGACCCAGGGATCGACCCCAGGTCTCCCGCATTGCGGGCAGATTCGTCTGAGCCACAAGAGATGGGAACTTATTTGCAGGAGAAATTGGTCATTGAATCTTGAAACACCTCCAGGAATAGAGCCAATCCTTTGCTTTCATCAGCACCTCCATGCCAGGCACGCAGCACATTACTGTGGATTTATTTGAGGCCAGAGTCTAGCCTTTCTCCAGGAAGTCGTAAGAATACAGAAGCCCCCAGGAGTCCCCATGAGCCACTGAAGGTAGATGGGAGTGATTATGTCTAAAGGAAGTTGACTTATTTTTGTTTGGTTTTGTTTGACAAACAATCCCTTCAGAAGTGATATTCCAAATAAACAAGCTCCCTTGGAGGCCAGTGTGCATTTCAGCAATATTCCTAGAAACATCTTCATGGTTGGCAAGTTTTTTTTATTGTGGGGCTTCCCTGGTGGCTCAGAAGATAAAGAGTCTGCCTGCAATGCAGGAGACCTGGGTTCGATCCCTGGGTCAGGAAGACCCCCTGGAGAAGGAAATAGCAACCCACAACAGCAAATTTTCACTTTTGAAAAGTGGGCTTATTTTTGCGAATGACCCAAAGTTTCTTAAAGCAAAAATCTAGGAAGTAAACTAGCTGAGAGGATTTGTAACCTACTGAATGGGTCAAGCCTGTGTTCAGAGTTGAAGGTTGGGTGGTCACTGCTTTGCACAGTTCCTGCTCCGATCCTGGTGGTCTGTCCACTGAGCTGCTGCTGCAGGGTCCTTGGCAGTGGTCAGCATAATCCTCCACCTGGTATTAATACTTTGGTGTGGATGGCTCCTTTGGGGGATAAGGGACACAGAGGTAGGGATGACACCCAGACTCCGGCGGTGGTGGTGGTGGGGGGGGTTACTCTGAGGAAGCAGAGTGTAGCAATGTCTCTTGACAAGCCTCAGCAAGGGCTTTTGGTGGACAAAGGAAAGGCTGTTGGATTCTGAGTCAAAACCCAGTGTTTTTAGATGCCCATAACTTCCTGGTTTGTCACTGGCAGAGTTTAAAGAGACAAGTGCAGAACATTCCTTGTGTGTGATTGACCATATCTCAGGAGGGAGACAAGGTAACTCAGGTACCCCCGCATCCCACTTCCTTCTGCATTTTTTCAGTCCTGCTCTGTATTTCCAGGATGCCCATAGTCTTCCCCAAAAGATGCTTGAGGACCAAGTGGAATGCTGCAGAAATGGTTTCCCAGGCTGCTATCCACGCTGTCTCAAAGGTGTAGCGGGGCAGAGGAGTGCCAAGACTTTCTGTTTGTCCCTTCTCAGGGTTTCTTATTTGGTGTCTTTTTATTTTATTTATTTTGACCACACTCTGCAGCATGCAGGATCTCTGTCCCTTGATCAGGGATTGAACCCAGGCCCCCTGTGTTGGGAGTACAGAGTCTTAACCACTGGACTACCAGGGAAGCCCCTCAGACTTTCTTTTCTTAAATGATTAGGTCTCCAGACCAAGATGGAGTAGATACACCTCTCTTTATTCTTCCTATAAAGTACAACTAGAAACCCTGGAATTAACATGTACTTCTATTTATAAATTTACATTTAATAATAAATATATTAAAATATTTAACATACATTTGCCAAATTAACATTTAAATATTTATAAAATAAATGAATTCTATATTTACGTATGTACTCTTAGGCCACCTAGAAGGAAGAAAGACCATATAAATAAGATAAATACAGTAGATTTCTTTTCTTGAGTTTTGTAAATTTTGTTTGGTCGAAGTAAAAATACTAACATTGTTCAATGAGGTTCTAAATATATACAGAAGAAATACTTAAAACAATTATATTTTAAACAAGGGTGAGTGAAAGGACTTAGTGGGAGGTAAAGTTTGGGCACTTTACTCAAATTGGTAAAATGTCAACAGCAGTTGACTGCTATAAATCATGTATGCATAACATAATATCCAGAGCAACAGCTGAAACAGCTATACAAAGAGATATACTCAGAAACACTATAGAAAAATTGAAACATGACTCTAAAACAGATGTTCAAGTAACCAAAAGTAAGATGGGAAAATAAAAGCAAAGAATAGAAAACAAAAAATAAAAGGGCAGACTTAGGCCCTTCACATAGCGAAAATTACGTGAAAGTAAACAGTCGGTAGCAAATAAGTAAGTTAAGTGAAAGTTGCTCAGTCATGTCTGACTTTTTGGGACTCCATGGACTAGAGAGTCCATGGAATTCTCCAGGTCAGAATTCTAGAGTGGGTAGTCTTTCCCTTCTCCAGGGGATCTTCCCAACCCAGCGATCGAACCCAGGTCTTCCACATTGCAGGTGGATTCTTTACCAGCTGAGCCACAAGGGAAACCCAAGAATACTGGAGTGGGTAACCTATCCCTTCTCCAGGGGATCTTCCTGACCCAGGAATCAAACCAATGACTCCTGCACTGCAGGCAGATTCTTTACCAACTGAGCTATCAGGGAAGCCCCCGGTTCAATTCCTGGGCCGGGAAGACCCACTGGAGAAGGGAGAGGCTACCCACTCCAGCATTCTTGGGCTTCTCTGGTGGCTGAGACAGTAAAGAATTCACCTGCAAGGTGGAAGACCTAGGCTCAATCCCTGGGTTGGAAAGATCCCCTGGAGAAGGGAAAGGCTACCCACTCCAGTACTCGGCCTGGAGAATTCCATGGACTGTATATAGTCCACGGGGTTGCAAAGAGTCGGACACGACTGAGCGACTTTCACTTTCACTCTCCTGCATTGCAGGCGGATTCTTTACCAGCGGAGCTGCCAGGATGATTCTACTTAAATCACATTTTCTAAATGATAAAATGAAAGAGCTCATCAAGGGATAGGAATGATGAGAGGGAACAGGGAGACCTTTATGGTGAGTGGAAGGTTACACAAATGCACACGTGATAAGACGGCACTTATGTATAACACAACTGTATCCGTGTCAAAATCCTGACTTCCACACGGTTCCATTGTTGCGTAAGATGTTACCTTTGCATGGAACAGGATAAGTGGTTCCCAAGGCCTCTCTCCACCATCTTCACAGCTTCCAGGGAACCTACAATTACTTCGGAAGAGAAGGGATGATGGCTGAAAAGATCTGTCTGGATTCTGACATCAGGTCTGATATCCTCTGGGGTGGGAACTCTAGTGAAGTTCCAGGCTCCCGCTCTTTCGCTCCCCCCACACCCCGAACACCCTGGCCCACCTGGCAGTTAGAAAACTATCATTTTCAAAGTTCCTGCAGCTTTGGTCTTCCAAGGAGATATGAAGTTCTCTTAGGACAAAATGCTCCTTTTCCTGGGGGGAAAAAAAAAAAACAAAAAGACCGCTTTAAGCCAAAGACAGTAAAGTTAAGAACCAGCTGAGGAAACCGAATGTAATTTGGAAAAGACATGGAAGTTAGCACTTCTCTTAGTAACATGAAGTGTGTGTTCACAGCACGGCGTGGTTGTTTTCTGTGGAGAAATGTCTCGTTTTGGGGGGGTGTATACTACATGGCATAAGCTCCAATACTTCGGCCACCGATTGCAAAGAGCCGACTCACTGGAAAAGACCCTGATGCTGGGACAGATTGAAGGCAGGAGGAGAAGGGGACAGCAAAGGATGAGATGGTTGGATGGCATCACTGATTTAATGGACATGAGTCTGAGCAACCTCTGGGAGATGGTGAAGGTCAGGGAAGCCTGGAGTGCTCCTGTCCGTGGGGTCACCTGCTTCCCCCTGGCCCGGGAAAAGAGACAGGGCAGGAGTGCCGAGTCAGACTTGCCATCTCACACATTATGCTGTTTATGACAGAAGATTCTAGAATGTCCCAACCCTGGAACCATATGTTCTATGGGATCACGGTGGGCTCTGCAACTAATCCGCCTGGACTCAGAGGTCAGCCTCTGCCCCCACACACTGTGGAGTCACGGCTCAGTCACTAACATGGCCACACCCTTCCCTGCAACTGTTCAGTGGGCACAGTGACAGTAACTGCCTTGGAAGGCTGTGGGCATCCAGGACTTAGAGGAGCTAAGTAAGCTCTGCAATTTTATCCTCCTCCCAGTGTTCTGGGGAAGTCTCTCAAAGGCCCAAGGATGCACGTATTTCTGTGTCGCCTGGGAAGATGGTTTGGGGCCAAGAACTGAGCTTGGAGTGGGCGGGCGGGGGAGTACTGTCTTCTCTGTGAGCCTCCTGTCTGCTTCCCTGGACCCTGCGGCAAGGAGACGGCCACCTGGAGGCTTCCGATAGTGGGGGCACATACTCCCCAGCTCCGTGGACCCAGCAGGTAAGCTAGGGTAAGGAAAAGGGGCCCTGAGTCAGGTTTGGGTCTGTGGCCTCAGAGCAGCTACTCCTGAGAGAAGCTGAGAGTCCCTTTCTCTTCCGTGTGTGCTCAGGCCACAGCCCTTGGCTGTTCTATTGCACAGCATCATCTGAGGACTGGGTCTTACTCTCTCTCTCCCTCAGACTTTCTCTGGCAGCCCTGAGTTCCTGGTCTTTCTGTGACCCCACCTTTCCCATCGCCCTCCACCAGGAGGGAGAGGTAAGTCCCTCCAGCTTCCATCAGCCACATGGCCCTGCTCACCTTTGCCAGGACAGGGCCCCGGGATGTAGTTCCTGTGAGAAATTCCTCACTGGGTGGTAGGGACAATTCCACAGGTAACGTTCCTGGAGGAGGGACAGAGGCAGAAGGTTTGCTCACTTGGACTGTGTGTGCCTGACGAGGGGAAACGAGTCAAGTTCTTTATCAAGGCTTCTCTCCTGGGTACCCCCTCCACTGACTCCCAGGCTCTGGGGCCCTGAGGTTTGGAGCCTGACCAGCACAGACACAGCCCCTGAAGCCATATGTTTTACTGGGAATTGCCAGAGGAAAAAAAAAAAACAGTGGCTCAGACTGAATTGTATTTATTCCAGTGGGCTCGGGGCAACAAAGTATCTGTTGCTGCTGCTGCTGCTAAGTCACTTCAGTCCTGCCCAACTCTGTGCGACCCCACAGACGGCAGCCCACCAGGCTCCCCAACAAATACATGAAAAGATGCTCACCATCATTCATTACTAGAGAAATGCAAATCAAAACTACAATAAGGAATCACCTCATACCAGTCAGAATGACCATCAACAGAAAGTCCTCCAACAACAAGTGCTGGAGAGGGTGTGTACTATTGGTGGGAATGTAAATTGATGCCACCATTATGGAAGACAACATGAAGATTCCTTTAAAAACTAGGAATAAAACCACCATATGATGCAGCAATACCACTTTTAGGCATATACCCTGAGGAAACCAAAACTGAAAAAGACACGTGTAGCCCAATGTTCATTGCAGCACTATTCATAACAGCTAGGATATGGAAGCAACACAGACGTCCATCAAGAGATGAATGGATAAAGAAGCTGTGGTACATATATACAATGGAATACTGCTGCTGCTGCTAAGTCACTTCAGTCGTGTCCGACTCTGTGCGACCCCATAGATGGAAGCCCAGCAGGCTCCCCCGTCCCTGGGATTCTCCAGGCAAGAACACTGGAGTGGGTTGCCATTTCCTTCTCCAGTGCAAGAAAGTGAAAAGTGAAAGGGAAGTCACTCAGTCGTGTCCGACTATTAGCGATCCCATGGACTGCAGCCTACTCAGCCATAAAAAGAAATGCATTTGAGTCAGTTCTAATGAGGTGGATGAACCCAGAGCCTATTATACAGAGTGAAATAAGTCAGAAAGAGAAAAACAAATATCATGTATTAACACATATATATGGAATCTATAAAGATGGTACTGATGAACCTGAATCTGCAGGGCAGCAATACAGATGCAGACATACAGAACAGACTTACAGACACAGGCTGCGGAGAGGAAGGAGAGGGTGAGATGAGTGGATAGAGTAACATGGAAGCATATACACTACCATATCTAAAATAGATAGCCAATGGGAATTTGCTGTATGACTCAGGGAACTCAAACTGGGGTTCTGTAATAACCTAGAGGGGTGTGAAAAGATGGGAGGTGGGAGGCAGATTCAAGAAGGAGGGGACATATGTACCCCTATGGGTTCTTTATGTTGATGTATGACAGAAATCAAACCAATATTGTAAAGCAATCATCAATCAATTAAAAACAAATAAATATTAAAAAATCTGTTGTTTCTGCCTGTCCTATACATATCCATTCCCCCTTCTCTAGAAGAGCCCCCAGATTTTCCTTGGGGACCCACTCTCCCCACAACCTCAATCATCATCCTTGGATCAATGAGAAGACTTCTGTGAAGTCATGAACAAGGTTTTGCTCTTAAAAAGAGATGCAAGAAAGAGCTTAAAGTCCCCATTTCAGGTGATGTTTTTCTTTTTCAAAGTTGTTTGGTTATTCTAGGTCCTTTGCATTTCCATATGAATTTTAGAATCAGTGGACGGTTTCTACATAAAAACTACTGAATTTTGGTAGATATTGCCTTAAATCTACAGACATTTTAAAATTTATATTGAGTCTACTGATCCCATAACAGGGTAAATACATTTCTCAATTTATTTAGGTCTTGTTTAATTTCTTTCAACAAAGTTTTGCAGCTTGTAGTATACAGATCTTACATATTATCTTTTGTCAAATTTATTCCTAATTTCATATGTTTGATGCTATTGTATTAGGTTGGTGCAAATGCAATCACAATTTCGGACCGTGAATTTTTAAATCACTGTAACTAGGCCCAAACACATCTTTATTAATCAAAATAGGAACCATTGCAATCAACATATTTTGCCAACAAGAAATAAGTTTATTACTGTAGCTTAATAAGCTGAGGTTCAAAATTCGACAAACTCTTGAAAGCATTTTCTGCCTCCTGATGGTTGTGGAACCATTTTCCCTGCAAAAAGTTGTCAAGATGCTTGAAGATGTGGTAGTCGGTTGCCAACAGGTCAGGTGAATATGGCAGATGAAGCAAAACTTCGTGGCCCAATTCATTCAACTTTTGCAGCATTGGTTGTGTGACACGCAGTTGGGTGTTGTCATGGAGAAGAACTGGGCCCTTTCTGTTGACCAATGCTGGCTGCAGGTGTTCCAGTTTTTGGTGCATTTTATTGATCTGCTGAGCATACTTCTCAGATGTAATGGTTTCACCAGGGTTCAGAAAGCTGTAGTGGATCAGACAGGCAGCAGGCCACCAAACAAAGCCATTGCCTTTTGTTGGTGCAAGTTTGGCTTTGGGAAGTGGTTTGGAGCTTCAATCCAGTTCAGCCGTTGAGCTGGTTGTCTCTGGTTATCATATAAAATCCACTTTTCATTGCACGTCACAATTCAATAGAGAAATGATTCATTGCTGTTGCGTAGAGTAAGAGAAGACGACACTTCAAAATGATGATTTTTAAAAACTTTTGGTCAGCTAATGAGGTATCCACTTATCAAGATTTTTCACCTTTCCAATTTGCTTCAAATGTCCAATGACTGTAGAATGGTCGATGCTGATTTCTTTGGCAACTTCTCATGTAGTTGTAAGAGGATCAGCTCCAGTGATGCGCTCAGTTGGTTGCTGTCAACTTCCAATGGCCAGCCTCTGCACTCCTCATTTTCAAGGCTCTCATCTCCTTTCAAAAACTTCTTGAACAACCACTGCACTGTACATTCATCAGCAGTTCCTGGGCCAAATGTGTTATTGATGTTGCGAGTTGTCTCCACTGCTTTATGACTTATTTTGAACTTGAATAAGAAAATCACTCTAATTTGCTTTTTGTCTATCATTTCCATAGTCTAAAATAAATATAAAATACACAGCAAGTAATAAATCATTAACAAAGATAAAGTGAGAAATGTGCATTAAAATCATGTATAACATAACCACATTTATTTAAGAATGTAATACATTATCAAACAGCAAAGTTCAACAATGCAAAACTGCAATTACTTTTGTACTTGGGCTTCCCAGGTGGTGCTAACGGTAAAGAACCTGCCTGCCAGTGCAGGAGACATAAGAGACTTGGGTTCAATTCCTGGGTCAGGAAGATCCCCTGGAGGAGGGCCAGGCCACCCACTCCAATATTCTTGCCTGGAGAATCCCATGGATGGAGGAGCCTGGCAGGCTACAGTGTGTAGGGTCGCAGAACTGGACATGACTGAGGTGACTTAGCATGCAATATATGATATTTTTTTAATTACAATTCTGGATAGCTTATTGCTGGTATATATAAATAAATTTTATTTCTGTATATTGATTGATATTGTATCCTACAGGCGTGCAATATTTACTTATTAGTTGATCATATTGACCATAGATGGTCGTACTGTCTGCAGAGAAAGATACCTTTTGCTTCCCCCTTTCCAGTCTGAGGGCTTCCCTGGTAGCTCAGTGGGTAAAGAATCCACCTGCAATGCAGGAGACCCTGGTTCAATTCCTGAGTTGGGAAGATCTGCTGGAGAAGGGATAAGCTGACCACTCCAGTATTCTTGGGATTCCCTTGTGACTCAGCTGGTAAAGAATCCACCTGCAATGTAGGAGACCTGGGTTCGATCCTTGGGTTGGGAAGATCCCCTGGAGAAGGGAATGGCTACCCACTCCAGTATTCTGGCCTGGAGAATTCCATGGACTGTATAGTCCGTGGGGTCGCAGAGGGTCGGACATGACTGAGCGACTTTCACTTTCCAATCTGAATGTCCTTTATTTCTCTACTACAAATGTCAAATACAAGTTGTGAGAACAGGAATCTTTGTCTTCTTTCTGATCTTTAGAAAAGGAAAGGATTTCACCTTTCACCATTAATTACGTTAGTTATACATTTGTTTCATAGCTGCCCCTTATTCCTCTGAGAAAGCTCCCTTCTACTACCGGAGTTTTGTTTTTTAATCAGAAACAAATGTTGGGCTTTGTTAAATGTTTTTTCTATGGCTACTGAGATAATTATATAATTTCTTCTTTGACTCACTGGTTAGTTATAAAATTATCATTCCATGTATAATTATTTGGAGATTTTCCAAGTATCTGTCACTGATTTGTGATTTAATTCCACCATGGTCAGAGAACACACTTTGTAGGACTTGAATCTTGATAGATGTGCATAGACTTTTTTTAGTCTCAGACTGGAGTGTGACCCATCTTGGTAAATCTTCACGTGCACTAGCAAGGAAAGTGTGTTCCGCTGTTGCTGAGTGATGTGATCTGTAAACGTCAATCGGGCTGAGTTGGTGGAGGGTGTCATCCAAGTTGTCTACGTCTTTGCTGATCTTCTGTCCACTTGCTCTACTGATTGGTGACAGCATGGTGCTGAAATCTGACTGTAATTGTGGGCTTCTCTGTTTCCTCTTGCAAGTCTGTTAGTTTCTGTTTCATCCATCTGAAGCTTTGTTATTCAGTGCATAAACATTTAGAATTGCTATTCACCCTGATTAATGGATACCTTAGTCGTTATGAAATGACACTTTTCTATCCCTGATGTTATTTGTTCTATAATCTGCTTTTTCTGATACTAATACTCTCTCTCCAGCTTTCTTTCGATTAGGAGCTAGCGTATCTTTTTTCAGTCCTTTCACTCTTAACCTATTTGTGTCTTAATAACTTTGCCTTTCTTGGAGGATACAACCTTCTCCTGGTTAGAGTCCTCAGCTTCTTCACATACACAACAATGAACAGGGCCCATCAATCTTCCTTCACACTCATGCTCAATTCTCTCCTTGACCTTGATGGGGATTAAATGGAGGCAAATGGTAAGGCTGAGGCAGAGCATACAAAGAGGAGCTTTAGTTCACCCTGCCATAAACACTATCTTATAACTTAGGTTGAATCCCATCACACATCAGCCATATGTCCTTGGGCAAGCTCCTTAACCACTCTGAGCCTCAGTTTCCCCATCAACAAAATGAACTGAATAATGTCAGCTTGGTAGAGTTATAAGTAATCTGTGCATAATGCCTTTGCCAGGGTCCAAACCTCATTTGGTGATAGATACTAACCTGCTGTTATTATTACTTCTATATTAATGTATGTACCATACACATGAATATATTTACATTACAAATCAACCTCTTATGTGAGCACAAAGCAGTCATCATACTTTTTTTTTAATTAACTTGCTGCGCCAGGGAGGTAATAAAAGGAATGAAATCAGCATGTTTTTTCCAACGTGCTTGTCATAAATTAAGCCCCTAGTCAAGTGCCCTTCTCAGGGAGGTTTGGCTAAGGGAGCTTGCTCTGGAATCATGTGATTATGACTCCAACCTTGCAGAACCTTGACAAGGAACAAGGGTCCTAGGCTTCCATAGGGTGCTGCCCCTGGGTCTTTTGCATCTGACATATTAATTCCTGCCTCTTCCTGTAAAGATAATTCATGCTCCTTGGCAGCACTGTGGAAGGCACAATGCCTGGTGCCAGGAGTCTCCTGCAAACTTCAGCAGGGCCATATTCTAATGTGCCACTAGATTAATCCAGTCATCTAAAATGTATTTTTTAAGAGCCAAAGGTCTTTCCCATGAATAACCTGGCGAGTATTTGAGCTTCATTATAATTTCCCTCTAATGGAGTTTCGGGAAATGAAATGGGAGTTATTAGCCAGATTTATAAGACTGTCTCCTGAGAAAAGAGGGGATGACTTAGCAGACGAGGTCCAGTGGCTAACTCCCTGGCCCAGGAGACAGAGCTGACCTCCAGTTTGCAAACACAAAAATATCCCCACCTGACAACCACTTTACTATGCTCCCAGTATAGGGCCGGCAGTGCTTTTAGAATCGGAGGGAGCGCTGCACACACATGCCCCAGTGGGCTCCTCTCCATGTTCAGAATCCTACTCTGCAAGCCCACTAGTGGGTTGTTGTCCAAAAGAATTGAAATCAGAATCTCAAAGAGGTCTTAGCACTCCAGTGTTCATTACAGCATCACTCACGTCAGCCAGGATGTGGAATGACCTAAATGTCCAGCAAAAGATGAACAGATGAAGATGCGACAGGGACATGCAAAGGAACACCATTCAGACTCAAAAGAGAAATTCTGCAAAATGGGACAGCACAAGTGAAGCTTGAGGATGTTGTGCTCAGTGAATAAGTCAATCAGAAAAAAACCCTGGCTCCACTTATATGAGGTATCTGAAATGAAAAAGTCAAATTCCTATGGTATCAAAGAGCAGAACGCTGGTTACCAGAGACTGGAAACAGGGGGAAAGGGAAGTCATTGATGGACAGGCAGGAAGTTTCAGTCAAGTGAGACGAACAAACTCTAGGGTTTGCTGTACAACAGTCAACAGTCATGGATTATAATCATCTGATGTCACTTACAGGATACGTGACATGTAGTGACACCAATGAACTTAATTACAAAACACAGAATCAGACATAGAGAAGAGATTTGTGGTTGCCAAGGGAGTGGGGGAGGGACAAATTAGGAGTTGGGGATTAACAGATACAAACTACTAAACATAAAATAGATAAACAACAAGGATCTGCTGCATAGTGCAGGGAGCTGTAACCAATATCCTGTAACAAGCCCTCTGGAAACCTGAAGCCCTGGACTGTACAGAAGAGACCAACACAAGATTACAAAGCGTCTATATATCAATAAAAATAATAGTAAATTTAAATAAAATTTTTTAAAAGTCCCTGGTGGTCCAGAAATTAGGACTCAGCGCTTTCATTGCCGGGGCCTGAGTGCAACCCTTGGTCAGGGAACTAAAATCCTACAAGCCAGAAAAACAAAACCAAAATTTTGTTAAGTGGATGGATCTCAAGTTAAGTGTTATTAACACACCAACATTCTTAAAAGTTCATAATAAAGTTAAACATTAAAAAAAAACTTACCCCACCACAAGAGACCATGGTGTTGGTGATCCCACTGGAGCCTAAATGAACACATTCTCCTGCTGGTGTCCGGAGAGTTTTAAACCATCTCACTGAAGGGCAGAGGCACCTTCGGGAGGGAGTATCTTGAACAAGAAAACGGCTGAATGAGGCTCTGGAAGGATAGAGACTCACGTTCCCTCCAGGGGAGTCCGGAGCCATCATCTGGGGAGAAACAGTCCGGGAAGGCGGGGAGTGACAGAAGGATGCGGCGCCCAGGGACACGCCCAGGACCCTGGGCGCCCAGGAAGAGGAGGGGCTCCAGGGGCCGGGAGCAGGACGGGCTGTGTCTGCCTGAAGGAGAACTCTCAGCACGGCTCTTAGATCTTAAGGATCTCGGGGTGGAGAGAGGGACCATGAACAAAGATGACACGGACATTCCTACTGAGCACACATGTCAGTTCATGCAGGTAGTCCTAACAGAGGGCCACAGGCTGGAGGCTTAAGCAATGTGGAGGCTGGAAGCCCAGGATCAGAGCGTCGGCAGGGAAGGTCTCCTCCCGGGCCTCTCTCTGGCTGGGAGAGGCCGGCTCCTCCCTGTATCCTCACGTGGTCTCCCTTCCATGCATGTCTGTGTCCCAACCAACTCTTCTTTTAAGGACACCAATCACATGGGATTAGGGTCCGTCCCAGGGACCTCATTTTAATGTAATCACCATTATAAAGAACTTCGTCTCCAAATACTTTCACTCTCCTGAGGTCCTGGGGGTTAGGATGTCAATGAGTGTTTGGGGGATGTAAATCAGCCCACTGGGCTGTAACTCTTAGAATCTGTATGCTTATCCTATAAAGCCACAATGAGTCCCATTCATAGGTGTTTCCTGGGCTTTCTCATGCACCTGATCTGCAAAACATACCTGTGAGATAGGCAGCATCACCGTCCACGCTTTAGACATGAGGACATGAGGCCCAGAATGGCCAAGCAACTCACTGGTTGGAAGGCAGGACTGACCACAGCCCGCCTGCGACCTGAGGCTGCACCTTAGATCACATCACCTGGCTCCATTCCCGGGCTTGTTACAGAAAAATGTGCAGGACCTAGAAGAGAGAGGAGATGACGACTAAATAAAAGTCACTCACAGTCCCACCCGTCTGCACTCCACACGTAGACTCGGATTCTGCTGTGCAGTCTCCCTGTCCCATCTGACATCAGCTTCCTTAACTCGGGCCAACATCCTGAACATCACTTTGCTGGGGACAGAACCAAAGAAGAGCTAATGACACTTGAAAATGGCGTCCATGAGACTTCAAGGGTGGGGACATCGGTGATGCTATGGTGCTGGGTGTGAAAAGCTGATTCCTTTACAATGTCTGCAGGATGAGCCCAGTTGAAACAAACAAACAAACAAGGACAACACCAGGTTGCTAAGTGTGGATCTCTGGCTCAGGCGGAACCATGGGTGATACTAATTTTCCTCCAAGATCACCTGTGTTTATTTCCTGTTTCTCAAATCTGCCATCATGAGTGTGTGGACAAAATGACCTCTGTGAGCAGAAATGAAAACAATAAATGTCATGAGAGAAAAACTACCCCACACCCACTCACCGCACTGCAGGTGCCATTCACTGTTGGGGCCTCAGTTCTGGAAGATTCCTCCATATGCATTTGGAAAGGAAAACAAAGGCAGCACGCAGTGTCTGTGAGGAAGTCTCTTGGCAACAACATCCTGAGTGAGAAGTGATAAAAGAACCACATTCCTAAAAGCCCGAAGTGGCCACTCAAATAGTAAAACTGACGCAGGGGTTTGAAAACAAAGTCCCAGCTTTCAGCCGGCGTTTCCTGAGCCGGTGAGTGCAGCCAGCAAGGAAGAGGAAGCTGGTGCCCCCAGAACCCCCCCCCCCCGGGGGCCCTGTGCTACCACCCACGCTGAGGCCTCTAAGGCCAGAGGTCTCCATCCTGTCACCCCAGGTGGAGGAGCACCTGCCTCAGGTGCCCTTGGGGACCCAGACCACGGCTCTGTCTGCCCCCACAGCCGGCGCCCCGGGGAGGGAGGCTCCCAGGCTCCTAGTCCAGGGAGCAGCGTGCACTTGAATGGGGACCTGGGCAGGCCAGGGTCGGAGCTGGGCACAGATCCCACCTTGGGCCACCTGCTTCCTGCCGGGCTGCAGAGCCAGGCAGACACAATGGGCAGGCCCCACGTCAGACTCTTAGGGGAAGAAACTCACTCTTTGTGGACCGAGAGATCAGGACAGGATATCTATAATGGTTTAAAGAGAAAAAAAAAGATGCCTGGGCTGCAACCCCCTCTTTCCCCAAGCACTTCCGAAATGTCGTGCAACACACCCAGCTCTTTAAATATCCAAACCCAGAATAAATGTGCCGACAGCATTTCCCCCAGCAACCCGGGCCCCATGGCTGCTGGCTGAGTCAGGCTCCGAGTGTCGGAGCTGGACCAGGCCGCCCAGATCAACCGGCTCGGCAGAGACCGGGGCGACCAGCACTCAGCACTCCCGCCCTGGTACCCTCTCCCCAAAGTCCCTGCCCCTGTCAGGTGACACCTGGGTGTCCCTAACCACTGTGCCCCCTGCCTTCCCATGGTGGGGGGCACTCCCTGCTCTTGCGCTGGTAAATGAGCTACAGCATTGAGGGAGGAAAAGGACCTGGTGTGAGTTACACAATTGGTTCCGGGCAGAACCGGGCTAAACCCTGGCACCGATTCCCATCCTCCTGCTTGTCCCTGGACAAAGTGGCCACTTGGACCCAACACCTCTTTGTGGGGGGGCTGTCCCGTGACCGAGCAGGTGACGGCTCTGGACTGGACACTGTGTTTTAAGGTCCTTACAAATATGTTTAGACAGGCGCTTCTCCTAAGAATTTTGAATGTCTACCCAGTTGAATTATACATGCTACATGCTAAGTCACTTCAGTCGTGTCTGGCTCTTTGTGACCACACAGACTATATCCCACCAGCCTCCTCTGTCCATGGGATTCTCCAGGCAAGGATCCTGGAGTGGGTTGCCATATTCTTCTCCAGGAGATCTTCCCAACTAGGGACCAAACCCACATCTCTTATGTCTCCTGAACTGGTAGCCGGGTTATTTGCCCCTAGTGCCAGCCTGGGAAGTCCAGTTGAACTACATATATATGTATGTGGTTTTTTTTGCAATTTCTGGTTTTCCGTTAAAACATGTTTTGGCCTCTGGTTGAATACAGTGTCTACCAGACCTCAAGGTGTGAGACAGATATAAGCAGAGTTGATTTGGTTGAGGTGGGGGCTGGGGTTCAATGCTCATTCACCCAGAGACATATCCTGGGACCCTGAGCAATGGACAGGTATTAATAGTACTCTATGGGCTCACATACCTGAGAACCCCTGATTCACCATCATGAGTCCGCATAGTGGAGGGAACATCCTGAGGGTTTGACTCACTCCTTTTCTGCTTCCAGTAGAAAATAAGGATGAGAAGAGGTTGTGGACCTCAATTAAAATTGGACCAGAGGTTCACAGTGAAATGTGGCAGAGCCATGCCCAACAGAAATCATTCATTCTTTCATTAGTCAACAAAAACGTGCTAAGCACTTACTGTGTGCCAGCCCCCGTACGAGGCACAGCAAATGATATACAGAAAAGTAATTCAGTCTTTATCCATGTAGAGGTTTATGTTCTAAACAAAATTAACATAAATACCAAAACAATCATAAATGGAAGGTACAATTTATTTTTTCAGAGATCCATTTACATGAGCTACCCTTTCAAGCAGTGGTGATCCCCAAGGACTTCCTGGAAGAAGTGGCATTTGAAGAAGAGTTTGGTTTTCACAGGTGGCTGGGAGAGGATAGCCCTCTAGAACAAGGAAGCAGCAGGCACAAAGGCCCGAGGCCCTCTGGTCGTACAGGCTGACAGCTCCAGGTAATGCATTCATGGAGTCTGTCAAGCCTGTCCCCTGGAATCTGCCCTGCTGGAAAGCTCAGACGTGATCAGGAAATAGCTCACCAGACACAGGGAGGGAGCTGGGTAGAGCAGCAGCGGGAGATCAGATGCCAGGGTGAGGCTGCAACCGGAGTGCAGAGGGCCTGAGACACCAGGCAAGGTGCTGTCACTCCACACTGTGAAGAGTGGGCAGGGGCCAAGGGGCTTTGGGCAGACAAGTGACCCCAGAGGGTGGCTTTAGGAAGCCAAGCCCAGCAGGGGTGGGAGGGTGTGGTGGAAGAGGAGAAAGACGCTGGAACTGGGATGGAAAGTTCCTGCCACAGTGGAAGGGACCGCTGATGGGGCACCTGTAGGTGGAGACAGTGAGGATGGGGAAGGCAAAATAGAGGTGAGAGATTAAAAAAAAAATTCCCCCAGGAGAATCAGCCAGACTTGGCAAACCCCTGACTTTGGAGGCCAAGGGACAGGTCACAGGGATTAGCAGGCCTGGTCTGGGTGCCTGGGGAGCAGTGGGTGCCTCCTGCACACTTAGGGAAGAGGGCAGGGGTGCTGGGGCTCTGTGGACATGTGGGATGCTTGATTTTTAGGCTGGAAGGTTTTGGGCGTTGGAGGGAAAGTTCAAAGAACCAGATCAACCCTGGAGCAGGGCCTTCCCCCCATCCTACATGAGTGGATACAAAAGCCCCTGATGCTGGTGGTGAGATGGTCTGCCTTTGGGTGAGGGTCACCGATTACAGCACGCACATTCCCGAAGCTTCCACCAGGTTCCCGTCCCTCCCACCAGGTTCCCGTCCCTCCTCTTCTCCCCTGGAACACGGGGCTCCCAATGGAGGAAAGCTGGAACGGAGACTTCCCTATGGCCGATGTGGGCGACAACTACCAGAGCCAGAAAGGGGCCTCCCCCAGTCCCGTATCTTCCAGCTGAGCCAGGCTGCCAAGGGTAAACAGCAACCGAAACAATCCCAGTTGCTTGCCACTTGGAAGATTATTATCTGAGCAGTTGGTGGATGGGAACTGTTTTTCAAACAAGCTATCAAAACAAACCCAGAGAGCACATGTGCGAGGCCGCTGGCCTGTGAGTCGCTGAGGAAGGAAACTGGCAGCCCAGCGGCCCCTCCATTACGTGTCCTCCCGCCAAAGGGCAGGTCTCCTGGATCTCCTGGGGCGGGGAGGCCCGGGGTCCAGCAAGGGAGGGTCTGGAAAGTGAGGGTCTGGCGAGTGAGATGCAGAAACTACCTCTGAAAACAGGGAGGCTTAGGTGACCGGGCGGCAAGCCAGTAGGGCAGGGCTGGCGGCCACTTGTCCAGGCCATCACCTGAGAGCCTGAAACTCTTGAGTGCAAACATCAGACGTTATTTATAGCTGTCTGTTGAAATCCGTGTTACAAGGATTATGATGTTTACAAGGTTGAATCGTAGGTACCTCTCCTTTCTCGCCCCTCCAGCTCAGCCTAGAGATGTTTTCATGTGCAGACTTCTTTTTCTTGAGCTCATTTTTCTTTAAAAAAAAAAAAGAAAGAAAGAAAGAACTCAAAAGGGTAGGACAACAAATCGTTCTTATTTAAAACCCTGGTGAGGCTGAGGCACCTGAACTTCCTGGAGGGAATGAGGAGCAGCTTTCTAAACAAAACTCAGCAGGCTGTCTTAAAGGGGTTTGTCTGCAGTCCTGGTGTGGGGGGGATTTTCCTAGAGGGAGGGGAAAAGTGCCCGGGGGCAGAATTCCTCCCTTCCCTCTGTTCCACCCCCAGCATCCCCTACATAAAACTCATAAACGCCCCCTGACTCTAGCCCCCACTTTGTGTTGGCTGCCCTTATTTTCAAATCACAGGCTATAGTTCGTTCTCACACAGGAGGGTTGGAAGTTTGGAGGAGTCAGTTTAACGAAAAAGGGGAGTGAGGCACAGCTAGAGAAAAAACTAGTGGTTGCAGCGCGGAGGAGGGGAGGAGAATTTAGGGGTGTGGGAACAGGAGGTATAAAACTGCTGGGTTTAAGACGGGCTCAAGGATGTCTTGTACAATACAGGGAAGATAGCCAACATTTTGTAATCGCTGTAAATGGAAAGACATCTTTAAAAACTGTACAAAAATTTTAAAGTTGGTTTTTAAAAAATGAAAAATAGGAGTCCTCTGGTGGGCTAGTGGTTAGGATTCCGGGCTTTCACTGCCATGGCCCAGGTTCAGCCCCTGTTTGGGGAAATGAGATCCTGTAAGCTGCATGCTGCAAACCCCACCTACAAAAAAAAAAAAAAAAAAAAAAATTAAAAATTAAATCTTGTCAATGCTGGCCAAAAAAAAAAAAAAACCAACCAGTGCTTAAGGAAACACTAGAAATAATGTAAAAGCCTCTATGGCCACAGCCTTAAAACTGGATTTCTCTTAGGAGTTTGGGGTTAACAGATATACACTACTATATATAAAATAGATAAACAACAAGCTACTGTATAGCAAAGGGAAACACATTCACCATCTTGTAACAACCTATAGAGAGGACTCGGAAAAAGAACAGGTATATCTGTGGTTGGTTGTGGTTTAGTGGCTAAGTCGTGTCCAACTCTGCGACCCTATGGACTGTAGCCCACCAGTCTCCTCTGCTCATGGGATTTCCCAGGTAAGAATTCTGGAGTAGGTTGCCGTTTCCTTTTCCAGGGATTTTCCCAACCCAGGGATCAAACCTGGGATTCCTGAACTGCAGATAACTCTTTACCGTCCGGGCCACCAGGGACCACACCAAGCAGATGAACGGACCAAATGGAGCATGGACAGTGAGCGGCAGCAGCGCGGCTGCAGCGCGCAGACATGACGCTGCGTGGCGCGAGCAGACAGTGGCAGGGGCGCTCACTCACCCGAAGACAGTGACACCTGATCCGTGGGGATCGAGCTGGGAAGGGGGTCCCACGGGGCTACTGCCTGGAAGCTGGGATGCCCCATGCCTTGGTCTGGGGGCGGCTACACGGAGTATAAAGGTTAAACAGTGACTTGTGTGTGTGAGACCACTGTGCTGCATGCAGGCAGGCAGGCACCTCCAGAGAACATCTTAAAGCAGGATGCTGTGTCCTACATGAGCATATTTGCTTCCTTAACCTAGACAGCATATGAAAAAGCAGAGATGTTACTTTGCCAACTGAGGTCTGTATAGTCAAAGCTATGATTTTTTCCAGTAGTTATGTAAGGATGTGAGAGCTGGACCATAAAGAAGGCTGAGCAACAAAAAATGGATGCTTTTGAACCGTGGTATTGGGGAAGAATCTTGAGAGTCCCTTGGACTGCAAGGAGATCAAACCAGTCAATCCTAAAGGAAATCAGTCCTGAATATTCATTGGAAGGACTGATGCTGAAAGCTGAAGCTCCAATTTTGGCCACCTGATGCAAAGAGCTCATTAGAAAAGACCCTGATGCTGGAAAAGATTGAAGGCAGGAGGAGAAGGGGATGACAGAGGATGAGATGGTTGGATGGCATCACCGACTCAAAGGACATATGAGTTTGAGCAGACTCCGGGAGATGATGAAGGACAGGGAAGCCTGGCGTGCTGCAGCCTGTGGGGTCGCAAAGAGTCGGACATGACTGAGTGACTGAACAACAACATTTGCTTCTTGTTGCTGCTGTGACAAATTATCACAGAGGCAGTGGCTTAAGACAGCTGAAATGTACGATTGCACTGGAGGTCACAAATGAACCGTCAAAGCATCATCAGGCCTGAGTTCCTTCTCGAGGCTTTGAGGAGGAGCCTCTTCTTGCCTGAACAGCCTATAGAAGCCACCTGCGTCCCTCGCCCCGCGGCCCTGTCTCAAATCACCGGAGCCTCTCGCTTCTGTCGTCACACTGCCACTGTTGCCAGGTTTCCTTCTTTGCTTTTTTGGCCATGCCCCCGCAGCTTGCAGAGTGATCCTCAGTCCCGGGATCAGGGACTACTGAACCTGGGCCACTGCAGCGAAGGTGCTGAGTCCTAACCACTGGACCACAGGGAACTCCCTGGTTTCCTTCTTGTAAGGATCCTTGCAGCAACTCTGGGCCCATCTGGATAATCCACAATAATCTCTTCATCTTAAAAGTCCTTAATTTAATCACAGCTGCCAAGTCTCTCATCACATAAGGTCACATCCTCACAATCCTGGACATGAGGACATGGATGTTTCCAGAGGGGGAAGGGGCGTTATTCGGCCTTCACAATAAGATGACATGGAGGTCATGGCCAAATAAGACCACCAAATGTATTAGGATAATTAATATAATAGCTGCTGTTGGGACACAAGGACCCCCAAACCTCCATGGCTTTATACAATAACAGGGGCTCTTGTTTTATTTTTATGGGTTTTATGGCCATGCTGTACAGCATGTGTGATCTTAGTTCCCCAACCAGAGATTGAACTCATGCCCCCTGCATCAGAAGCATGAAGTTTTAACCACTGGACCACCACAGAAGTCCCCTAATCTAGGCCCAGCATCCCCACAGGAATCTTAGACAGAATTCAGGGGAGCTGTGAACCCAGATGGAAGAAAAAACTACATCTTTATTTTCTCTAAACTTAGCACTTTCTTCAATAATAAATGTAGTCAATAAGTCACATTAGTATTGGTAGTATTTGTAATAGAAATTAGGCATTTTCACATCAAGTTACAAGTTACTTTGTCTATATCAAAATACCCTTATACACATCGCTACTTCAAAAGGATTCTAGTTATGAAATCTCCCCCTGTATCTTATTTTATAATGGACTAATAAAGAAGTGTACATATTAAATTATCACAATTTTCATATTTTACTGTATTTGACTAGGAATTTTAATCTAGTACTCTATTTTACCCACTTTCAGATAACCCCCCCAAAAATGCTTTTTGATTAAAAACACACACATTTCTAGGGAGAAATCTACAGGCTTCACCAAATCGACAGAGTGGTCCACGGTACCCACAAAGACACACACAAAACACAAACAAGAGGCCCTGAAATGCGGGTGTCTCTTTCACTCCTAGACGTACAAAGCAGGCCGGGTGGCCCCCTGCACTGTGGCTGTCCCATTAGAACATGTGACCTTCAAGTGACCCCACAGGCCGTGTGGGTGTGGGCTTCTTACTGGGGTGGGAAGCTCCCGCAGACTCCCTGAAGCAACTTCTTCAGATCACAAGCCTGGCCAGAGGCTCCCCCAGGTCTGCAAGAATTACTTATGGAGCATACTCCCAGCAAGCCATTTGGACCGGGGTCCCAAACCCTGGAACATGGCCTGTTAGGAACTAGGCCACACAATAGGAGGTGAGAGGTGGGCGAGTGGATGGCAGCTGCGTCTGTCATCACTCACATCACCGCCTGAGAACCGTCCCTCCACACCCCGTCCTTGGAAAAACTGTCTTCACCAAAACTAGGCCCTGATGCCAAAAAGGTTGGGGACCACTGGTTTAGGGGACAAAGCTACTTTTTCAGAGTGTGGGGACCAGGGTGGCCTACACACACCAGTCTAAAGGCTTGACGGGTTTTCATGACTCCAAGCTCATTCTAACTCCACCCATATGCACCCCCCAGACCAAGCTCGAGCTCCTCGCTCTCTTCTCTCCAAGCATATTGAAGGCAAGAGTCTCCAGTGTGCTCTGCTATGGGACTGGCTTCCCACTCCCTTCCCTGGGTACACAACCCTCGGGCGTTGGCTCACACCTCAGACCTTCCTGACTGCTTCACCACCGACCCATCCCTGACTTCGTTTTTAGTTGCCTGCGGCTCCTTCAGGGAGGTTCAGACCTTACCTTCCAGTACTGGTTCCCATCACACCTGGACCGCCTCCAAGACACCCCTGTGCTACAGTAGGTGGTCTTGCCTCATCCAGACACAGTGACTCATCCGGATGTTTGAAGGGAAGAAGCAGAGACCCCACCTGGGCCATTTATCCTTCTCTCTTCTCTGAAGTCTTCTCCCAGGTTCCCCTTTCTGGTAAAGGCCAAAGGCCCTTCAGTAGAACTAGAGGAAGGGTGCTTTTCCACTCACAACTGTTGGCTCCAGGCCCCCATTGGTTTGGGGAGAAATCTACAGGCTTCACCAAATCGACAGGTGAAGTTCTTCCTTTTCCTCTCCTTGTAAGAATCCCTACCCCCATACTACATGCCTCTGAGAAAAAGGGGAGCCTTGTACCCTGAGAAGCTCATGGTAGAAGGTGCCCCATTCTTATACCACTGGTACCAAGAAAATTCTCCACCCTTCCCTGGAAAGAGGAGCCACCAACCAACCCTCATTCCCACCCACTCCAGGAGGACCCTCCTGAAACAAGAAATCAGGGCTCAAGTCCAGGATGTGGAGTTGGCCGTGGGGTCTGACTGTGGGTGGGTATGTTAGGGGGATACACGTCCCTCCCCATGGCCCCACCTGGCCCCACACCTGTGCTCTCCCCCCTCATCTGGCCCCCACAAGCCCCCTGACTTCCCTGTAGCTCAAACAGTAAAGAATATGCCTGCAATGCAGGAGACCACGGTTCAATTCCTGGTCAGGAAGATCCTCTGGAGAAGGGAATAGCAGCCCACTCCAGTATTCTCGCTTGGAGAATTCCATGGCAGAGAAGCCTGGTGGGCTACAGTCTGTGGGGATGCAAAGAGTCAGACATGACTGAACAACTAACATGCACAGTCCCCTGAGTCCAGATCTCCAAACTGGGGCCAGAGCAGGAAGGACTCACGTTTGTGGCAGGAAGTCCTGTGCCTCCTACCTCTGACTCCAAGCCATCTGCTCCCACGCCCACTGCAGGCGGGCTCCATGCCCACCCCTCCCTGCCCAGCATCTGTCTCCTCCATCAGCTCCTGCTGTCTTGCCTCCGAGGCCCTGCCTGTCCCTCCCCTCCATTTACAAGGCCTGGTGACCGTGGGATGGGCTTGGTCCTGCTGCCCCCTCAGAACCACAGTTCAACAGCATAGAACTCACCTTCGTTCCCTGACTCCGCTGCTCCCCATAGTCAGCACCCAGTGGGTGGTCTGCGGGCCATCGACCCCTGCCCTCCCCGCCACCCCTACTGCTCCAGCTCTGGCCTGGCCTCTGGCTATGTCTCCGCAGCCCCAAGTCCCTCCCTCTGCCCCTGCGGCCACTTCCTCACCAGCCAGCGTCCCTCCAGCACTTCCCCAACGGTATCTACAAGGAACTTTGGGAATACCTGTCTGATTATTTCATTCCAACCAACTCTTACCTGTTTTGAGGCTCTAAAAACTTTTCTAGGCTCCTCTTTGCCCACAGGCTTTTCTCAGTCTTGTCCCAGCCCACCAGGTAAAGCCATGCATCCCACCTTCCTCCTCCCACACCCCCACATGAACACCCACGTACCCACATGTGCACATGCCTGTGCAGACTATGCCCATCTGTTCCTTCATATGTGTGACTATTTAGAGTTGACAAGTCTTTGCACTTGGGAGACGACACCTGTCACCACTTCTTAAGCACACCGCGCACGGGTTTTCTGAGCCTTCCCCTCTCCACCCGCTGTGACTAGGCTCCACAGCGCCCCCTGTGCGGCACCACGCCTGCTTGCTGGGCGGAGTGAAGACCTGCATCTCTTGCGTCTGCCTTGAGGGGGAGGCAGGGGGGTGGAGATGACGACCCCTTCTGGAGGGGACAGGAGTCACTAATCTTATGTGCCCCAAGACCAGTACCAGGGCTCAGCATGCTTGCTACAGAAGCGAGCGAGCAGATGTCCCTGCAGTGTTCCACGTGCTCTCGAAGCTTCTCGGTCACCCCCAGGAAGCCCCAGCCCCAGAGCCACAGGGTTGTGAACACCAGGGGATGATGCAGTCTCAGGCCCCAGCAGAAGCAAGGCAGTGTCCCGGAGGTGGGCGGTGGGGTAGGGGGAAGGGCTGCCCTGCCTCCTACGGCTGCTGCTGAAACTCACCACAGTCACACCCCTCCTAACAACCCTTACACTTGGCTGGGGAAACAGAAAAAGCCCCAGTCAGCCCCTGACGTGGCATCACTGAGACCCCAGCCCATCATCTGAGGCCTCACTCGTCCCTTCCGTCCAGCTCCCCCCAGGACCAGGTCATGGGCAAGAGGTGAGGGGTTTACTCCCAGGGGGTGCCTGGACTTCCCTGGGGTGGGGGACAAAGGAGCCAGCATCCAGAGCCTCTTCAGTTGAGGCCTGGAGGCTCTCACCCCCCCACCTCCTGCCCTGTCGGAAGCAACACTGCAGTGAAACATTCAGGACTTCTATTTTTTTGAGGAGTCTCACTTGGCTTACAGGGTTGGTTTTTTTTTTTTTTTTTTTCCCTTCCACTTTAATGAACCAAGTATTTGGAAAATTAGCTCACAGAGTCATGCCACCAACACCAAATTAGAGCCATCTGTACAGATAAAACAGTTAGGAGCTTTTGTGCCACTGTGGGCCGAGATGTATGGCTCATTCAGGCTCAGAGGGCCCACTTTATCCCTGAATTCCTTTTTTTTCCTCTAACACAGAAGAAGCCTCAGTCAGCGCGTAGGAAACAGGAAGGAACCCGTTGTTTTAAATAGCAGACGGCAGAGAATTGACTCATTATGGTCTGTTCATTCAGCGAGCGACAGCCAGAAGGCAGCCCGCTCGCCACCCCCCTTTCCCTGAGATGCAGGTCAGGGGGCATGGCCAGGGTCTTCTCACAGTCTGGAAGGACCCAGTGCAAGCCCTTTCCAAGGGAACTGGTGAATGCCAAGGTTTCTATCTTGCCAGGGACTTTACAACATTAGTGTCTTAAAAAAAAAAGAAGACGACGACAAAAACAAGAGCGCCAGTAAAACCCTACAAGAATAGCCGGAAGCCAGGCATCCTGTGCTTCCCTTCCCCAGCCTGATCTACTCCAAGGAGGCAGCACCCTTTCTAGCCTTCCTTTCTTATCTTGGCAACGGTCTATTTTCATTGCTCGGGGATGTGAGGCAGGGGGAGGGAGTGGCCTCTGGGGGGGACAGGGCCCCCCTCAAAGGCAGCCTCTCGCAGGGAGAGGGGGTGCCCTCGGGGCTGTTAGGCTCGGGAGCCCACGGTTTAATGTGTCTCACATCCATCGCTGTGACACCCCAGCACGCTGACTAGTCCTGCCTGAAGCTGTCCTGGCCTCTGAATTTCATTTTTTTTAAGTGCACTGTGTTGCTTTCAATGTTCAAACTGGAATCCAGGTGTCAAGACGGGGCCTGAGGGAGATGAGAGCGTGAGACACCAGGGTACTGCAGCTCACATCCGCCCTCCACTGTCCGCATCTTCTTGGTCCAAGGAAACCCAGGGTCATCTAATTTCCAACAGATGAGCTGGGGGACCTTGAAACTGACCTGCCTACATTCTCTTTTCCAAGGCTCCCCAGCCGTGAAAACCCACAGCCTCGAGATTCCCCAGCCCAGAGCGCCACACCTCCCAACCCAGGCACCATCGTCACAGCTCATAGAGCTGTTTGGGCTCTCGTTTTCACCTAAAACTGAGAGTGATTCCTGTTGCCAACAGGAGTAATCAAAACGTCGCTCCACAGCCTGAAACTGTGCAACCAAAATGCATAATAAAGAATTTGAAACAAACAAACAAAAAGTCACTCCAAGGGTCAGTCCAACCCCGGACCCTCACGGCAGCAGAGTGAGCAGCACTTTCCGGTGAAGTCTTTCCCGCCTTGGCCCCCTTCTGAGTACGCCCCGCAGTTAGGGCTCTCAGATCCTCAGGAGGTGGGCTGAAATCCTGGAGGCTGAGGTTAGGGGAAAACCTGGCACTTTGTCATTTTCTTCAAAGCCATTTTGCAAGCCTACAGGTGTCAGTATAAGCCAAAGAATGGATCCTGTCACAGAGGAAAAGTCAGAGTAACCATACCATTTCTTGTCTAAATCTGGACACTGTTGATAGTGAAAAGGAAAGCTATTCATAATTATGCCAAAACACCAAGTCTAGAGGGTGACTGTCCCAGGCAACCTGGAACATATAGTCACCCTGTGAACTGGGAGCTCTAAACTGGTGCTGGCTCCAATGTTGGTCATCCATTCGGTTTCTTTTTAATACGACACCCAAGTGACCCTAAGTCTGATGGGTGGAGGGGTTAAAGAGGGCAAGGAAGGCAGGGGTCAGCCAGCACGCCTGACTAAGAGCCATGCGAGAGTCAGGAATAAGGAGCGAGGGGATTTTTTCATCCTGGAAAGGTGGGCTCTACTACGGACTGGAGAAAACCAGGTCACTTTTTTTTGCATGAGCTGCCAGCTGCTCTTAGCAAAGTAATTGAGTTCTGCCAGCATCCTCTCCAGCCGCAAAGAACAACAGAGTCCTGAGTCCTGAGGTTGGAATTGCAAGCCAGCCTCTGTGGTAGCTATCAAGGCAGATAGATACACTCACTCATCCTTGGCTTCTGGTCCAAAGATCCAGGGTGAAGGCGTTCTCCATCGTCCTCTAAAAGACACAGTGACAGATCCACTGATCTAGATGCTCCCTGTCCTGAGCAAGGCTAGAGGACCAGACCGGAAATCCTTCCAGGCCTCCCATCAACCGACCAGGCCAGCAGTATTATAAAGACAACTTCCTCTGTCTTCAGAGGCAAATTATCTGAAGCAGTTACATTTTAACTTTTCTCTCCTCAGATCTGCTCCCCACTTCCACCAAAATCAAAAAGGTCTTAACTGTTTGATGGAAACTTGCCCATTTATTTGAAAAAGGTATTCTTTTTTAGGGTAGAAACAATCCACTGGCCTACAAAATGGTATTCTATTACATACCTGATCCTCAACTTCTAGGCAAAAATTACATTGAAATAACACTGAAATGATCCCATGGTTACAAAGATACAATTATTCTTCCAGAAACATCATACACTGAATATAGGATCCAAGAAAACTCTTTTATTTTTACAACATATTACTTGATAGGGAAAAAGGTCTTCTGTGTAACCATAAAAAAAAAACCAAGGAATAAGCATAGTTTTAGTATCCTCATATCAGTTGGACTGAATAACAGATTAGAATTTAAAATCAGTTTTTCTCTAGAGTCAGTCCTCATAACAGTATTTCATTTTCCCTGGTTACAGTTACTGTTGGTGGTGATCATCACAGTCTTTTACTAGACTGTGTGATCTCCCAAAATGCAAAAGTTCTGCTTTGTTCATGTATTTATTTCCAGAAAGGTGTTCAATAAATATATGATAAATATGTAAAGTCTAAGTATCAAATTATGACAATAAACATAAATGGCTAAAATTTCTTCAAAGCCTCAGATTAAATTGAAAAACAAAATCTTAAACTTTTTTGCTTTTAAGAGTTATATCTAGAGACTTCCCTGGTAGTCCAGTGATTAAGATTCCACACTCCCAATACAGGGGGCAAGGGTTTAGCCTCTGGTCAGGAAACTAGAGTCCACTGGCCACAGCTACAGAGTTCACACGCAATTAAAAGCCTGCGTTTCACAGCTAGGAGTTCACATGCCACAGCCACAGATCTTGCCTGCTGCAACAAAACCCGAAGATCCTATGTGCTGCAACTGAGGCCTGGTGCAGCCAAACAGACAAAAATATTTGAAAGTTATATCTCAAATATAAAATGCATGGCCCCCAAATGCTACATACAATAGGACTGTGGTAAACACAGAAAACTAATCAATCTAATCACACGGACCACAGCCTTGGCTAACTCAATGAAACCAAGCCATGCCTCTGGGGCCACCCAAGACAGGCGGTTCATGGCGGAGAGGTCTGACAGAATGTGGTCCACTGGAGAAGGGAATGGCAAACCACTTCAGTATTCTTGCCTTGAGAGCCCCATGAACAGTATGAAAAGGCAAAATGATAGGATACTGAAAGAGGAACTCTCCAGGTCAGTAGGTGCCCAATACGCTACAGGAGATCAGTGGAGAAATAACTCCAGAAAGACTGAAGGGATGGAGCCAAAGCAAAAACAATACCCAGTTGTGGATGTGACTGGTGATAGAAGCAAGGTCCAATGGTGTAAAGAGCAATATTGCATAGGAACCTGGAACGTTAGGTCCATGAATCAAGGCAAATTGGAAGTGGTCAAACAAGAGATGACAAGAGTGAACGTCAACATTCTGGGAATCAGCAAACTAAAATGGACTGGAATGGGTGAATTTAACTCAGATGACCATTATATCTATTGCTGTGGGCAGGAATCCCTTAGAAGAAATGGAGTAGCCATCATGGTCAACAAAAGAGTCTGAAATGCAGTACTTGGATGCCATCTCAAAAATGACAGAATGATCTCTGTTCATTTCCAAGGCAAGCCATTCAATATCACAGTAATCCAAGTCTATGCCCCAACCAGTAACGCTGAAGAAGCTGAAGTTGAATGGTTCTATGAAGACCTACAAGACCTTTTAGAATCAACACCCAAAAAAGATGTCCTTTTCATTATAGGGCACTGGAATGCAAAAGTAGGAACTCAAGAAACAGCTGGGGTAACTGTTACAACCTCACCAGAGGCATGACAGGCTCAGAGAGGTGCACTAAGCCAAAAATAATCCCTGAGTCATGCTTCCGGGAATTCCGCGGATGATAACTCTGGACAATCAGAGGGATGATAACTGACCAATCAGTAAATACCAGGAAACCCCTGCAGCCAATCAACCCTTGCCAACTCCCTGTCTTTGTTCTAAACTTATAAACACTGCTGTACATCTGGGCTCGGGGCTCTTGTTCTATTCCACTGTGTTGGCTGTGACAGCAGCCCTGGCTCAAGCTAGCAGTAAACCCCTTTATGCCTTTGCACTGCTGTGGACATCTTATTCTCTCAGTTCTGGGGACTCAGACACTGGGCATAACAGTAACAGGTAAATTTGGCCTTTGAATATGGAAAGAAGCAGGGCAAAGGCTAATGAAGTTTTGCCAAGAGAACACACTGGTCATAGCAAACACCCTCTTCCAACAACACAAGAGAAGACTCTACACACGAACATCACCAGATGGTCAACACCAAAATCAGATTGATTACATTCTTTGCAGCCAAAGATGGAGAAGCTCTATACAGTCAGCAAAAACAAGACCAGGAGCTGACTGTGGCTCAGATCATGAACTCCTTATTGCCAAATTCAGACTTAAATTGAAGAAAGTAGGGAAAACCACTAGATCACTGAGGTATGACCTAAATCAAATCCCTTATGATTATACAGTGGAAGTGAGAAATAGATTTAAGGAACTAGATCTGATAGACAGTGCCTGATGAACTATGGAGGGAGGTTCATGACAATGTACAGGAGACAGGGATCAAGACCATCCCCATGGAAAAGAAATGCAAAAAAGCAAAATGGCTGTCTGGGGAGGCCTTACAAATAGCTGTGAAAAGAAGAGAAGTGAAAAGCAAAGGAGAAAAGGAAAGATACAAGCAACTGAACGCAAAGTTCCAAAGAATAGCAAGGAGAGATAAGAAGGCCTTCTTCAGCAATTAATGCAAAGAAATACAGGAAAACAACAGAATGGGAAAGACTAGAGATCTCTTTAAGAAAATGAGAGATACCAAGATAACATTTCATGCAAAGATAGGCTTGCTAAATGATAGAAATGGTCTGGACCTAACAGAAGCAGAAGATATTAAGAAGAGGTGGCAATACACAGAAGAACTGGACAAAAAAGATTACGACCAAAATAATCATGATGGTGTGATCACTCACCTAGAGCCAGACATCCTGGAATGTGAAGTCAAGTGGGCCTTAGAAAGCATCACTATGAACAAAGCTAGTGGAGGTGATGGAATTCCAGTTGAGCTATTTCAAATCCTGAAAGATGATGCTGTGAAAGTGCTGCACTTAATATGCCAGCAAATCTGGAAAACTCAGCAGTGGCCACAGGACTGGAAAAGGTCAGTTTTCATTCCAGTCCCAAAGAAAGGTAATGCCAAAGAATGCTCAAACTACTACACAATTGCACTCATCTCACACGTTACGAAAGTAATGCTCAAAATTTTCCAAGCCAGGCTTCAGCAATACGTGAACCATGAACTTCCTGATGTTCAAGCTGCTTTTAGAAAAGGCAGAGGAACCAGAGATCAAATTGCCAACATCCGCTGGATCATCAAAAAAGCAAGAGAGTTCCAGAAAAACATCTATTTCTGCTTTATTGACTATGCTAAAGCCTTTGACTGTGTGGATCACAATAAACTGTGGAAAATTCTGAAAGAGATGGGAATACCAGACCACCTGTCGTGCCTCCTGAGAAACCTGTATGCAGGTCAGGAAGCAACAGTTAGAACTGGACATGGAACAACAGACGGGTTCCAAATAGGAAAAGGAGTACGTCAAGGCTGTATATTGTCACCCTGCTTATTTAACTTCTATGCAGAGTACATCATGAGAAATGCTGGACTGGAAGAAACACAAGCTGGAATCAAGATTTTCGAGAGAAATATCAATAACCTCAGATATGCAGAGGACACCACCCTTATGGCAGAAAGTGAAGAGGAGCTAAAAAGCCTCTTGATGAAAGTGAAAGAGGAGAGTGAAAAAGTTGGCTTAAAGCTCAACATTCAGAAAACGAAGATCATGGCATCTGGTCCCATCATTTCATGGGAATTAGATGGGGAAACAGTGGAAACAGTGTCAGACTTTATTTTTGAGCTCCAAAATCACTGCAGATGGTGACTGCAGCCATGAAATTAAAATACGCTTACTCCTTGGAAGGAAAGTTATGACCAACCTAGGTAGCATATTAAAAAGCAGAGACATTACTTTGCCAACAAAGGTCCGTCTAGTCAAGGCTATGGTTTTTCCAGTGGTCATGTATGGATGTGAGAGTTGGACTGTGAAGAAGGCTGAGTCTCGAGGAACTGATGCTTTTGAACTGTGGTGTTGGAGAAGACTCTTGAGAGTCCCTTGGACTGCAAGGAGATCCAACCAGTCCATTCTAAAGGAGATCAGTCCTGAGTGGTCTTTGGAAGGAATGATGCTAAAGCTGAAACTCCAATACTTTGGCCACTTCATGCAAAGAGTTGACTCACTGGAAAAGACTCTGATGCTGGGAGGGATTGGGGGCAGGAGGAGAAGGGGACGACCGAGGATGAGATGGCTGGATGGCATCACCGACTTGATGGATATGAGTTTGAGTAAACTCCAGGAGTTGGTGATGGACAGGGAGGCCTGGCGTGCTGCGATTCATGGGGTCGCAAAGAGTCGGACATGACTGAACCACCGAACTGAACTGAACTGAATGAAATGTGAAAAGAAACATGAGCACAGAGAAAACGGAATTGACAACATTGATACAGAAGTAGAATTTAAGACAGATCATTAAATCAAATAATTTTATATTATCATAGATAAAAGCAACTGAATTTGCCACAGAATTATTTATTTTTATGGGTTTCATTTGTTTGTTGAGGGGTATGCGAAATAATCATTGTAGGATTTATTTATTCAATCCAATGCTTTCTGAGCAAAACAGTCTGAATATCCATTTGCCGACTATGACAACAAATTACGTAATGTAAAAAAAAAACTATTTATTTACACATATTGACAGAAACACAATTGCCAGGGGATATATCAATAGATCCATGATGCACGAATACTAGACAAAGTAAATTTAAAAACAGTTTTAAACAATAATGGTAACATCTTGTGTTGAGTCTGCTTCTGGGTAGGATGTAGAAAGTTGCAAGAGATTCTCACTCTCCCCCTAACAACTAAAATAATCTGGATAAACTACAAAACCATAGTTTTTTTGAGCCTGTCAGGGAACACTGGATGCAAAGTAAGCTCAACCATCAAACATGACAAGCTATTTGAGATAGATAAGATACCTACAGCTTCTCTCACTTCTGGTAGTGTCAGGAGGAGGAAGAATCCTCCATAGTTGTGGATAAAGAGAAACCAGCTGAAACTGTAAAAGCCCTTTTAACAACCGTGTGTGGACTGGAATCACTGGAATTCCAAGGAGTCCCGGCCTCAGTTCAGTTCAGTTCAGTTCATTTCAGTCACTCAGTCGTGTCCGACTCTTTGCGACCCCATGAATCGCAGCACACCAGGCCTCCCTATCCAGCACCGTCTCCCGGAGTTCACTCAAACTCACGTCCATCGAGTCCATGATGCCATCCAGCCATCTCATCCTTGGTCGTCCCCTTCTCCTCCTGCCCCCAATCCCTCCCAACATCAAAGTCTTTTCCAATGAGTCAACTCTTCGCATGAGGTGGCCAAAGTACTGGAGCTTCAGCTTTAAGCATCATTCCTTCCAAAGAAATCCCAGGACTGATCTCCTTCAGAATGGACTGGTTGGATATCCTTGTAGTCCAAGGGACTCTCAAGAGTCTTCTCCAACACCACAGTTCAAAAGCATCAGTTTTTTGGTGCTCAGCTTTCTTCACAGCCCAACTCTTACATCCATACATGACCACTGGAAAAACCATAGCCTTGACTAGATGGACCTTAGTCGGCAAAGTACTGTCTCTGCTTTTGAATATACTATCTAGGTTGGTCATAACTTTTCTTCCAAGGAGTAAGCGTCTTTTAATTTCATGGCTGCAGTCACCATCTGCAGTGATTTTGGAGCTCAAAAATATAAAGTCTGACACTGTTTCCACTGTTTCCCCATCTATTTCCCATGAAGTGATGGGACCAGATGCCATCATCTTTGTTTTCTGAATGTTGAGCTTTAAGCCAACTTTTTCACTCTCCTCTTTCACTTTCATCAAGAGGCTTTTTAGCTCCTCTTCACTTTCTGCCATAAGGGTGGTGTCCTCTGCATATCTGAGGTTATTGATATTTCTCTCGAAAATCTTGATTCCAGCTTGTGTTTCTTCCAGTCCAGCATTTCTCATGATGTACTCTGCATAGAAGTTAAATAAGCAGGGTGACAATATACAGCCTTGACGTACTCCTTTTCCTATTTGGAACCCGTCTGTTGTTCCATGTCCAGTTCTAACTGTTGCTTCCTGACCTGCATACAGGTTTCTCAGGAGGCACGACAGGTGGTCTGGTATTCCCATCTCTTTCAGAATTTTCCACAGTTTATTGTGATCCACACAGTCAAAGGCTTTAGCATAGTCAATAAAGCAGAAATAGATGTTTTTCTGGAACTCTCTTGCTTTTTTGATGATCCAGCGGATGTTGGCAATTTGATCTCTGGTTCCTCTGCCTTTTCTAAAAGCAGCTTGAACATCAGGAAGTTCACGGTTCACGTATTGCTGAAGACTGGCTTGGAGAATTTTGAGCATTGCTTTACTAGCATGTGAGATGAGTGCAATTGTGCAGTAGTTTGAGCATTCTTTGGCATTGCCTTTCTTTGGGATTGGAATGAAAACTGACCTTTTCCAGTCCTGTGGCCACTGCTGAGTTTTCCAAATTTGCTCGCATATTGAGTGCAGCACTTTCACAGCATCAAACTCAGTCTATTCCCAACACTGCTTCTCCACAGACTTCACTGAGTTTTCAGAGCCATATGCTAAAGGATGAGATGCCAAACAGGAGATCTGAGAGAGACATCACCTGAAGTATGTGGGGCCCCACCAAGTTCAAGGCAGCCAATCTGTGAAGGCAGAGTGAGAGCAGAGTAGGAAAGCTAAGAAAAATCAATACAAGGTGCACCGGATTGCCAGCTTCCAAGAGATGGAGGCAGGGAAGGGTGGCTGAGAGAAACTGTTCTAGGAATACCTTTCTATACAGGTATAATAAGCCTGGAGCAAAAGCAGAGAGCAAAGAAAATGCCTCATAACTCAGAATCCTGATAACCTGTAATGCAATAGGAGAGACCACCTATGGCTCAGAAAACTGGTCACCCAGCTGAAAAGAACAAAGAATTCTCCAGAATCATAGCGGTACTCAGATCCCCAAGGCCTAGAGGAGGGAAAGTCTTGATTATACTCTCAAAACAGTTTCATCTATTTGTCACTCAAAGAAAGATGAAATAAAACTCAGCCCCAATTTCACGAACTTTAACTCAGCTCCTCAATTTTAATGTCCCCATCTGGAGGTAAATATTCTTTACTTCACTCTCTGTTATTTTATACAAAATCACAAAACATCTGAACAATCAGAAAAATATAATATATGATCAAAAGAAGAAATAATCAATAGAAGCAAATAGTAATCTGTGATCTAAATTTTAAATTTTTCAGGCAATGATTTTAGAATAACTATGAAAGTAATGCTAAAGGACTAGTGAAGTGAAGTGAAACTGCAAGTCACTCAGCTATGTCCGACTCTTTGCAACCCCACAGAATTCTGTAGGCCAAAATACTGGAGTGGGTGACCTTTTCCTTCTCCAGGGGATCTTCCCAATCCAGGGATTGAACCCAGGTCTCCCATATTGCAGGCGGATTCTTTACCAGCTGAGCCACAAGGGAAGCCCAAAGGACCTAGTAAGAAGGTGGAAAACATAATGAGATGAGTAATTTCCAGAGACATAGAAATTGTAACAGAATCAAATGGAAATGTTGGAAATTAAAAACCACATTAAAAATAAAGGACTCAACAGATGGCCTTAATGGCAGGCTGGACTCACCAAAGAGAAAAAATCAGCAAACTTACAGACAGGGCAATAGAAATTTTCAGATGGAAGGAAACCAAAGGAAAAATGAGAGAAAAGAACAATATAAAGAATTTGAGATCCATCTGTGAGGCAATATCAAATATCTAGTATCTTAATATATGTGTAATTGGAGTCCCAGAAGGAGAGTGAAAAAAAGGAAAAAGCAGAAAATTATTCAGGCAGATAATGGTCAGTGAACTTCCAAATTCACAAATCAAGGAAACCCAGCAAATCTCAACCAAGACAGATTAAAAGAAAACCACACCTCAGCACATCATGATCAAACTACTGAAAATCAAAAATAAAGAGCAAATTTTAAGAGTAACCAGCGAAAAAGGACATATTATTTCTCATGAGAAACAATGTAGGGCAAAAGGTAATGGAATATCTCTTTTAACACTGAAAGAAAAAAAAACTGTTAACGTGAAATACTATACCCAATCAATACCAAGTTGCTTCAAAACTGAAGTCAAAATGATGGTATTTCCAGACACATAAGAACTTTAAAAACTTGTCTCCAGTACACTTGCACTACAAGAAATGCTAAGGAGACTTTCCAAACTTAAAGAGTTATAAGTTTCTGACGGGAAACAACATACCAGATTGAACCCCAGATTTGCAGGAAGGAATGAAGACCAACAAGAAGGGTAAATATCAGTGCAAATAGTTAATATAAAAGACTTCATCTTCGTAGTAATGTGTATATGTGCGTGCATGCATGTATATAATATTCTAAAATAATTTTTAACCATACTGGTCATTTAAACCAAAAATAATAATATGCATTGTGGGTATTATAACATAAGACAATGAGAACACAAAATATGGGCTGGAACAAATGAAATTCTTACATAGCTCATGAAGGATGTATTATTAGACAGCATGAGCAACCACTACAAGAAATATAACAAAGATATAAAAAGTCAATATAAGAAATGAAACAGAATATTCAATGTTATTACACGTTCTCACACCCCAAAAATGGGCAGAAAATGGAGGGAGGGGAGACAGGGGGTATCAGTCAAACAGTACAAAGTTTCAACTAAGATAAATAAGTCCTAAAGATCAACTGTAGAGTACCAGGCTCCTCTGTCCATGGGATTTTCCAGGCAACAGTACTGGAATGGATTGCCATTTCCTCCTCCAGGGGATCTTCCCAAACCAGGGCTCGAACCCAGGTCTCCCGCATCGTAGACAGACGCTTTACCATCTGAGCCGCCAGGGAAGCCCTGAAGATCGACTGCGTGGTGGGGGTTTAGTCGCTAAGTCGTGTCCGACCCCTGCGACCCCGTGGACTGTAGCCTGCCAGCCTCCTCTGTCCATGGGGATTCTCTAGGCAAGAATACTGGAGTGGGTTGCCAGTTCCTTCTCCAGGGGCTTCCTGACCCAGGAATCGAACCCAGGTCTCCTGCATTGCAGGCAGATTCTTTACCAACTGAGCTGTGAGGGAAGCTATTGTATAGCATAGTCTACAGTTGATAATACTCTATCGTATTCTTCAAAATTTACTAAGAGTACAGATCTTAAGTGTTCTTATTTAAAAAAAAAGATAAAAGCAACAAAAACACAGAAGTACACATAAAAAAAAAAAAGGCAAAGAGAAAGTAGGAGGAAGTCTTTGGAGGTGATGGATAGGACTAAGGCACTGATTGTGGTGATGATTTTATAGACGTGCGCTTATCTCCAAATTCTTGAAGTGTGTACATTAAATATAGACAGTTTTTTGTATGTCAAATTTCAATAAAGTGTTTAAGTTAGGGACAAAAAAAATCGAAAGAATAAAGAATTAATGAGATGGATAATAACCAATTCAATTGGGAGACATAAACCCAATCATATAATAATGACAATGAATGAACATGGATTAAATATAGCAATTAAGGGTCAATTTGACAGACTGAGTATAGAAGCAAGATGAAATATATAGTTAAATATAAAGACACAGGTTGAAAGCAAAAGAGTGGAACATACCATGCAAATTTTAATCATGACAGAATTGTGTGTTAGTCGCTCAGTCGTATCCAACTCTTTGTGACCCCATGGACTGTAGCCCGCCAGGCTCCTCTGTCCATAGCATTCTCCAGACAAGAATACTGGAGTGGGTTGCCATTCCCTTCTCCAGAGGATCTTCCTGACTCAGGAATCAAACCTGAGTCTCCTGCATAGCAGGCAAATTCTTTACTGTCTGAGCCACCAAGGTTGGTATGGCTATATACCTATCAAAGTAGCTTTTAAGTACAAGAGTATTACTAGAGTATTAAGACAAAGAATATTGACTCTTTGGGTCAAAGAGTATTACTTTAAGTCAAAGAGCATTACTAAAGAGGATCCCTTCCTAATAATAAAAGGATTAATCCGTCAAGAAAACAAATCCATGCAACTCGTAAGTGGTCTTCAAAACACTTTTTTTTTTTTTAATCAAAGAAACCAGGGACTTCCCTGGTGGCCCAGTGGCTAAGATACCCCACTCTCAATGCAAGGGGCCCAGGTTCTATTCCTGGGCCAGGTCAGGGAACTAGATCCCACATGTTGCAACTAAAGATTCTGCAGGCTGCAACTAAGACTCAGCTCAGCCAAATAAAAAAATATTTTTTAATCAAAGAAACTAAAGGGAGGATAGGCAAAGCCACAGAGATAGTGGAAGAATTTTTAACATCCTTCTTTCAATAACTGACAGGAAGAAAATACCAGTAATAATACAGATGACTAAAACAATATGATCAATTAGCTTTACCTAATTAACCTCAGATATGCAGAGGATACCACCCTTATGGCAGAAAGTGAAGAGGAACTAAAAAGCCTCTTGATGAAAGTGAAAGAGGAGAGTGAAAAAGTTGGCTTAAAGCTCAACATTCAGAAAACGAAGATCATGGCATCTGGTCCCATCACTTCATGACAAATAGATGGGGAAACAGTGGAAACAGTGTCAGACTTTATTTTGGGGGGTTCCAAAATCACTGCAGATGGTGATTGCAGCCATGAAATTAAAAGACGCTTACTTCTTGGAAGGAAAGTTATGACCAACCTAGATAGCATATTTAAAAGCAGAGATACTACTTTGCCAACAAAGGTCCATCTAGTCAAGGCTATGGTTTTTCCAGTAGTTGGGTATGGATGTGAGAGTTGGACTATAAAGAAAGCTGAGCGCAGAAGAATTGACGCTTTTGAACTGTGGTGTTGGAGAAGACTCTTGAGAGTCCCTTGGACTGCAAGGAGATCCAAACAGTCCATCCTAAAGGAGACCAGTCCTGGGTGTTCATTGGAAGGACTGATGCTGAGACTGAAACTCCAGTACTTTGGCCACCTCACGCGAAGAGCTAACTCATTGGAAAAGACCCTGATGCTGGGAGGGATTGGGGGCGGAGGAGAAGGGGACAACCGAGGATGAGATGGCTGGATGGCATCACCGACTCGATGGACGTGAGTTTGGGTGAACTCCGGGAGTTGGTGATGGACAGGGAGGCCTGACGTGCCTGTGACCCGTCATGGGGACGCAAAGAGTAGGACACGACTGAGTGACTGAACTGAACTGAACTGAATTAACCTTTTTAGGACACCAAGTAGGCCATAAACTGGGCAGTAAGTCTCCATGAATATCAAAGGATTGAAACAGCACACAGCGGGGACTTCTCAGGTGGCACAGTGGTCAAGTATCTGTCTGCTAATGCAAGGCACACAGATTCGATTCCTGGTCTGGAAAGATTCTACATGCCTTGGAGCAACTAAACCTGTTCTTCACAACCTGCACTCTCGAGCCGGAGAGCTGCAGCTGCTGGAGCCCATTCACCTAGAGCCCACACTCTGCAACAAAGAGGCCACTGCAATGAGAACACCAAGCAGCGCAGCTGGAGAGTCGCCCCCACTCGCCGCAACTAGAGAAAACCCGCCTGCGGCAGCGAAGACCCAGCAGAGCCAGTCCATGCGTATGGCTAATTCACTTTACTATACAGAAGACACCAACACAACACTGTAAATGAACTATACCCCAATAAAAATTGACTAAAAAGAAGAAATATTACACAGTGTATTTTCTAACCTTAACTGTTCTGTTGACTTATTTGATGGCTCTTAAGAAACACACAAAGCACATTCTTTTGGAGTTTATGTGAAAGTTATAAAACTGATAAAATGCTAAGTAACAAAAACAAATTAAAAAAAAAAACAAATTGCCTAATAAATTTTTTTTTCATTTCAATGAATGTATTTCCAAAGATTACATAATCTTTGCATTTGCAGATGATTTATGATGTCAAGAACTTCCCAGTTGGCTTGGTGGTAAAGAATCCGCCTGACAAAGCAGAAGCTACAGGAGATGTGGATTCTATCCCTGGGTCAGAGGGTCCCCTGGAGTAGGAAACGGCAGCCCGCTGCAGTATTCTTGCTTGAAAAATTCCATGGACAGAGGAACCTGACTGGCTACAGTCCATGGGGTCGCAAAGAGTCGGACATGCCTAATAAAATTTTGCTCAGAAAAATTTTCAATCCATCTTCTGTGATCTCAAATGATAAAATCCAAGTTTTATACTAAAACAATGATTTTTAAAACCCTAATCAGCTGGATATTTTAAAAAATACCCTTTAAAGTAGCAATGGTTTAAGAAGAAATTTAAGAATATAATGGCAGGCTATTTTGAGAAAAATAATAATGAGATCACTTTTGAAACCAACTGCTCAAAGATGAGATAAAAAAGGAGGAGAGATGAACAAGTAGAGCACAGAGGATTTTTAATTTATTTTTTATTGAAGGGTAATTGCTTTACAGAATTTTGTTGTTTTCTGTCAAACCTCAACATGAATCAGTCATAGATACACATTTATCCCCTCCCTTTTGAACCTCCCTCCCATCTCCCTCCCCATCCCACCCCTCTAGGTTGATACAGAGCCCCTGTTTGAGTTTCCTAAGCCATACAGCAAATCCCTGTTGGCTATCTATGTTACATATGGTAATGTAAGTGTCCATGTTACTCTCTCCATACATCTCACCCTCTCCCCCCTCTCCCCATGTCCATAAGTCTATTCTCTATGTCTGTTTCTCCACTGCTGCCCTGCAAATAAATTCTTCAGTACCATTTTTCTAGATTCCATATATATATGTATTAAAATACTATATTTATCTTTCTCTTTCTGACTCACTTCACTCGCTAGGTTCATCCACCTCATCAGAACTGACTCAAATGTGTTCCTTTCTATGGCTGACTAATACTCCATTGTGTACAGGTACCACAGCTTCTTTATCCATTCATCTGTCAATGGACATCTAGGTTGCTTCCATGTTCTAGCTACTGTAAATAGTGCTGCAATGAACAATGGGATACATGTGTCTTTTTTAATTTTGTTTTTTTCAGGGTATATGCCTAGCAGTGGGATCACTGGGTCATATGGTGGTTTTATTCCCAGTTTTTTAAGGAATCTCCATATTGTCTTCCATAGTGGCTATATCAATTTACATTCCCACCAACAGTGTAAAAGCATTCCCTTTTCTCCACACCCTCTCCAGCATTTATTGTTTGTGGACTTTTTGATGAGGGCCATTCTGACCAGTGTGAGGTGATATCTCATTGTAGTTTTGATTTGCATTTCTCTAATAATGAGCGATGCTGAGCACCTTTTCATGTGTTTGTTAGCCCTCTGTATGTCTTCTTTGGAAAAATGTCTGTTTAGGTCTTTTCCCCACTTTTTGATTGGGTTGTTTGTTTTTCTGGTGTTGAGTTGTATGAGCTGCTTGTATATTTCGGAAATTAACCCTCCGTCTGTTGTTTCATTTGCTATTATTTTCACCCATTCTGAGGGTTGTCTTTTCACCTTGCTCACAGTTTCTTTTGCTGGAGCACAGAGGATTTCAGGGCAGTGAAAATACTCTACAATACTATAAGGATGGATGCACGTCATTTTGCATTTGTCCAAACCCATTCTATATATAGAATGTATGACACTAAAAGTGAAGCCTAATGTAAACTGGTCTTCGGGTAATTGTGATGTGTCAATGCAGGCTTGACAACTGTAGCAAACATACCACTCTGGTGGGGGATGTTGATAATGGGGGAGCAACGTATGTGGGGGGAGGGGAGTTTATGGGAAATCTCTATACCTTCCAATCAATTTTACTGTGAACATAAAACTGCTCTAAAATATAAAGTCTGCTTTAAAATTTAAAAAAAAAAAAACTGTTAAAATCGGAGGAAACATCATAGCCTTGCGCTGCTTTAGTCACTAGGTTGTGTCTGACCTTTTGCTACCCATGGGCTGTAGCCCACCAGGCTCCTCTGTCCATGGCATTTCCCAGGCCAGAATACTGGAGTGGGTAGCCATTTCCTTCTCCAGGGGATCTTCCTGACCCAGGGATCAAACCTGGGTCTCCTCCATTGCAGGTGGATTCTTTACCAACGGAGTCACCAGGGAGGTCCATCATAACCATAAATATTCTTTTTATATAAAACATTTAACAAAGAAAATTATCTTAAAATGAATATAGAAACAGAAATAATAAGTTAGTAAAAAAATGAATTAATAAAAAACCTGGTTCTTTGACAAGAAACAAAATTGAAGAACATTTGGCAAATATAATAAAGAAAACAGCTTTAACAAAAAAATTACTAAATTGGATATGAGGAAGTGATAAACATCGGAGATAAAGGTACAAAGGTGATTAAAACTATTCACAATTTTACGGTAATAAACTTGGAAATGACCCCCAAAAAATGCTTCTCATAGTAAATATAAATAATCAGCGCTTTTGCAATGCAAATCAATGCAATTAGATTTAGAAGGCTTGAAAAGAACAAGATCTGAGAAAGTTATGTGAGAACCACCATCAAAGCAGACCTGGAACTCTGGTGGATTTCCTGGCAGATTTCTTTAAATTGTCAATGCGTGATTAACCCCTATGTTATGTAAACTTTTTCAGAAAGCACAAAAAAAGTGGAAGGAAAGTTATTTAATTTACTTAATAAATCACATAAACATGACACCAAAATCTAATGAAGGTGAAAAGAAAACAGGCAAGCGGAGGGCAGAGAATCTTTGGCGCAGGGGAGCAGGGCTCCATGCAGATCACTGATCAATGCTGCTAGGCAGGGAGAGGAAATGCCAAGATACACCCACAGGGTGGACACAGGAAGACATGAGTCACTTCCATTTCTGAACCTCTCCACATAGAAAGAAATTAAGAAATGCCAAAACAAGGTTTCAAATATAATAACATTTGACAAACACTTTAAATACTTATAAAAATATAAACAAATGCAACACTATTAAAGCATCATGTGGAGATAATGCCAAGAGTAGATGTGAAGCTTTTAAGGACGTGAGATCCTTCTAGCTAGCACACCCCCACCACACACACAGACGAACTAAGGCTAAGAGCAGAGTTTGCAAGAAGCAGCAGAAACAGAAACTTTGTAAACACTTCTGGTCACAATGCTTTATGTTCCTGCCTCCTGAGTGTGAGGCACAATGAAGGGTATAACTCGGTTGTCAATAGCATTATTTTAACAGAGAAGAACAAATCTGACTCCATATTAGATGTTTCCTTTACTTTAACCTTTGTAGTCTGTGCTTTTTCTATTGCCTGAAATATACAGGAGAGTCCATTCTCAAGGCCCTGACCTTTAAAGGCATAACATTTTCCCATTCATAGAGATAAAAAGTTGCAGAACAGAGAATAACACTTGTATTCAGTTCAGTTCAGTTCAGTCCAGTCACTCGGTCACGTCTGACTCTTTGTGACCCCATGAATTGCAGCACTCCAGGCCTCCCTGTCCATCACCAACTCCCGGAGTTCACTCAAACTCACATCCATCAAGTCCATGATGCCATCCAGCCATCTCATCCTCGGTCATCCCCTTCTCCTCCTGCCCCCAATCTCTCCCAGCATCAGAGTCTTTTCCAATGAGTCAACTTGTCACATGAGGTGGCCAAAGTACTGGAGTTTCAGCTTTAGCATCATTCCTTCCAAAGAACACCCAGGACTGATCTCCTTTAGAATGGACTGGTTGGATCTCCTTGCAGTCCAAGGGACTCTCAAGAGTCTTCTCCAACACCACAGTTCAAACGCATCAGTTCTTCGGGGCTCAGCCTTCTTCACAGTCCAACTCTCACATCCATACATGACTACTGGAAAAACCATAGCCTTGATTAGATGGACCTTTGCTGGCAAAGTAGTATCTCTGCTTTTGAATATGCTATCTAGGTTGGTCATAACTTTCCCTCCAAGGAGTAAGCGTCTTTTAATTTCATGGCTGCAATCACCATCTGCAGTGATTTTGGAGCCCCAAAAAAATAGTCTGACACTGTTTCCACTGTTTCCCCATCTATTTCCCATGAAGTGATGGGACCAGATGCCTGTGGTTGGAGGTTTATAGGAACATTGTGACCAGACCTATGGGAACAGCTGCAAGAACAGAGGATTCCCACAACCAGGAAGTCTTCAACAACGAGCCACAACCCTCTCCCTTTTTAGTATGAAGAAAGCCTGAATCTTAACTCGGGTAAGATGGTTCTTTGGGACACTGACCACCATCTTCTCTGTCTGCTGGTTTTCTGAATAAATTCACGATTCCTTCTCCCAGCAAATTGTCTCTCCATTTATTGACTTATGCGGTGAGCAGTTTGAGCTTGGACTCAGTAACGTGATCATTTATGATGAAATACTATCAGAACAAAATAGTCTTTATATGATTATCCTTATTATATGCTATTACCGCAAAAGTTCTAATCATGAAATCTGCAGAAAGAGGTGTTGCCAACCTACCTTATCCATCTCTGGCAGGGAATACCTTCCATGCCTCAGTTTCTGCTTCCCAGACCTGTAGAAAGCCTAGGGCCAGGTCTGGATGGGCCAAGGGAGAGCCTAGTGTTAAGCCCAGAGCCCCTGCTGCCTTCTTCCCTCAGGTGCTGTGCTTATTCTGTCCCACTGCTCCCAGCTCCTTTGCCACATTATAATTTTTAATAATTTTTATTTTTAAAATTAATTTATTTATTTTAATTGGAGGCTAATTACTTACAATATTATAGTGGTTTTTGCCATACATTGACATGAATCAGTGGAGAAGGCAATGGCACCCCACTCCAATACTCCTGCCTGGAAAATCCCATGGACAGAGGAGCCTGGTAGGCTGTAGTCCATGAGGTCGCTAAGAGTTGGACACCACTGAGCGACTTCACTTTGACTTTTCACTTTCATGCATTGGAGAAGGAAATGGCAACCCACTCCAATATTCTTGCCTGGAGAATCCCAGGGACGGGGGAGCCTGGTGGGCTGCCGTCTATGGGGTCACAGAGAGTCGGACACGACTGAAGCGACTTAGCAGCAGCAGCAGCAGACATGAATCAGCAATGGGTGTACATGTGTCCCCCATCCTGAACCCTCTTCCCACTTCCCTCCCCATCCCATCCCTCAGGGTTATCCCAGTGCACCAGCCCTGAGCGCCCTGTCTCATGCATTGAACGTGGACTGGCGATCTATTTCACATATGGTAATATACACGTTTCAATGCTTTTCTCTCAAATCATCCCACTCTCACCTTCTCCCACAGAGTCCAAAAGTCTGTTCTTTACATCTGTGTCTCTTTTGCTATCTTGCATGTAGGGTCATCATTACCACCTTTCTAAATTCCGTATATATGCATTAATATACTGTATTGGTGTTTTTCTTTCTGATTTACTTCACTCTGTATAACAGGCTCCAGCAAAGAGACTCAGATGTCTCTCTGCCTCATTTGGCAAACTGGCCTCCTTCACAACTGCATGTGGGTTCCAGACAATTGGACATTAACAGAAATGGTGTGTGCAATTTCTAGGTATCATGAAAGGAGGAGATGAGCCCATATCTTCCCCTTTTCTCCTTCTTGCTGGCTGAAATGCAGAGACAAGTGCTAGAGCTGAAGCAGCCATCACAGGCACGAGGTAAACTTGTCAAACGGAGCACAGCACAACGGAGCAGTAAGATATACGAGCCCAGGGGGCTGGCTGACCTTAGGGTGAGCACAATTTCCCCAAAGGCTGGGTGAATCTGGGGCCAGCAAAGAGAAGAGGCTGGAAGGTGGAGGCACAGCACTGGCCTCCTCAGAGGAGGCTCTGTCTCCTGCCTGATGGGAAAGGTATCTGGGTTCCTCTTTGCCAAGTTTCCCCCTATCAAGCACTGCCTGAGATGCTCACCTCCTAAAGTTGCAAGTCAGCTGTCACCTGCTCTGCATAACCAGATGCCATTCTTCTTTGCATCAGCTAGGCCTCCTACCCACTTTCAGCTTGTAGAAAGATGCCAGAGAAATTAGGTTGGTGTCAAGCTGGGTACAATTAACACCCCTTCCTGCCTTTATCCTGGATTAGTTTAATAACTGTCTTTGCAGGTCTTATTCAGAGCTCCTCACAATTGCTGCCAAACACCTCCTTGGCTCTATATGCAAGAGAATCAAAAGCAGCTATGTCTCAGGACCCCACGTGTGAGTAATCCATGTAGGATGAACATGCCTGAGAATCCCTTTTAGATAAACAGCCCCGTTCACTGGTGTAGGGACCCCACCTGACACCCTCAGGAGCATCCTCCCAGCCTTGGACCCCTGATTCCTGCCTCCCTGCCCTCAGGTGGTCCGCCCAGGTGGAAGCTCCTACTGTTCTTTCCAGAGCTGAGAGAGAGAAATGGGACTCCACTCCTCTTTAAGATGACTGGCAGGTCTGAGGAGGAAGCAAGGGGCTACAGCTGCACAGACCTCCCCCAGCGAGGTCTTGATGAACTCTGGGGAGAAGGAGCAAGAAGAATCCAGGGCAAGTAAAGAGAGAGGATGAAGATGTACTCTAAAGACCCTTCCGAGTCTTCTCTGAAAAGTGCCCTGAGCCTGTACTTCCCCATCAATGGTGAGTTGGTTGTACCATGCAGTGGGGACCTGCAAGTCAGCTAAATCTTCAGTCCACTTAGAATCTATATAAGGTTGGCTCCACTTCTTCTCCCATGACCCTCGGGCATTCAGAGATGTCACACACTCACTTAGGGGCTTCAGCTGTCACATCATTTCTGCCACTCCCCTTGAAATCTTGGACTCACAGCCTTCTGACCAAGACGTGACGATCACACCATCCTTGACTTATGCACACTCAGGATGGCACTAGACGTACCTGCCCGTCAGGGCATAAGCACTGGGGCGACCCCACCATGGTTACCAGATGAACAAAAGCAAGCAAGCAAGGCAGAGAGTTCCCACAGGCACACACACTTTACAAACTGTTGAAAGCTGAGAGGAGAGGTCATTTGTATGCCAAGCAATCTTAGATCATCATTCTTACTCAAAAAGTTACTGTGGTGACACCCCCATCAGGGCCCCCACCTCTCGTGCTTTTCACTCACATCAGACACCATGAGATGTCTCCCTAACAGCTGCCTCCTGCCTTTCTCCAGGTAACGAAACCTCATTTTTATTCAAGTTTGGGGGCTATGCTCTCCAAAGGTGAGCCCTCCCACAGGACCAGTGGATGAACCACAATGAGCCTGACTGATCCTGACAATCCCACTGATGTTGGTCAGGGACAGGTAAAGGTATGGACACATGCAAACAGGGAAATCAGAGCTAGCCACGGGTAGCCTCCTAGAAGCTTCTGGAAAACAAGTTCCTTCTTGGTAAAAATTATAAGATACAAAAGGAAACACTCTCTCCTGATCCCCTTCTGCCCTGCCTTCAAATGCAGTGGCAAGAGGACTGTCTGCCCAGAGCTGGACAGATGTCACACCACCAGAAGGGAGGGTCCCCAGGCTGAGGACAGTGGGGAAGAGCTGGGTCCTCCGGAACCACTGACCTCAGACCCCGTCTCATGGGAGACTGTTTCCTCTCCCACGTTCCAGCCACTTTAAGAAACCTCCTGCTTCCTGTGGCCACATGGCCTTTCACCAACTCACAGTTCCTCTCCCTTCGCCTCTGAGATCAAGTTCTCATTTTCTTCTGAAGTCTAGTTTAAAAAGATCTTTCATTGCTTGGGTCTCTCGCAAAACCATGCCTTTCATAGTGTCATTTTGTGTCCCAAAAAAGTTTAGTCAAGATATTTTCCCAAACAAAGACAATTCTCTCCCTAAGAAGAATTCTGGTGCAGCCTTGAGTGGGCTTTTTGTCTATAACAGAGCAGCTCTCTCATTCGGGGATCTCCAAGAGATAACAGCCTCCACAAATCATGGGATGCCCTGTTGTCCTCTGTTGATTTCACACTTAATGATTGTAGAACCCAGAGTAAAGTTCAAGTCATTGCAGTCTCGGAAAACCCACACTCCCACCCCACAGGGACCCCTTCTAAACCTTGATTCCTGGAGGAGCTGGACCTTGGAACAAGGGCCTCTTCCACTCTCACGCCAGGCTTTCTTTCCCGCCCTCATCTCCCAGTTCTGCTACTGACACAGCCTTCTCCTCTCAGCAAACTACTTAGTTCCCCCTGTTCTTCCCAACCCAACATCCTTCTCATACAACCATGCCCTCTTCTCTTCTTTCTCCCTTTTTTTGTCCAATTCCTTAACATCCCACATGAACTCACCCTTCCCAGTCTCCACTCCAAGCACCTGTCTGATATGCAACAAACACTTCTGCAGCCCCCATGGTTGCCAGCCGCTGGATCAGGCTGGGGAACCAGCTGTAATCAAGACAGTCCTGGACTTCCCTGGTGGCACAATGGAAAAGAATCTGCCTGCCAATACAAGGGACGTGAGTTTTATCCCTGGTCCAGGAAGATTTCACATGTGGCACAACAACTGAACCTGCACAGCACAGCACAGGTTCAGTAGTTCACAGAGCCTGCGAGCTGCAGCTACTGAAGCCAGCACGCCCCAGGGCCCACGAGCCACAGCTGATGAGCCCCTGTGCTGCAACTACTGAAGCATGTGCGCCTAGAGCCCTGCAACAAGAGAAGGCACCGCAGTGAGAGGCCATGCACCACAACTAGAGAGTAGCCCCCACTGGCCACAACCAGAGAAAGCCCATGAGCAGCAACGGAGACTCGGCATAGCCAAAAATAGACTTAAAAAAATTTTAAATACCCTGCTTTCCAACAAAGGACAGATGTCAGTCTGGAAACACAGACTTAAACTGCACATTAGACCAGATGGATTTAGCAGACATTCACAGAACTTTCCATTCAAAGGCAGCAGAGTATGCATTATTCTCAAGGGCACATGGAACACATTCCAGGAAAAAATTGTATGTTAGGCCACAAAGCAAGTCTTAATACATTTAAGAAGACTAAAATTGTATCAAGCATGGGACTCACGCAGCAGCAGGAAGGAGCAGAACAAGTGACGGGTGCCCTTGCTCCCCTGGGAGGAGGGCGAGCTGGCTCCTTAAATAAGGTGATGGTGGGCGTGGATCGTGGGTCCCAATGGAGGCGTGGCTTAGGTGGCTGCCGCTTTGTGTAGGGGTCATTGCACAGTACCCCCTGCTTTTGCTCCCAGCCCCTCCAAAGTGGCAGTTAGTTTGCGGCTTTTCTATATCTTATTGTTCATAAATGCCCTGACTGTGCCTGAGTGTAGTTATTTTTAGTCCTGTATAGTTTCTCTGCTGGAGGAGATGTCTGTTCAGCTGTAAGCACTGCAGTAAAGGGTCCTGGGTCCCAGGTCTCATCCTAGTTTACCCAAGAAATGGGCTTGGAGTGACCCCAGGAAGGAGCAGTGCAGAAAAAGGGTGGGAAACAGGGGAGGAGGGGAACCAGCCTGAGAACTTGTCAGCAAGTCACTTTAGGTGGACACTGGGACCCAGTTTTATCAGTGCCCACCTGAGTGTGAAGGGGAAGCCATCCCACAGTCGCTCCGGTGGCCACAGGTCTAAGAAGCCTCTGAGGCACTGATGCTTCCGGATGGCACACCTGGGGGTGTGAACAGCCTGCAGGCACTGCCCATGCCAAGGCTTAGGAGAGCCCCAGGACAGAGATCTAGAGGCCAAGGGGAGGCGCTGACAGGATGCACCTGCACCAGCTGGCGTTCATCAGAGGAAGGGGAAGAGGCTCACGTGTGCCCACGGACGCCCCAGCACATGCACTGTCTGGGCGTTACCCCTCAGAGCATCCATGTAGGGGATGAAGCGGATGTGTGCTTAACTGAGAAAGGGAAGGAGAGGAGGTGGAACAGAAAGGAACAGAAACAGGAAAAATGCCTTCATTTACTCTATCAATCCTTCTTAGCCACATTTCCCCTGCTGCCCCAGGGAAAGAAGCCACAGATTAAAAAGAGAGAGACCTACAAATGGTTAATTCTCAGCTTTGAGTTTCCAGTGGCCTTAATGAAGTGTAAGAGTTTTTCTTCAAGATTAGTTTCACCTGTACTCGATTTTTGCTTTACATTTTTATTTTAAACTTAAGTCTAGGATATGATGCTACTTACCCAGCAAAAGGGACTCTGCAGTCGTGATGAAGGATTTTGAGGTGGCGAGATGATCCTGGGTTATTCAGGAGAGGGCAGAGCATAATCACTGGGGCTTCCCTGCTGGCTCAGATGGTAAAGCGTCTGCCTGCAGTGCGGGAGACCTGGGTTCGATTCCTGGGTCAGGAAGATCCCCTGGAGAAGGTCATGGCAACCCACCCCAGTATTCTTCCCTGGGAAACCCCATGGACACGGGAGCCTGGCAGGCTACAGTCCCTGGGGTCACAAAGAGTCGGACACAGCTGAAGCGACTTAGCACACGTGCATGCTCGCAGTGTATTCCTAAGGGTCTTGCTGTTAAGGGGGAAGCAGGGTCACAGTCAGAGGAGGAGATGTGACAACAGAAGGGAAGGTCAGAGAGAGTGATTGGAAGGTGCCACACAGCCAGGGTGAAGATGCAAGTAGGGGCTCCCACCAAGGATGTCGGCTATCTCTAGAAGCTGGACAAGGGAAGGAAATAAGTTCCCCCCAGGGCCTCCAAAAGGAACACAGCCCTGTTGAATTTTATTTTAGGACATCTGACCTCCAAAACTGTAAACCTGTAGTTTTCTTTTCTTTTTTTTTGGCCAAGTTGTGTGGCATGTGGGATCTTAGCTCCCCAACCAGGGATTGAACCTGTGCCCCCTGCATCGGGAGAGCAAAATCTTAACCACTGGACCTCCAGGCAAGTTCCAGATTTGTGTAGTTTTAAGCCACTACATTTGTGGTCACTCATTGCAGCGGCAGCAGGAAAGCCGACACAAACCTGGACAAGCACATTTCCTCCTCTGGAAAGGGAGGGTCAGCACTGTGCCTCTAACCACTGTTATGAGCATCGAACCCAATGTCGTAACTGCCATGCTAACAGAAATTAATAATGATAGTTCAGTAAACAATAATTCTTCCTCACTGCCCAGCTTGTCACCTCCACCTGGAAAGCACCTCAGAAAGCATTAAGGAAAACACAACATGGAGTTAAACTCACCAGTGAGGCAGGGAAGCTGGTTTTCATGTCAGGTCACCACTTTGCATATGACACCACGGGGCTCTGGAAAGTTAGGCCAATTGCCCAACGTCAACTGCCCAAGGTCAGTGGGAAACAGAATCAAACTGTTTCACTCCTCTCCTGACCCTTAGTTGGGTGGGTAGTTGACCACAGTCAGGCTTCTCATCTAGGGAGTCCTTTCTGTAGGCAGATGCCACTGCCCCCCACCCCCGACATAACCGCCGATTCAGGCAGGCGGTGCCCAGGAACCTGCGTTTCATCCAGCTCCCTCGGTATTTGCATACAGGCTGGTGGAGTGACCCCAAGGTGAGAAATGCTGCCCCGCCTGTGTGGCCAGACAGCTGCGAACTGTCACACACGTCCGTCTGCTCCCAATTCTGTGAGTGTACGGGAAGCCACAGACGCCCTACCGTGTTGCTGACTTTTTATTTTGAAAAATTTCAAACATACGGAGAAAGACTACATGGATGACCACCCACAGACCCACCACCCAGACTAAAGAACTGCTAGCGTGGCTGCGTCTGTATTTACAGCCACATAGTTTCCTTTTTGCCTGAACCGTCTTAAAGTATGATACAGACAGTGTGACGTTTTAAAAACTGCATCTGAAAATGAAAGCTATTTCCCTACTGTCCACAAGAGTTCATCACACTTCACAAACTATCTTCTAAAGACATTCTAATGGAGAAGCATGACTTCAGCCGTAAATCAGGACGTGTCACTACCACTTTTGAGGTGGCCAGTCTAGACAGAGGTTGAGGATTTCCAGGCTGGCATGCTGACAGAAGGTCTTCTGTGCCCAGAGGAGCACTGGGTTGAAAGGCTGCCCCTCTCCCTCCCCAGCACCCACCTGCCAACATCGCTGCCCTCCTCCCACATTCTCTGGCCCTTTCAGAAGATTGCCAGAACAGCATTCCTCTTCCCAAAACGACAGATCCTCTTCCTACACCTACAGCTCTCTCTCCAGGTTCTGGGAACCACTCAGACCCAGATAAGACAGGGGATCCCAGTTCCTCCCAGCCCAAAGGTGCTGTACCTGTTGCTTTACTTTCACTCTGCTCACAACCTTGTAAATATCTCTTTGTAAAACCCTCTTCAATTACCCCACTTCCCGGCACCATCTCTTTCCCATTGAGACCCTGACTGATTAAGTCACTGGTATCAAGGAAGGACCCAGAGGAACATAACTCATGTGAAATTCAAGGATGGGACTGCTCACATCCTGGAGATGTACCAGGATGAACCCTTCACCAGAGAGAAAGAAGGTGCAGGTCACCTTTAAAATACAGTAGCATCATACTTGCTCAAATTATCCCCAGCAGTGGTACTGGAGAAATGCAGGTGGAAGGCAAGACTTCGGCAGACAGAGTGGCTTGGCTGTGCTGACAGTGGTGATTACAGGTCTGTGGGGTAGGAGGTCTTCTCTGACAGCCCCAGAGACCATACACAGAGAAGGGACAAACTGAAGGTCCTGAATGACCAACTCAGAACATGGGTAGAGATCCCCAAGTCCTTCGGGGTAGTCTTGAGGGAGTCACTGATGTCCTGTTGGGCAGATATTCCCAGGGACTGATTATAAGGGGAACCAGGTGATAGACATGCAATTACATTTTCAACTCCACCAGATTTCTTATCCTTCCCACTGGTTGCAAAAGGTGGGATCCCGACTCACAGGCTGGGACCTTTGAGCAGACAGACGTGGCTGCCATGTCACCTCAGAACCATCCCACACCCTTCGTGTGGCCTTCATCCAAGCCCATGATCAGAGTTCTATTCTAGGGTAGCCCAGATGGAGATGGACACAGCCTGGAATAGGAGGAGAGGGCCTGTGGGCCAAAAGGTTCATAGGGAACCAGCAGGAATCCATGCAGCATCTTCCAGAGGAAGTTCTAAGGGCACTGAGTGGAGATGAATAAAACATAAAACTGGACCAGAGAGAATTTAATGAAAGTCATGCTCACTGAAGAGTCAGAATTCCATGTGCTGGTGTCAGCCCCTGGGAGGGGAACCTGAGCTACGCTGGACTCAACAGTGGCTGGCAGAGAAGGAGGACTTCTCCAGCGCTCTGAAGGAAAGGAAAATGTAGGCTCAGGACATGAGGAATGTTGGCGGGACCTCTTCTGCACAACATCATAGCCACACCTACCCCCTCCCTGGGAGGCCCAGACCGTAGCTCCCTCCACGGGGCCAGAGAATTCCATTGTCAAGTGTTCACAGGCCTCCCTGAGAAGTTCTTCTTGGCTGTTTCCTGGAAGCAGGAAATGACAGTGGGAGAGGCTGTAGTGGAATTAGGCTCCCTGATGTTAATGGCAAAGAAGTGAGATTCCAGCAGAGGAGGGGTCGGGGGGGTTTCAAAGACACAATGCACACAGTCATAAGAACTTGGGCTGGAGCGGCCACGGGAACATTTGGGCCTCCAGGGACCTCTGGCCCTGGCTCACGGATCATGGGGTCCCTGGCCTGCAGGACGTGTGTAGGCTATTAAGATGCTGCTTGATGGCACTTCCCTGGTGGTTAAGAACCTGCCTTCCAATGCAGGTGATGTGGGTACGACTGCTAGAACTAAGATCCCACATGCCACAGGGCAGCAAAAGCCCAGGCATTGCAGCTACTATGGGCCTCAACTAGAGACGCCACATGCTGCACCTGCGACCCGAAGCAGCAGAATAAATGAACACCGAAGAAAGAAAAGGTGCTGCTTGACATATACAAGCAGAGAAATCCTGGGTCTAGTGGGCAAAATCACAGTGGAGAAACAAAACTTACCCTGTGTTTGGACCCAAAGGCCCAGGATCCCTTGACTTGGGGGTGGGGGCAGGGATCTCTGTGAGCAAGCATGTACAATGCAGCCACAGGTCTATTGTGAACCTCCCCCGAATCCTCCCCAAAAGAGACCTGGTGCCACTGAACAGAAGAGGGAAAGGGAACTATCCAGACTTTCTAGGGACTATTAGGTACTATTAATATTTCTCATCTCATGCTAACCACAGGAGACTCAAATTTCCGTAACAGTCCCTCAGTCAGAGTGTGAACTCATGGACATCAGGCCTTACAGTGGGTCCCTGAGGGTCTATCCTGTTGTCATTTTCCCAGAATGTATCCTAGTAATAGATAAGTTACTATCATTCCCTGAATCTCACAGTGGCTCGCTGACTCATGGAATGAAGCCCATTATGGTAGTAAAGACCAACAGGAAACTATCTCCTTTCAAGTGGAACTTCCCCGCAACCCCTGCTACCAAGATAGTGAACCCAAAGAAATATCAAAACCCCTTAGAGAACTGTACAGCTTAGTGCAACCATCAGATACTTAAAAGATGCAGGAGTGGAGATCCTGACCACATTAATATTTAACTCACATTTGACTGGTGCAGAAACCAAACAGATCATACAGAATGACTACAGATTATAGAGAGTGGTCATATGGTGATGCCAAGTGCAAACTCAGTTCCAGATGGGTATCTGTACTAGAACAAGGCAAAAACACACTTGGCACCTGATATGAAGCTACAGTCCTAGGGAGAGCATGTCTTTGATTCCAAGTAGCTAAGCTGATTGCCTTCACATGGCGGGGATGCCCGTATGCTCCACCTGAGGCTTTATGTCAGGGCCATATCAACTTGTGCTCTGTTGTACCATAGTCCACAAGAACTTGCTCATCTAGATGCTCAGAGAACATCACTGCGTTTCATTGGTGTCACTGTGCAAATTGGACCTGGTGAGCAGGAAGTAGAAAATATTTTAGGTGCCTTAGTAAGTCACATGCATTTCAGGGGACTGGAGATAAACCCCATGAAAGTCTGGAGGTGTTTCATACTATGAATTTTCTAGGGACCCAGGGGTCCAAAAAAAGGATTTCAGGAAACATCTACTTCTTCTTTATTGACCACATCAAAGCCTTTGATTGTGTAAATCACAACAAACTGGGAAATTCTTAAAAGAGATGGGAACACCAGACTACCTTATCTGCCTCCTGAGAAATCTGCATGCAGGTCCAAAAGCAACCGTTAGAACTGGATATGAAACAACAGACTGGTTCCAAATCAGGAAAGGAGTATGTCAAGGCTGTATATTGTCACCCTGCTTATTTAACTTACATGCAGAGTACATTATGGGAAACGCCAGGCTGGATGAAGCACAAGCTGGAATCAAGATTGCTGGGAGAAATATCAATAACCTCAGATATGCAGATGACACCTTATGGCAGAAAGTGAAGAGCCTCTTGATGAAAGTGAAAGAAGAGTGAAAAAACTGGCTTAAAACTCAACATTTATAAAAGTACCATCATGGCATCCAGTCCCAACACTTCATGGCAAATAGATGGGGAAACAATGGAAACAATGAGAGACTTTATTTCTGGGGGCTCCAAAATCAGTGCAGATGGTGGCTGCAGCCATGAAATTAAAAGACACCTGCTTCTTAGAAGAAAAGCTATGATCAACCTAGACAGCATATTAAAAAGCAGAGACATTACTTTGCTGTCAAAGGTCCATCTAGTCAAAGCTATGATTTTTCCAGTGGTCATGTATGGATGTGAGAGTTGGACCATAAAAAAAGCTGAGCGCTGAAGAATTGATGCTTTTGAACTGTGGTGTTGGAGAAGACTCTTGAGAGTCCCTTAGACTGCAAGGAGAGCCAACCAGTCCATCCTAAAGGAAATCAGTCCTTAATATTCATTGGAAGGACTGATGCTGAAACTGAAACTCCAATACTTTGGTCACCTGAAGAACTGAGTCATTGGAAAAGACCCTGATGCTGGAAAAGATTGAAGGCAGGAGGAGAAGGGGATGACAGAGGATGAGATGGTTGGATGGCATCACCGACACGATGGACATGAGTTTGAGCAAGCTCCGGGAGTTGGTGATGGATACGGAAGCCTGGCATGCTGCAGTCCATGGGGTCACAAAGAGTCGGACACAACTGAGCGACTGAACTAACCGAGGGGTCCAAAAAATGTCAGGAGTGAGTGACAAAGTGCACTTCCTAATACAAAGAAAGAGATACCATATTTGGTAGACCTGTGGGTTTGGGGGTTTCACACACATCACACTTGGGTATGCTGCTCTGATCCATTACAAAATGGAAATGACTGAAGCCTGGATCTACAATGATTCATGAGCAGAGACTAATGGGTTGGCCAGCTAGTCAAGAACTTAAACAGAACGAGATTGGAAGACTGGTGATGAGGTGGGCTTGGAAGAGGTATGCAGATACACTCTCCATACAGCACTGTTCCCTGAGCTGAATCATCAGTCACCTGGGGACAGGTTGATGACTCTGAATCCCTTCCACCATGGTGGGGGCCGCAATTCGCCTTGTAGGAACAGATGCAACAGTCTACATAAGTGTTGCTTTCCATGACCATAACACTCTGCCAGCACCATCATTCCCTCTATAGGGAATTATTCACCTTCTAAAGGTGAATAATGCCTTATTCACCATAGATCACATGTTGCCTAAGACCAGGAAAAAATGCTCTTTATGTGCAAAGAAAATGCACCAGAGGGTTTATTCCAATAACGCCAGTCCATGGCTCACCTGTGTGCATCCTATGTAAAGGTCTTCAGCCCCACACATGTTCAGACATCTTTTCACCAGCCTCTGAATAGACAGTCAAGAAGTTGCCCAACAAGGCTCTACAGCGGTCTCACCTGGTTCAAACACTAGCTTGCTTGCTGGAGGGGTGTCATGGACTGAATCTGTTTTCCCCAAATCCCATCTCAAAACCCTAACCTCTATGTTATGTTTCAGGTGGGGCCTTTGGGAGGTCATGAGGTCATGAGGGTGAAGCCCTCATGAATGGGATTAATGTCCTTATCAAAAGACTCCCACGAGTTCCATCCTCTCTTCCTACCACGTGAGGTGACGTCAAGAAGTTAGGAGTCAGGAACCTGGAAGAGGCCCTCACCAGAGCCTGACCATGCTGGCACCTTGATCTTGGCACCAGCCTCCAGAACAATGAGAAATAAATTTACCCAAGTCCATAGCACTTTGTTAACCAGTCTGAACGGCCTGAGGCAAGGGTTCTGGAGCACTGGACTCATGGCAACATCTTAGGAAGAATGTCCCAAATGGTGGGCCAACTGGAATGCTTGCAAACGAGCTCCAGGAAGGCCATGGGAGGGGACCCCATTCCCCTGAAGCTGGGCAGGTCCTGAGCAGCTGTGCCGCCTCACTGAAGGCTCCCGGGCCGGCAGCCAGGGGCACGGGGTCCGATGGCATGCTCAAGGTCCTGAAGGCACACAGGAGAACAGCGCCCCACACCTGCGGCCCCGCCACCTGGCCCTGGGCTTAGGCAGCCAGCCACAGAGTCTGCAGCTGCTGCCCGTGAACGAGGGGCCCGTGTGCTGCCAGAGGACTTTGTGTTCCGTGTGCCCAGAGAAGGCCCGTGGGAGTGGGGAGGGGCTGTGGGCAGGGTCAGCTCAACCTCAGCTTCACTTACACTGGACACTTTCATTGTGATTTTGAGTGACGGGCCTTTGAGCCATCTAAGCTAACGGAGGAAGCATAACTCTAAAAAGGCATGTTCACTATGCCAGTAAGAACTGCTTTATTAAAAAGAGTTGATGGGAACTGAACTAGTTTAATTTAGATCAAACCAGTCAATCTTAAGGGAAATCAACCCTGAATATTCATTGGAAGGATTGATGCTGAAGCTGAAAGTCCAGGATTTTGGTCATCTGATGCAAACAGACAACTCACTGGAAAAGTCCCTGATGCTGGGAAAGACTGAAGGCAGAAGGGGAAGGGGACGTCAGAGGATGAGATGGCTGGACGGCATCACCAGTGCAATGGATATAAACTTGGGCAAACCTCAGGAGATGGTGAAGGACAGAGAGGCCTGGCGTGCTGTGGTCCATGGGGTCCCAAAGAGTAGGACACGACTGGGCAGCCAAACAATAGAAAACTAATGTGGACTCAAAATCCCAGTCACATCATCCCTGACACAAGTCACCATTATACATGGCACGAAGAAGGAGCTGTTAAGATTCCTTAAATATACATCCATATAAAAAGAGAAATACATATATTACACATATTTACTAAATATATTTAAATGTATTCTATTTGTTTACATATAAATATATACATAACTGCAACAGCTCTGAGTATGTGAATGGTATAAAGCATTGTATTATATTCTATCACTTACTACTACAGAAATATCTCCTCCATGCACCGCAGTTTGCCATGTACATAGTGCCATTTTCTTGGGTGCTATGTGGTGGGAAAGGCTGGAAGCTCTGCCCTAACATCTTAGAGGCCCTCATTTCCCTGCCTCGACACCTGCCAGGCCTACAGCACAGTAAACAACCAGGGACTGATCGCCAAATGGAATCTCCCTAAACACAGCCTCGCCTCTCATAATCATCTCCCTCAAAATAACAAGAATAACTCCCCACAGGGTTAAAACCCTCCTTCTGGGTTTTTTATATGGCAAGACACACACACGCAATGTCTTCTGAGAGGACCCTGAGGTAACAGTATGATTCAACCTGGGAGGAGACGATGGGTTTTGAGGAAAAAGAGGGACAAAATAACCAGTAAATGGTAAAGAAAAATTCTACCTAGAACCCTGGTGTGTCACGGGGACTAGGTTAGTTAGCCACAGCTGACACTGCCACATCCGAGGTTGAAATGTCTGGGTCCTCAGGTCTCTGGATCCTTCTAGGAATCCAAATAAAGAGGGTGAGCTTAACAAAAGAGAGCAGGAGTAATGTGAATGAACCAGACACAAAAGAGTGCACATTCAGACTGCATTTTACAAAGAATAAAAACAGGCTAAATTAATCTACGACCTTAGAAATCAGGACAGTGGTTAACACGGGCAGATGGGGGTGGGGGGCAGTGGGGGGAAGGTGGGGAAAGGCCACAGGAAGGGCTTCTGGGCTGTTGACAATGTAATGTCCCTCAATCTAAATGTTGGTTACATGGGCTCTTTCTGTTTGTGAAAATGTATCGAGTTGTATTCTTACAGGAGCACTTTTGTGTTTGTGTATTCTGCTTCAGTGAAAATATTTTAAATAAAATGGCAGAGAGATACACCATACAAACACAAAGTCCTTGCTAGTCAGGCACTGGGTCTGGAAGACAGAAGACAAAGACAAAACTTCAGGGACCCCAGCTGACCAGAAGCTCTGACTGTGAAGTGACAAGTCATGTTACTAGATGCAGAGAAAGCAAGCCAGCCTGACAGCTGGGCTATAATAATGGGTGCTTGTATGACTTACAGAGATTCAAAAGTGATTCTTCTGTGATTTCATGTAGCTCCCTGACCCCTGATCAGAATGATGGGGAATTTTTATGAACATCCTTTCAAAAGAACATTGAGAACTTTAAGGGACTCAGAGAAGAGCAACAGAGATGATTAAAGACATGAGAAATGGACCCTCAAAAAAAGGTTACAATTAATGCATTTTTATTAAAAAATGGGTGCTGGTCCTCTAACCTTGATAAGTGCTGAGATGACTCCCCAGCCCTTTCCTCTAATCCTCTGGTCCCCTCTCTTTTTCCTATGGGCTGGAGGACCTGGCCAAGCCAAATAAGTCAGCTGGTGCTAATTTATTGAGCAGATATGTCAATGTCATCCTGAAAGAAAAAAAGATGTTCAGTTGTTAAAAGCAAGAGTCAGAATAATTGGGGTGGCTTAGCTTGCATAAGAGATTTCACTGGCCTTAAAAGAGCTGAAGAATTTTGAGAAGGGAGTTGATCAGTTACTCCTCACCTCAGACAAAATGGAAGTAAACCATCTTAAAGCACAGATTTCAGCAGGACCCCAGGAAACAGAAGAATGTATCACCAGGCCCCGAGGATCCTCAGGAGGAAAAATTGGGCCACTCTGACCAGGCAAGGTTCTTACTGACATCATAATTTTTATTATCTCCTGAGTAATGAGTTCGATTTTATTTATAACAGGGACAATAGCTTACACTTGTAAGCCTTGGAGTTCTCAAGAGATGCTTTTATGTGCATTTGACTCAACTTAGAATCTGCTTTTGAATCCGGGCTGCCAGAGGAAAAGCAGAGGCTGAGAAGTGGCCCCAGGGCAGCCGGTAGGCAGGCCCTGCAGCCCTGCTGGTCCCTGGGGCTGGAAGCTGGGGCAGGCCTGCCAGGCTGGAGGTGGGGGGAAGAAGCAGGCAGGGGCTGCCGGCTGTCGCCCATCACCATGGTGACCTCTCAACCGGCAGCTGCTACGGTCCCCACCCTTGGGAAGGTGTCTGAAGGGCTTACTTCTGCTGCAAGTCGGGCCAGGGCAGGCCCCACAGAGGCCTGAAGCCTCAGGAAACCCTGGTCTCTTGCGCAGCCTCTCCCGTGGCTCCCAGCAGAATCCAGGGGCTACTTCAGAGCACACGCTGCCAGGCCAGCCTGAAAAAGGCCCCCGGGCACCCACATGCTCTCGCCGCTGTCTCGACGTCCTGGGAAAGTCTGAGGCCTAGAGGAGAGAATGTGGTTGGAAAGCATTTTTTCATGTGAAAAGGGAAAGACGTTGTCTCTTTGGTTGAGGCCAAGACTTGATCCCCTTGTCCACCTGGCACTGAGTTCACTTTGGAGCTGATGCTGGTGGGGGGCTGGAATCCTGAAGAGCCAGCTGCCCCTTCATCTCAACAACCTGCTGCCCCTTGAGCAGCCCCAGATCCCCGACCCCCCACCCCGACCTCAGAGCCCCCTGCACACTCCAGCCCCCACCCTCTGCATGGCACCTGCCGCCTGGCACACACAAAGCCCGGCCAGGCCAACGCCCGAGGGAGCCAACAGCTGGCAGGCCATCCCTCAGCCCGGCGCCTGCCCCGCTGGGCCCCAGGGAGGAGGGGGCTCTGGATGGGGAGCCTCTCTGGCAAGACATCTGCTCCCCTGGCCCTGAGATCTGAGGGGTGGATGCAGGAGCTGGGAGGGGGCAGTCCCTTCGCTGCAGCTGTGCCAAGCGGGTCCCCACCCCACGCCTTTCATGCCTGCTCCTCTCCCCCCCAACCCCCGTCAGCTGGCGTCTCGGGAAGAGAAGTGTCACAAACAAAGCCGTCTGCTGGCGGCTGTCCAGGCAGCCCCGGGGGCCCTGCACCCCCTACCTCAGGCCTCTCCTTGAGCACAGCTCTGGGCCCCAGCCAGGCCAGGGCAGGGTACTGCCCAGCCTGGTCTGACGCAGATATGGGCATGCGGGGGGTGGGCGGGGAGGGCAGTGTGGGGCTGGGACCACAAGTGACAGATGAGCGGGAGGCCCCTGTCACTCCATCACCAGCCTGGAGCCTCCCTGGCGTCAGGCGAAGCAGCAGCCCCCAACTCCAATCAGGTCTTCTCTCGCCCTTGGCCAGAGCTCCCGACTGAACGGGGAAGCAGGGGGCTGCGGACACAGGCCTGGGAGCGGGGGGAATTAGTTTGGGGGTGAAAACCAACATCAAGGACCCCAACCCACTTCTAATGAGCCTGGCTGGAAGCAAGTAAAAAGCCTGTCATCATCCCCTCATTAGCATAAGGATGTAAAAAACAACATGCAAGCAGTATTCTGCCCCTAGTCTCGCCAGAGAGAGCAGTTTATAAAGTGACTGCGGGGCCTAGACTATTCTGTGGCCCAAGAATGACTTCTCTCCAGGCAACTGCTAGCAGCGCCCAGAATAGGAAGCCATGAACTCAGCGGCAGGTGGCGATGGCGTGACCTCCAGGCCCTGTCACTGTGGAGGCTGGAATCACATCTGCCCAGATGTTTCTGGCTTCTGCAAATCACACTTCTACCTTCCTTCCCACCCCTGGTGACTCAGATGCATCAGAACAACTCCTAGGCAGAGGAGCTCGTGTACTAGGGGAGCGTCAGGCAGGGAGTCCCGTGACACTTCATTCCGGTCACTTCCCCGCTGCCCAGCTGGGCACCCCCAGCTGGGTTCTGAGAAGCTCCAGCCCTGGCAGAGAGTGGGAGGGAGGCCTGGGGAGTCGTGAGAATCACTCAGAGCTTCCCCCTGCATGGCTCGGGCATGGATGGTCCTCGAGCAGACCAGGACATCACAGTGCATTACAGGAGAGAGAGAGAGAGTGAGTGTGTGTGTGTGTGTGTGTGTGTGTGTCTGTGTGTCTGTGTGTGTGTCTGTGTGTGTGTGTGTGTGTGTGTCACAGCACATCACAGGAGCGTGTGTCTGTGTGTCCACCATAATGCATGTGTGTGTGTGTGTGTGTGTGTATGTATATCACAGCACATCACAAGAGCCTGTGTGTGCACATGCACGCACACACACACACACACACACACACACACACACACACACACACTGGGGTAAGCATCACTCCCTGCCTAGCTCCTTTATCCCTCCTCTCCCCCTTCCTCCCCACCCGCTGCCCCGTCTGCACGCCATCACTGAGGGCCTTGAAGCTCACATCTCATTACTCTGCTCACTATGCTGCCATGACACTGACGGCGTCCGCTGATGCGACTCTTTGCCTCTCTAGTTCTGAGAAGGGACAGCAGCGGCAGCACTTATTTGTGGTCGCAGATGGGGTACGCTTGACCTGAACAGAATCCTCCAGATGGCTCACCAAGGCCAGCCATCCCCCAGGCCTTGCCCCAAGGGCCCGGCCCAACGCGAGCCAGCATGGTTTCCTTGACACTTCAGCTGTCTCAGCACCCACACCATAGCAAATGGAACATGTATTTTTAATGAATGAGACAAGCCCCATGCTTTTAATAGGGCAAAAGGGGGAAAACACTTAGCCACAGACACGGAATGGACTTTACTCTCCCAGGAGTTCTTCCAGAGACAAGAGTGTGGGAAGCGATCAAAACAAAAGAGAGAGGGAACCTGTCCTGCATCGCCCCATGCAGCTCTCAGCTGTCCTCAGACTCTGCACCTGAGCCCCTGGGAGCCCGGAATAAGGATGCAGAAGGCACGACAGGGGCCCAGGGCACCCATGGAAAGAACAGTGCTCTGGGTGCCCATCACGGCACCCTTGGATCCACCATTTAACTTCTCTGAAATTGTTTCCCTACAAAATAAACACGTCCTGCCTGCCTCACTGGATGGCTGTGAAGGACAAATGGGATCAGAACCAGGAGAGGGTCAGGCAAGCCCAATGCTCCCTTCCATGGAAAGGTGAGCCCTCGGAGGCCAGGGCACAGGAAAGGCTAGGAGGGCCCCGAGGAGGAGGGTGGGCCCACCTCCTCCTCCCCCCTTTCCCCAGGCTGCTCCTGCCACAGGCTGAAGTGGCCCCCGCAAAGATCAGAGGTTGACGTCCTAACCCCCAGCACCTCAGAATGTGGCTGAGGTCTTTAAAGAAGTAGTCAAGTGCAAACAGGGTCCTGGGGGCAGGCCTCAACCCAATATTCCAGTGTCCTGACGAGCAGAGGAGACTAGGCCACAGATGCTCACAGAGGGAGGACCTGTGAAAGGCTCAGAAGCAGCCAAGGAGGGAGGCCTCAGGAGAAACCAACCTGCTCGCACCTCCACCCCTGCCTTCCAGCCTCCAGACCTGTGAGGGGATGTATTTCTGTTGTTTAAGCTCCCTGTCTGACACTTTGTAACAGTCGCCCTGGGGAACAGATATAGACCTGACCTTCTGGCCCCAGGTGCTGTCCCACAGAACTGCTGACTCTGCTGAGCACACGACGCCTGGTCAGGGGTGCTCCCATCGGTCAGGCCAGGACACTCTCAGTGAAAGACACCCACTGCAGGGGTGATTTCTGCCCCACTGCTAAGACATCCGGGAGAGTGTGTCCTGTGTATCTCAGGCAAGGTGCAGAAGGGGGTCTCAAATGTGAGTCCTCATGTAGCTGTCAGGATCATCTGGGGAGACTGATCAAAACGTAGACTCCTAAAAAAAACGCAGAGCTACCACCTGAGTGTAATCCAACCCCTGGTGATATACCTGGAGAAAACCATAATTTCAAAAGGCACACGCACCCCAATGTTCACAGTGGCATCATTCACCATAGCCAAGACATGGACACGACTCAAATGCTCATCAACAGAGGGATGGAGAAAGATGTAACACATATATGCAGTGGAATATTCAGGTCAGTTCAGGGACTCAGGCGTGTCTGACTCTTTATGACCCTATGGACTGCAGCACACCAGGCTTCCCTGTCCATCACCAACTCCCGGAGCTTGCTCAAACTCATGTGCATTGAGTCGGTGATGCTATCCAACCATCTCACCCTCTGTCGTCCCCTTCTCCTCTTGCCCTCAGTCAGGGTCTAGCATCAGGGTCTTTTCTAATGAGCTGGCTCTTTGCATCAGCTGGCCAAAGTATTGGAGCTTCAGCATCAGTCCTTCCAATGAATATTCAGGACTGATCTCCTTTGGGATGGACTGGTTGGATCTCCTCGCAGTCCAAGGGACTCTCTAGAGTCTTCTCCAACACCACAGTTGAAAAGCATCAATTCTTCAGCAGTCAGCTTTCTTTATAGTCCAGTTCTCACATCCATACATGACTACTGGAAAAACCATTGCTTTGACTAGACAGACCTTTGTCAGCAAAATAATATCTTAGTTTTTTAATGTGCTAAGTTGGTCATAGCTTTTCTTCCAAGGAGCAAGCAACTTTTAATTTCATGGCTGCAGCCACCATCTGCACTGATTTTGGAGCCCAAGAAAATAAAGTCTGTCACTGTTTCCATTGCTTCCCCATCTATTTGCCATGAAGTGATGGGACTGGATGCCATGATCTTCGTTTTTTGAATGCTGCGTTTACTCAGTCATAAAAAAAAAAAAAAAAGAAATAATGCCATTTGCAGCAACATGGATGGACCTAGAGATTGCTACACTAAGTAAATCAGAGGAAGACAAATAACAAATATCATATGATATCACTTACATGTGGAATCTAAAAAATGATACAAATGAACTTATTTACAAAACAGAAACAGGCTCACAATATGAAAAACAAGCTTATGGTTACCAAAGGGGAAGGAAAGAGGGATAAATTAGGGGTTTGGGATTGAAATATATGCACAATCATATATAAAGTAATGACTTGCGACCCCAGTACTTAATGAAGGAGAAGGAGTGAGAGGAGTGGGAGGTATGGAAGGCATGTATCCCAGGGGCAAGCCGTCAAGTGATGGCCAGCATCATCACAAGGGACATCATGAGGCCCCTTCCACTCACAGGAGGCAAACAAAATAAGGATGAGGACTTCCCTGTGGCCCAGCGGTTAAGAGTCCACCTGCCAATGCAGGGGACACAGGTTCAATCCCTTATCCAGAAAGACTGCGCGTACTGTGGGGCAGTGCTCCCAAGAACCACAGCTACTGAGCCTGTGCTCCAGAGCTCGTGCTCCACAACAGAAGCCACTGCAATGAGGAGCCCGTGTGCCACAACACAGGGCCGCCCCTGCTCACTGCAACTAGAGAAACGCAGCAACAAAAGCCCAGAGCAGACAAAAATAACATCAAAAAAATGTTTTAAAAGGAAGATGGAAATGCAAAAACACCCGATCCTCTTCATCGCCAAAAACCATGAACAATTTTGTGTCCTCTGACTTTAGGGTAGCATACCAGTCTTCTCATGAAGTGCACCTGCTGATCTCTGGACACTCTTTTAAGCACTGCACAGTTTGACTACAGGGTTTCCTTGGAAGGCCAACTACAAACACTGCCCAAAAGCTGATGTTCAGGACCCCAGGAGAGCAGGCCCTCCTCCTCCTGCTGAGGGGGACCTGCCACCAGGCCCACAGCAGCTCCAGGAGCAGGTAAGGGTAGGAGACGCTCCCCCTTGTCCTGGCAGCAGGTCTGTGAGCCCAGGTGCTGTCTCAGGGCTGTCTGGGTGGGCGCCAGGGGAGGGGATATACAATAGGGAACCAGCACTGGGGCTGTTTTCTTTTCTGAAAAGATCTTCATTTCCACGTTAATTGCAATTTCTGGCCAGCCTGGGTTTCAGACTCAGTCACAGTGCCTTTTGGCAAATCGCTCCTGGCCTGCTTCCTCCAACTCCTTTTTCTCAGCCAGACGCAGCCAGTCATAAGGTGACAGGGAAAAACAGCTCTCCAAATTATTCTGCTGTCTTGTCTGGGGTTATGTGGTTGTTGCCGTTCAGTCGCTAAGTGGTGTCCAACTCTTTGCTACCCCATGAACTGCAGAATGCTTCCCTGTCCCTCACCATCTCCCAGACTTGGTTCAAACTTGGGGTTATTATGGAGCTTGGGACAAACTCCAAACGGGTCTCAGCTGTCAAGGATGCTGATCTGAGCTACCACCTCTCAACTTCCCCATCTCATCTTCACTCATGCTTGCTGATGACAAGTAAATTCTACACTGCTCCATAAACCCAGGACCACACGGAGGGCAGAGATGGCCCCTCACCCAGGACTGGACTAACCCTCCCATTTGAAAGGCCTTTTCTGCTAGTACTTAAGGAGGTAGATGCCCTTATGGGCTGGACTGTGGGGCTGACCGGATGTGGATGGAGAAAGGGAACGTGGAGGGTGGGAAGGAGTCAGAGGAGAAGAGAAAGGGATTCCAGCATAACTGAGCCCAGAAGTGGGGACAACATAGCCCGTCTGGTTTAATTAGAGCAGTAGTTCCAGGCCTCAGGTGGTAAAGGTAGGAGTTTGTGTTTTTAGTACTTGAGGGCAAAACCAGGTATCATCTTAGGTGTTCTGCACAGAGTAATGATGGAAGAACATTTTTTTTCTCAGGGGGTGAAAGAGCTGCCGTTCAGGGCCCTGAAAGGCTCATACACCTAATTCTTGGCCTTCCAGCCCCAGTGAAATTGAAATTTACAAAACTAATGTATTTCGAACGGGTCCACTTTATCCTTGGGGCAATTCATCAGTCAGACTGTGTCACGGGCGCTAGTGGAAAAAACGGAATTCTCTAAAACTCGGAGGGAAAACAAACCCTGAATACAAAGATTGCAGACCAACTCATTTCACCAAATACTTAGAAACAAGCCTGCCGGAGTCCCGGGACTGGGAAGACGGTAGATGGGTGTTCACTGCTGGGTGCAAGGCCCTTTAGAGCCCACGCACAGGTGGGTGGGTGGGGCAGTGGGGAGGGGAGGGGGTGGTGAGTGCCCACTTGCCCCTGTGAGAGGAGTCGGGCTCTACCTGAGCCCTGACCCTGCATCCCTACCGGGCGTCCAGGTGGGCAACCACGGCCCTCGCACAGGAAGCGGTGTTTCTGCTCCATCAGGGACCAGGGCTCGCCCACCAGGCCTGTGCAGGAGGCTTTGCTGTGATGGAGAAAGCAGTCTTCCTTCGAGCAACAGCCCTTGACGTCCCGTCAGGAAGCCTTGCACGTGACGTAGATGTGCTCCGACAGACTCGAAGTCAGGAGCCGTGAAGTTAAAACCACAGCAAAGTACGGCAGGGCTAAGAAGTTCTCAGCCTCCGGCATGCGAACGGACTCACGCGCTAGGCTTAACCTCAGTCTACAGCGCAGCGGTAACCACAGCGACCGCGCCCGCCCCGCCCCGCCCCGCCCCGCCCCGCCCCGCCCCGCCCCGCCCCGCGGTCACGCCCCACCCCTGGAAGCCCCGCCTCCCTGCTCCCCATTGGCCACACGTTCCAGCGCTCCCTGAAGCCACCAATCACCAGCCACGTCTCCTTACAAAGGGTGGAGAGACACCTTCTGGCCAGAAGCTGCCCTCAGATGAAAGCTAGGTTGATGGCTTAATTTAGGTTAACATGAACTCCAATCGAAGCAGCAAAAAGCAAGCAGGACGATCTAATCGCGTATATATAAAGGAGCAATCCCAGAGCAAAAGCAGCTCCTAATGACCGGCTCTGGACCATGTCTGTGCAAAGAGTCATCAGGTTGACTACTCCTGGATGTCTGTCCGTCTAGACTGGAGTTCAGGCTCCATCACTTCCTGATTCAGTGTCACTTCTCATCCGGGGGGCCTCGGTGTCCTCAGTTTAGAGAGAAGGCCTGGATAGTCTATCAGAACCCTTCCAACTCCAGATTTCTCTGAGCTGCCGAGTCTAAGTTACTGCACGGGACCCAACGCTGTTCATCGTTCAGACTTGAACGGGAAAGCATTGAGTGGGACGCTGATTTAACTTCGCTTTTTTTCCCCTTTGCCTATCTCTGCAGAAGAAGAAAGAGCTGTCTCATTCCACTTTGCCAGAGGAAAAAAATCAATAGGTGTTTAATCTGCAAGGGAGATGAATTTCCCTTCCAAGTCAAGGAGATACCGGACTGCTCTGGGCTGAGGATTGATAGAAGTGTCAGATGCCAGAGCTGACAGCGCTGATAAACAATCGCATAAAACACTACCCCCAGCACCACCCCCACCGGCTTTACAGATGAGGAGTCTGGGGCCCAGAAACGCTAGAGGACTTGTGCAAGGCTGCCCAGCTGTCAGGGCCAGGAACAAATCAATGCCCTTGCTGCCACACACCACCGTGGACAGCTTTGGCCACTTGCTTAATGTAGGGACCCCCTTTTCCTGTGCCGCCCCCTCTTCTTCCTCTCATATTGCCCACTAATACCAGGAAACATACAATCCAACCGTGGAACTTCAGAGGCCAGGACCAAGCTGAGCGACTGGCACATTCCTTTTAAAAAGGAAGAATGGGCTGCCTTTAACTTGGCCACAATCTGAAGTTCTGAAAATGCTAGTGATTCTGCAACACAAAGGCTTCCGCTTTACAGGACTTGCAGCTGGTTTCACAAATTTTCAAAGCCTTAAAGAGGAGAGTGATGGGGGTCAGAAAGACAGCAGATCCTCTATTTCCCCATTTCCCCAAATCCACAGAACAGAATCCACTGGATTTGTCACCTGCAAAGCCTTACAGCTGTCATCCCAGAATCAATTCCTCCATTTTACCAAACCCACCTCATTGCCTGTCATCTTGGATAACCTCCTTTACCCAGCATCATGTGTTCCTGAACTCCTATATAGTCTCAGCACATATGAGACAAGAGGTAATCTCAGAAGCCTCTCTCTGGTCTATTTTCGCCCTATTGCCTCTGCCCACCTTCCACCCAGGGCTGTGGCCTCCTGCTTTCCCATCACACATGCCAATTCAAAACACTTTTCAGGCTTCCCATGGTTTTCTCCTAGTTTTCTAGCTAATTCCCGAAATCCAACTTCTCCGTTGCCTCCAAAGTTTGTCCAGTGCTGCTCTGAGACAGCCAAAGAGCAATCAGCCAAACCGGTTCACCAACTGCAGTAACTGGAAGGTGATGTCACCAAGAAGGAGGAGGGGAAGAGGAGGAGAGGAAACAGAAGAAGAAAAAACAGAAGGCAAAGGGCTGAAATATATCCCCTTCAAAAAGAATCTGAAAAAGGATGGGTATATGTATAACTGAGCCACTTTGCTGTACACCTGAAACTAACACAACATTGTAAATCAACTACACTCCAATATAAAATAAAATACAAATGGATCCCTTTTTACCCTATAGAACAAAGCCCAAAATCTTTTATCACCAGGTTCATAGCAGAGCCTACCCATCACTAACTGCATCACTCATTCATGTAACCAACACTTGGAGCACCTCCTCTGTGCCGGCCCTGGGGGTACACTAGCAAATGAGCCAGGCAAGTCCAGGCCCCTCAGAGCCCACAGGCTTGGGCCCCCAGCTCAGAAACAGCGTGAAGGGTTCAAGTTGGACAGTGCAAGAATGAGAGGAGGGAGACGTGACTGGGGCCAAGTTCTCAGAGGGGACGAGGTTGGGGGGCAGGGTGGATCTCCCAGAGCATCATACTCAGCGTCAAGAGTTAGAATTTTATCTGTATCTTAAGTACAATGAAAAGTTTCTGCAGGATTTAAGCAGCAGAGCTGCGTGATCTGATTCACGTTTGTAAATTCGCTCTGGCTGCTATGGGGCTTATGCAGCATTATCCAGAGAGGAGTCTTCTTGGCTTGAGAATAAATCCACGCAGCCATCGTGACTAGACATCCTCTTCTGCACTTGAATCTGCTCCAGGAGGGGACTGTTCATTCCACCCAGTCTGGCTTGGGGCATCACTGATTGGGGACCTCCAGGTTCGTAAAATATTCTCTTATGCAAAGTTATGAACTAGATTTTGTCCAAAGTCTTTCCTGCAAGGGTCTCTTGCCTACAATCCTCTGCCTTTTTCTCTTTTTTAATATTGATTTATTCGGCTGCACTGTGTCTTAGCTGCAGCACATGGGATCCTTAGTTGTGGCATGAGGGATCTAGTCCCCTGACCAAGGACCAGGCCCCTGCATCAGGAGCTCCAAGTTTCAACCACTGGACCACCAAGCAAGTCCCTCACCCTCTGCTTAAAACCAGTCATGTTTGCTGAATGAACCAACGAAATACCAAGTAGATGGCTGGCTGGCTGGCTAGTGGGATGGAAGTAACGTGTGCACACATTGGAAAGAGCCAGGGAAAGGTCCAAGGGGAGAAGAGATGATCAAGGGCAGCAATGGAGACGCTGATCTCACCTCTTCAGCGGCCACCTGCTTATTCTGGTTCAGCCCTCAGTCCACCTTCCCAGCTCCTTAGCTGCCTGGAGACCTAGAAAATGGCCTGAAGCAAGCATCATAAATCTCCTCAAGTGCTTTCTCCTTGAGGGCAAATAAATCCCCTTCTCTTCAGACCCCACGATTGCGTCCCCCGCTCTGGGCCACAGGATTTCCACCTCCCTCGATTTCCACTCCAGCCCCTGCGGTGTTAGGAGAACCCAAGATGAAAGAAGGGAGGTGCAGGCTGCTGAGACACCAGGTCAGCGTTCCCTGTGGGGCCAGAGACAACGATGGAAGCAGAATCCACCCCTACCCAAACCACAAGGCTGGTCCTCGGATTCCCAAGGCCCCTCCGTCCGTCATTCCGTGGGGTCACAGAGTCGGACATAACTGAGTGATGAGCAACGACCGCTCCCTGCACGCTGGTGGGTGCCATCGCAGTGCCAGGCGGTGCCAAAGCTTGCCGACCACGCCACTGTCCCCCACCACCCAGGGAATCCAGGCCACCCACGCCTGCCGAGTGTGAGGCTGCCGCCTCCCCCAGAAGCCGCTTTCAACGCTTTGGTCTGATTCCTGTGTCAGATCACCCACCCCCTTCCTGGGGAAGGAGCCGGAGCCGGAGCCTCCAGACAGAGAGACAAGCTCCATGTGCCGGCTTAGGGGACCAAGAGATGCAGAAGAAAATGCCACCACCTTAGTGCGAGGCCACCCCACTTGGGAAACCTGACTTTCCAGATTCTGAGGGGGAGCCCCACTTTTGTTAGCAAAAAGACAGAGAAGGAGGGAGGGAGCCAGGGATAATGCTGGGGCCAAAGTACTCAGCAAGGTCTGCTTTTGTCTTCCTGCGAGGGGTCCAGAGGGAAGGAAATGCTTTCCCCAGGGTCTAAGTACAGGAGGTTTCTCTGCCCCAGCGCTTGATCGCTTGATCCCTGGACACTGCGGCATGTGAACAGTTATCATCCCATAGACAGTTACCAGCAACAGGACCTCCCTGGCTGGTTCACACCCACCTCTAAGGGAGGTGACTGTGTCCCCATGTCATCCTGCCCCCCGAAACCACCCGGGGCCAGGACACTCATCCTGGCAGAACAGGAGGGGCCTGTGGCAAAGGATGCCAGTGGGGGCCACTGTCTGAGGTCACTCAGGCTTCCTGCCCAGAACTGCCCTCCCTGGGGCCCCTGGGCTCCACAAATGCCCCAGACAGACCACGGTCCTCTCCTCCAGCAGGCAGATGAATTCACATGAAGACAGACCCAGGGCTGAGGGAGAGCACTCTGAAGGACGCTGGTAAGCACAATAGTTGTAACAGATTTCCTAAGTCACTGTAGGCAATTTGTAATAAATAAACATAAAACATTCCCTTAAAATGTACAGTGCTCTGAATAAGCATTTCCACTTCTAAGAATCCAACCCCTAAAGCTAAGCCAGGAACATGGCAAACAGGAAAACACGGGAAACAACCCAAGTGCCTAATCACAGGGGACTGAAAGGTGTCTTGTACTTTGAGACAACAGTTACAGACCCCTAGCAAATGCAACATTTGAGTACACATCCTGATAAATGAGTATTTATTTATAATAAGTTGTGTACAGGTACTATAGCACTAAACATGTTATGTGCATTTAAAACACATAATATGGGCATTTTAAGCAGTATTTTAATTTTTAAATTTTTATTTTATTCATTAATAGCACAGCAACATTTAGGCTTCAAGAGAGTAGTGTGATTTTTTGGACATGCTCAGTTATTTCTTTTTGCATTTTCATACTGTTCATGGGGTTCTCCTAAAGGAAATTAACCCTGAATATTTATTGGAAGGATTGATGCTGAAGCTGAAGCTCCAATACTTTAGCCATCTGATGTAAAGAGCTGACTCCCTGGAAAAGACCCTGATTCTGGGAAAGACTGAAGGCAGGAAGAGAAGGGGACGACAGAGGATGAGATGGCATCACCAACTCGATGGACATGAATCTGAACAAACTCCAGTAGATAGTGAAGGACAGGGAAGCCTGACATGCTGCAGTCCATGGGGCTGCAAAAAGTCGAACATGACTGAGCGACTGAACAACAAAAATTATTTCTTAAAATCCTTAGTGGTACCACTTTGTGATACAACTGTTGAAAGTTCAATATATTTCTCTGCTTGGTTAGAAAGCTGCCATAATCTAAAACAATCTTTTGTGAAGGCAGATACAAATAGGAGAAAGCCATACCTGGGCACATAACAAATCAATTAATTTTTCATTCTTATATACATGCTTAGTATATGAGATTTGTACTGGAATTGAGCTAAGTAAATTTCCCATTTCTATGATGTCAATTAATCCAGTCTACATTTTTAAATATTTTTAATGAATGAAACCAAAACACTAACAGTTTCATAGGAAGATCTTAAAACAAGTTAGAAAATTCTTATCCACATTTTTGAGTGAGTAAATATGAGAGTGTGTATATATAACTGCACTTTTCCAAGCAACAAAATAGCATAACATTGGAAATCAAAATGTTCTCACTACTTCACTCAAAAAGCACTACTTTTCATTGTTAAAATGTCACCAAAACCTGAAGGGAAGATCCTGTGTGTTTGTTTTGAAAGTTAAGTGACACAGTATGAGAAGCCACCAAATTCCTATATTTATCAGCTTTTTAAAGTAATTTGGTGCATGATACACATCCAACCCTGTGTACATAAAAGGTTTTTTTTGGTCATTCCCCATGTCCTTAAAAATTATCATAAAGATTTTGCTATATATTTAAAGCTTTGTTTTATAAATGGAACCAGGCAAGAATACTGGAGTGGGTTGCCATTTCCTGCTCCAGGAGATCTTCCCCAACCAGAGATCAAACCCACATCTCCTATGTATACTGCATTGCAGGCAGATTCTTCACCCACTGAGCCATCAGGGAAGTCCATATAAGTGGAGCCACGTCCCTGATATTCAGTGTAGAACTTTGCACTCCAGTTTCAAATTCCTTGCTATAGTAATTTGTTCATAAATAAATTTCGAGCAAGGCATAAATTATCAGCTATTTGTGGAACACTTACTAGGGGTCAGGCATAGTTTAAGCACTTTACATACATTAGCTCATTTAACTTTTGCAAGTATGTCTCATACAGATACAATTATTATCCTCATTTTACAGGTGAGGAACCTGAGGCCCAGAGAGGTCAAGTAACTTGTTCAAGTCACACAGAAGCACTGGAATTTGAACCATGATGGTCCAGTTGCAAGGATAATGTTCTTCCCCACTGGGCAGATCACTATCTATGTGTTTATGTCTATCTACTGAAGTTCAAGAATTTTCTATCTGCTCTTCTACCTACATCTTGTTATTGCTGTTTTTAACCATTATTGAAAGCATTATTTAATGCTGAGAATATACACCCTTCAATTATCCTTCCTGAAGTGACTTACAAAAACATAATTCGTGTGTTTTGTTTTTGAAACAGAACTCACCAAATGCTGTAACCAGGTGGTCAGTGGTAAAGAATCTACCTGCCAATGCAGGAGACAAGGGTTGGATCCCAGATCCTACATTGCCAGGGCAACTAAACCTGTGCACCACAACTATTGGGCCCACGTGCTGCACCTTCCGAAGCCCCCATGCCCTAGAGCCTGTGCTCCACAACAAGAGAAGCCACAGCACTGAAAAGCCTGCACACTGCAGCTAAAGAGTAGCCCCTGCTTGCCACAACCAGAGAAAAGCCCGTGCGCAGCAATGAAGACCCGGGACAGCCAAAAATAAAGTAGATTATTTACATCACACCAATGACATAATATCATACCAATGTTTTCTTAGATCAGTCTGCCAAGGAAACAGAAATAAACTCAAAAATAAACAAATGAGACCTAATCAAACTTATAAGCTTTTGCACCTCAAAGGAAACCATAAACAAAGCAAAAGGACAACCTACTGAGTGGGAGAAAATACTTACAAATGGTACAACCACCAAAGGTTTAGCTTTCAAAATACACAAATAGTTCATACAACTCAAAAACAAGAAAACAAACAATCCACTCAAAAGAACCGGCAAAAGACACTTCTCCCAAGAAGACACAGAGATGGCCAAAGACCCGTGAAAAGATGCTCAGCATTTCTAACCATCAGAGAAATGCAAATCAAAGTCACAGTGAGGCACCACCTCACACTGGTCAGAACGGTCATCCGCAAAAAGTATACATCTACAAACAATGAATGCCAGAGAGGGTGTTGAGAAAAGGGAATCCTCCTACACTGTTGGTGGGAATGTAAACTGGTGCAAGCACTATGAAAAATAGTATGGAAGTTCGTTAAAAACATAAAAATAGAGCTACTATATGATCCAGCATTCTCACTCCTAGGCATATATCCAGAAAAGGTGAAAACTCTAATTTGGAACGATACATGCACCCCAATGTTCATAGCAGCACTATTTACAATAGCAAAGACATGGAAACAACCTGAAGGTCCATCCAGAGAAGAATGGATAAAGATGTGGTGACATATACAATGGAATACTACAAAGCAATTAAAAAGAATAAAATTAAAACACCATTTGCATCAACATGATGAACCTAGAGATTATCATACTAAGTGAAGTCAGAAAGAGGAAGTCAAATACCATATGAAAACACATACATGTGCAATCTAAAATCTGACACAATGAAATTATCTATGAAAGAGATTCACACAGAGAACAGACTTGTGGGGGCGTGGAGGGGGGGATAGAAGGACAGAGTGGGAGTTTGGGGTTAGCAAATGCAAACCATTATATACGGAAGGGATAAACAACAATGTCTAATCCTATAGCACAGGGAACTATATTCCCCACTGGGTAGACCAGTATCTACGTGTCTATGTCTATCTACTGAAGTTCAAGAATCTTCTGGTTAAAGCAGGCCTTCTATTTTCTATCTGTAATAAACTATAATGGAAACGACTCTAAAAAAGAATCTAATATATAACTAAGTCATTTTGCTGTACACCAGAAACAAACACAACATTGTAAATCAACCATACTTCAATAAAATAAATTTAAAAAGAAAAAGGTGTATACATGCACATGACATTTATTACATAAACGGCAGGGGCAAAAGCTTCATGCTGTCATAAACCATGCAGACCAGCACCCTTTGGGCTAAGTGGGTGTGGGGTGCACAAGTCCTCCTGGAAAGGAGAGAGTGAACACAGCAGCAGAGCTGAACTTCTGTGCTTGGGGTATTGATGCAGGATGGGGGTGGAGGGTGAGCCAGAAGATGCCCAAAGCTGTCGGGTCCCAGATGCTGGGGCCGGGGGACCAAGGGGCAGCGGCCCATTTCCCAGTTTCCAGCCCTGATCCTGGCAGAAGACTGCCTGTCAGCTTGGTCTCAGCAATGACCGGTGCTATTCTAACGCTATTTTTCCAAAGGATCCTTACCAGACTTAACGTCCTGGGCTCACGTGTCCAACAATGTTTGGGTCCTGGGTCCAAAGAGAGTAGTCTTCCCAAGTGACACAGAGGTGAGGCATCAGAAACAGGAAGCCGGTGGTCCAAGGCTGCGGACCGCACTCCCTGCTGCCCGGGGCCTGCTCAGCCTTCCGTCCGGGTACCGCGGCCTCCATTTGACACGGGCCTCGTGCCCCAGGTCCCCAACACATGCCTCTCCCCGCCCGCCATGCACATCTCTCCCCGCCCCCACACACGCCCCCCCTCCCTTCCCCCACCCCGCCCAGCAATGCGGGGGTTCCTTTGGCCTCAGGCCCAGGCTGATCTGGAACAGCTAATGGGGGCACCCAGCCTTCGTTCTGACTTCTACTTTGGGAGGCCGCCCAGGCCCGGCAGGAGCCCAGCACAGATCCCTGGGGTGACCTGGTACTGACTGCCTGTCCCTGGCCGGAGGGGATGAGCCAGGGGTCCTGAGTCAGCTTCACCCCACAGGGCCTGGGCTTCCTCCCTCGCAGACGCTCATCTGAAAGATGAGGTTCCCACCAGCTTGGCTGCTCAACCAGTGCTGGGCGCGGCGGTGTGTGGGGCCAACAGGTGCATCCTGTACCTGGATCTAAGCCTCAGGCCGGAGAGAGAAGTTGAAGATGTGATTTCTTGCACCTGCCGTGTACCGAACCCCAGACCACGGACCGTTTGCACACGTGCTGTCTTTAATCCCATCAACAGCCTTGGGATGGTCGGCTCTTTCATCTTCAGTCTTACAGATGAGGAAACAGGCTCGGAGAAGTTGAATAAATAAATTGAGAGACATCTCGCAGACTGAAAGCGGGAAGCCAGACCTGTGAGCCCGGGAGTGTGTCTGGGGACCCTTCAGTCTGTCCTGGAGACAGCACTGAGCAGTCTGACCAGTCAGCAGGTCCCTCAGAGCCCTCTCGTGAACTGTCCCAAGGTCCACTATGGTACCCACCTAGAACAGGGCAGACCAGCTGGCTGGCATGTGGCCCCTGGGGCAGCAGTGGGCACAGGCTCCCAGACACAGTCCCTCCCACTCATTAGGACTTCACTCCCCAGCCCCGCAAACGTCCCTGGACCAGGCTTTCCCAAACCGTACCAGCTCTTCTCTGAGATGGTGGAGGACAGAGTGGAGGGGACAGAACTGAGATTCGACAGGAGGGCGGCTGGGATGGGGGGCAGCCAAAATCTGGATGGAATATAGCTGAGTCTGCAGTGAGCCCGTGTTGCAGATTATCCAGCTTCCTGGGCCCCCAGCTCAGCCCACTGAGATGCATGTGAGGGCGTGTGTGCTTGTGTGAGTGTGTGCGTGCTTGTGTGAGTGTGTGCACATGCCCAGTGTGTGTGTGCATGCATGTGTGGATGAGTTCATGTCCACATGTGAGTATGTGAGTGCATGTTCAGTGTGTGTGCATGAGTGTGCATGTGTGAGTGTGTCTGTGTGTGTGAGCACATGTCCAGGCGTGTGTTGAAGAGGACACAGATTCTCACCAGCCGGGGTTGGGGAGGTACTTTAGTTTGAGGTGCCAGAGCCCACATGTGCTCCTCTCTCACCAGCTCTGACCTCCTATTTTATAGGGGGGAAGGAAAGCCCCAGGCAAGTTGAAGAGGCCACCAGCAGAGCCGATTACAATGTTAAAGAGCTAATGCTACCACCCACATCTCTGTGTTTATGAAGGACCTTTGCTCACCGTCACTCTCATAAACTGTGTGCAGGGCGAGCACTTGGGGGGCAGGGCCATCAGCCCTCATCCCAGGGGAGGAGAGGGGCCCCTGCTTCTGGGCGGGTGAGAGCACAGAGGCCAGGAGGCAGCCACTCTTGCCCGCTGCCTGGCCCCGGCCACATGGCCAACTATAGAAGGTGACAGATCTCGCTAAGGGATGCCACCTGGTACACACAGGGGGGCCGTTCTCATAAATCAACAGTGGGCCCACATCTCAGGAAAGCTCCTGCAAGCCTCCTGCCTGGGAAAAGAGGAGAAAAAAAACAAAGAAGGGGTCAGTGGCTGTCCTCCATGACTGAGAACAGGGTCCTGAGGGCAGAGTTAGGGAAAGAACCTCAGGAATCCCTAAACTCCCTAATTCCCCCAGGAGAATCCCAGGGCTCTGAACCAAAACCAGGTTCCCTTAAACCCAGTTCCTCTGCCGAGTTTGTGATTACTCTATCCAAAACTTTATTCCCTTTCCTGCCCTCTACCCCTTCTCAAGATGGAAGTGTGTCAAAGGAAAGAGGGGACTGAAACCAAGAAGGGCCCTGTGTGGCCCTCCTGTGGCCCTCCTGGCACAAAAGCCCGTTTCCTGTTTGTAGAAAAAGGCTTTAGTCTCCTAGGTCTTGTCTGAATTCCAAAGAGCAGGCTGTGTGTGTGTGTGTGTGTGTGTGTGTGTGCGTGTGTGTGTGTGTGTGCGCGCTCACACGCTCGCATCTGACTCTTGGTGACCCCATGGACTGTGGCCCCCCAGGCTCCTCTGTCCATGGGATTTCCCAGCAAGAATACTGGAGTGGTTGCCATTTCCTCCTCCAGGGGATCTTCCTGACTCAGGGATCGAACCTGCGTCTCTTGTGCATTGGCAGGCAGATTCTTTACCGCTATGCCACCAGACCAGACTTAAGCAGTTGCTAGTTAGGGAAGCTAGGGAACACAGAAACAAAGAAAATGCAGTTAAGAAAGAATAATGACACTGGTTCAGGAATAAAACAGTCCTAGTTCAGAATTCCCTGGTAGTCCAGTGATTAACACTCCACTGCAGGGGGCTCAGATCTGATCCCTGGTTGGGAATCTAAGATCCTTCATGCCATGTGTGGCCAAAAATAAAACAGTGTCCTAGTTCCTCCTTCAGGGATAGGCAGAGTGATCTAGTGGGTATCTCTGACTTTTTCTTTAGGAACCAAGGACACCCTGCCCCCCAGGTGGAGAATGCTGACCACATGCTGACCACAAGCACTAGACCCCAGACTGGTTGGAACCAGAAGTTGACAATTGAGATTCCTGCAACATCACCCTGCACCATCAACCAATCAGAAGAAAGTCATGCATCCTTCAGCCCTCCCCACGAATGTGGCCTATAAAAACGCTCCCCTGAAAATCATCAGGGGATTTAGGTCTTTTAATCATGAGTTGCTCCTTGTTTGGCATCTGCAATAAATGCTGTAACTTCCTCCATCACAGCTCGGTCAGTAAGCTGGCTTTGCTGCTCTGAGGGCAAGTGACCTTACGTTTGGTTCAGTAGCAGAACCCCTAGGGTGGCCGACATGGGTCAGTGCTGCCCAGTCCACAGCAGACAATCCTGTAGTAGCTGAGGAGATGCAGGTCCCTCGGCAGGATTTGCTTCCGCTCCTGCATCCACGCAGCTCCAAGGTGCTCTCCCCGAGAACCACAGTGATCTCTTCTGCTAAGTCGGTGCAGAGTTAGTTCCTTCTGATCCTTCCAGCTCCTCCTATCCTGACTGGGCAGAGACTCCCGCTGAAGGCGGGAAGGAGGATGGTCCTAGCACCTCCGAGCGGGGAGAGAGATCCCAGCAGGCATGGAGCCCACCTCCTGCGCTTTGTGGATGAGGAGACCTGAGCTGCAGAGATATCACAGACATGCCCAAGGTTAAGGGTGAAGCTGAGGGCAGGACCCAGGCTCCTCAGTAGCCTGAGGCAACAAGGCTCCGCTTTGTGGCTGCTTGGTTTCTGAAATGGCACTTGTGCTCGGAAACAGTAACGCTGAAACAAAAGCTAACAGGTTTCTAGCTTTAATTAGTGATTGGTAAAAATAAGAAAGCCTTCTGCTCCAGCTCTTTAGTGTTGTCCCCACCCCCCACCCCCATCACCTCCTGCAGACAAAGGCAGGAATTAATCACTGCTGTTCACACAGCAGCAGTGTTCGTGTAGCCTCTCAAAGATGTTGAAGCCTTGGGAGGGGGTGAACATCGACTTCCAATACTGTGCAAACAAAGCAGGGGGTGGAGGAGAAGGAGAGGCAGGATGGGGTGACAGGAGCCCGGGGAGAGGCCCCGTTCTTGGTCCCCGTGGTCTCTTCACCAGCCCAGGGCCAGCCTGGCTGTGTGGACTTGATTGTAACTCTGTGCGAATTCAGGAGAACCACACATGCTGGGGGGCACCCACCTCCCTCAGGTAAAACCCTTTGCTTTTAGAAAAGCAAAACCTCTTTTGAACACAAATACAGATCTTTCTAAAATGGATGGGAAAGTTGCACAACGCTAAGAGTGTGCTACCACTGAACTGACATTTATTTACTATGAAGGGTTAAAATGGTAGATTGTATGTTATGTGTATTTTAACATCGTTTTCTAAATGGGGAAATCTCCTAATGGGAATAAAGAAAAGACTGGTCCATGTTTTAAGATCTGGCCTCTAGAGAGATGGTACAAGCCCTTGTCCTCCCAGGAGCCTGGAACAGCACTGAGCCCAGAGGGCTGGCCCAGGCAAGCTCCCAGCCCCAGCCAACAAGTGGTGCCTGGCACAGGCACCCTGCTGCACCCTCTACGTGCACCCTTAGGAGCTAGGGCAGATCCAAGGCTGCTGTGTCCCCCAGGCCAGAGTCAGGGCAGGGCTGAGCTCAGAGCATTCAGACCAGGCTATACCTGCAATAAGTCTAATTAATAGGGAAACAGTTCTCAGAAGCCATGTTCCAAGGCCACAGTCACTGAAAGGGAAACGACCATTAAAGAGAATTGATTCAGCTAGCCAGAACCTGTATCTGGTAGACACAGACCTTGCCCTGCCAGAACCCCCAGGAGACGCACCTAAGTCTTGTCTGTGTGGTCACAGTGCCAGGGTCGGGGTTGCAGGAGCACACAGGCAGGACACTGTCGTAGGGAGGATCACATTTGAGGACTTGTGCCGGGAGGGGCCTAGGGCATAAAGTTCATGTCACAAAAACTGACTTCAAGAAATACATGATCCGAATTCCCTGGCGCTTCAGTGGTTAGGACTCCATGCCTTCACTGCCAAGGCTGGGTTCAATCCACAGTCAGGGACGTAAGATCCCACAAGCCATGCAGTGCAGCCAAAAGAAGAAGAAGAAAAGAAATACATGATTTGATTTACAGTAAACAAAAAAGACCTGGACACAACCAAAATGGCCATCAACACATGAGTGAATAAAGAAGACGTGGTACATAGAAACAATGGAATACTACTCAGCCACACCGAAGAATGGAGAGTGCCATCTGCAGCACCATGGATGGACCTAGAGACGATCATACCAAGAGCAGTCAGACGGAGAAACACAAATATCACGCGATACCACTCACACGTGGAAATCTGAAAGAACAGCACAACGGAGCCTATTTACAAACCAGACACAGACTCACAGATACAGAAAACACACTTATGGTTACCAAAGGGGAGAAGGGAATGATAAATTGGGAGCTTGGGGTTAATATGCACACCACCATATATAAAATAGATAACTAATAAGGGCCTACTGTATAGCACAAGGAACTATATTCAATATCTTGTATTAATATTTAATCTAAGAATTGTTTAAAAGACTATAGATATAGACATGTATTAAATATATATGTGTGTGTAACCAAACCATTCTGCTGTATACCTGGAATTAACACAGTATTATAAATCAACTGTACTTCAATTTTTTAATCAGTTCCTCAAAAAGTTAACATAGAATTACTTTATGACCCACTCCCAGGCATGTGCCCAAAACTGAAGGCAAGGACTCAAACAGATACCTGTGCCCTCATGTTCACAGCAGCATTATTCACAACAGCCAAAAGGAGGACACAGCCAAGTGTCCATCTGTGGGTGAGGGAATAAACAACAGATGGTGTATATCCAATGGAATACTATTCAGCTGTAAAAGGGAAGTAAATTCTGACACATCCCACAACACAGATGAATCTTGAGAATGTTATGCTAAATGAAATAAGCCATTCACAAAAGGACAAACATTGTATGATTCCATTCACATGCGGTGCTGAGAGCAATGACATTCACAGAGGCAGGAAGGAGATGAGGGGTTACTAGGGACTGGGGAAGGGGGAACAGGGAGTAAGTGTTTCATGGGGACAGAGTTTCTATTCGGGATGATGAAAAACTTCTGGAAATGAATAGTGGTGATGGTTGCACAACCTTGTGAATATACTTCAGTTCATTCCAGACGCTCAGTCGTGTCCGACTCTTTACGACCCCAACCACAGCACATCAGGCCTCCCTGTCCATCACCAACTCCCAGAGTTCACTCAAACTCAAGTCCATTTAGTCGGTGATGCCATCCAACCATCTCATCCTCTGTCATCCCCTTCTCCTCCTGCCCTCAATCTTTCCTGGCATCAGGGTCTTTTCCAGTGAGTCAGCTCTTTGCATCAGGTGACCAAAGTATTGGAGTTTCAGCTTCAACATCAGTCCTTCCAATGAACACCCAGGACTGACCTCCTTTAGGATGGACTGGTTCGATCTCCTTGCAGTCCAAGGGACTCTCAAGAGTCTTCTCCAACACCACAGTTTAAAAGCATCAATCATTCAATGCTCAGCTTTCTTTACGGTCCAGCTCTCACATCCATACATGACTACTGGAAAAACCATAGCCTTGACTAGATGGACCTTTGTTGACAAAGTAATGTCTCTGCTTTTTAACATGCTGTCAAGGTTGGTCATAACTCTCCCTCCAAGGAGTAAGCGTCTTTTAACTTCATGGCTGCAATCACTATCTGCAGTGATTTTGGAGCCCCCAAAAATAAAGTCAGCCACTGTTTCCACTGTTTCCCCATCTATTTGCCATGAAGTGATGGGACTGGATGCTATGATTTTAGATTTCTGAATGAATATACTTAGTGCCACTGAATTGTATACTTAAAATCATCAATTTCATGTGTGTATATTTTACTACCATTAAAAGCAATTCTTCAGTTACTTAATTCCTCAGCAGAAAAACCCACTTCACTCCCAGATTTGCTTCAGGCCTCCAGAGGCTGGGAGAAGCGGCAAGCAAGAGTGTTGGGTGAACTTCTGATTCCTGTAAGACCACGCCGGATTTCCAGATCACATTGTCCACTGAAGAAACAATTAAATCCTGGAGACAATAGAAACACCATGAAGCTGAGCAGTGAGAGAGGTAACAGAACATTTGAGCATCTCAGCTGCTCAACCGTCGTCAAAATGGGCAGACTGATGGGTTTTAGCTTTAACAGCCTCTTTGGGCAAAGAAACAGGAACAAAGGCCTGCCCCCACAACCACCACTGTGATAAGTGCCCAACAGGAGGCCCTGCCTGCAGGGATGCCCCCCCTTGGGGCTACACTTTGTCTCTGCCCAGAAGCATACACAGCACAGCAGCACCTGTGACAACGACCTTGGCAGCTGACAAGGCAAGGCAAGCGCGCAGCTTGCAGCTAGACTTGCACAGAAACGCAGGAAGGCCTTGCAGCCTAGACTCCCGGGGAAACTCGAGCCAAGCCTGCGGTGCCAGGTGGTCCCAGACGCGCCCACCTGCCGCTCGGCACAGGCTAACGGATGCTGGCAGCCTCTCTCATTGCTGTGATCCCTCCCCATCACCCCCTCCACCCCCTGCCTCCTGCCCCTCTTCTGTCCACAGCTCTGCCTTCTTGCCATTTCCTGGGAGCCCCCCATCTCCTCTCTCCTGCCCCAGCCCCGCATGGGCTGGACATCCTCTGTGCGACCAGCTAAACCTTCTCATCCTTTTGACCTCAGCCCCAGAGGCGTTTCCTCAGGGAAGCTTGCTCTGACCCCAAATCTAACCCAGGCCCTTCTGTAATTACCCTTTTATAAACCCAGTTCCTGGCTTTCAGAGCACTTAAATCGCCGGTTTTGAATTAAACATTTATTAGTAGGATGATTTGAATAACATCTCTATCCCTCACTAGACAATAAACACCCGGACAGCAGGAAACATATCTGGTAACATTCATCATAATCCCAGCATCTCATACATTGGAAGGACCCAAAATTGTTTTTGAACAAACAGCTTAGAAGACTTGGGGTTTGTCTCAATTTTGCCTCTTGTTCTGTGCCCTTTGTCAGCCACTGATCTTGCCAAAATTTAGTTTTTGTAACAAAGCAACTTGTACCCTTTTAACATTTAAAACTGAGTAGCATCTTTCCTTTCCATTGAAACAAAACGAAGATTGAAAAATAACCAAGAACAAAATTACAATAGAGAGTGTCAATTGCAAATAAGATCCTACAGGTCCTGCTGCTTCTCCCATCGAGTGGCTGGGCTCGAGTTATCATTAGGAGAGAATTTTATTTTAAAAGTGCCATCTGAAACTGCAAAAATGTCTGTTAAACATCACAATTCCCAGGGCTCTTAAAAGGACCAAATAAAATCAATGTATGGTACTTCTGACAGTCCAGTGGTGAGGACTCTATGCTTCCACTGCAGGGGACACGGGTTCCATAGATGGTGGGGGAACTAAGATCCTGTGTGCCACGAGGTGTAACCAAATATATAGATAGATAGATCCCCTGGAGGAGAGCATGGCAACCCCCTCCAGTATTCTTGCCTGGAGAATCCCATGGACAGAGGAGCCTGGCGGGTTATAGTCCATAGAGTTGCAGAGTTGGACACAACTGAAGTACATGCACATACACACGCACATACACAGACACACACACACACACACAAATGATTAGGTACTTACTATAAACCAGGTACTACGCAAGGTGCTTCCAAGACATTCTCTCATTTAATCCTTGTCCTAGAACTGAAGGTATAATTGTCTGAATTTTACATTTAAAGAAATTGAAGTCCTTAAAAGTTCAAGAAATTTGCTTCAACTCCAGCTGAGAAATACGAGATTGGAACTCAGGTCTCTCTGACCCCAGTGCCCATATTCTCCTGACCCCGACTCCAGATCTTCCCAGGGTGCACCTCACCCAGCACTACCCTGGAACCGACCAGCTGCTGGCCATCTAGAATCCAGGAGGGAATGTCGAGGGTCACTGCTTTCCATGTCCTTCCCAAACTCACTAGAAGTTTGGAATGCAGAGTACCGCATACCCTAGTATAAGGACAGCTGAGCAAGGACCCGGATCTCCTGGGGAAACCCAGTTCTGCAGAGCATCCCAGTTCCGCCACTGTGCCAGCATCTCCCTGACTCCAGTGAAGGGGCCACTTGCCTCATGTCACCAAAATCTGCTTCAGTTCATGTTCCTTACCCTGCCCTCCACTCCCTGGTGTGAGGTTCAAACAGCCCTCAAGTGTCTATAAGATCACGCAGTGAGAGACACTAAAGGAAGCGCTCTTTCAATTTAGAAACGTGTTTTTAAAAGTGATCTTTCAACCTAAGACAAAATCCAGCTTTAAATTTTTGCTACTGTCTCCAGATCCAAAAGCACTGTTTCCTAAGTGTTTGAATAGAACCACACTTAGTCCACTTTGGAATAGATGTACAGTTTCCATTCTGCTCTTTGGAAGGCCTTCCTGTGTTTATGGCAAGTTGTTTTCAATGTCAGTCACAGAAGGAGCAGAAAAACCCTCTGTGTTCAGTGCTCTGTCTGGTGGTGTGTGCAGGTATGTCCTTAAAATACCTCTCGGGAGTAACGATGAAGAGGGACAGCAAGCGGCTTCCCTGGTGGCTCAGTGGATGAAGATCCACCTGCCAACGCAGGAGACACAGGTTCAATCCCTGGTCCAGGAAGATCCCACATGCCTCGGAGCAACCACACTCATGTACCACAACTTGTGAACCGGTGCTCAAGGCCTGTGCACTGCAACCACTGAGCCTGTGTGCCACAACTACTGAAGCCCAACAAGAGAAACCACTGCAATAAAGAAGCCCTTTGTTCAGTCACTCAGTCGTGTCAGACTCTCTGCCGCACCATGGACTGCAGCATGCCAGGCTTCCCTGTCCTTCACCATCTCCTAGAGCTTGCTCAAACTCAGGTCCATTGAGTTGGTGATGCTATCCAAGTATCTCATCCTCTGTCATCCCCTTTTCCTGCCCTCAATCTTTCCCAGCATCAGGGTCTTTTCCAATGTGTCAGCTTTTCACATCAGGTGGCCAAAGTATTGGAGTTTCAGCTTCAGTACCAGTCCTTCCAATGAATATTCAGGGTTGGTTTCCTTTAAGACTGACTGATTTGATTTCTTTGCAGTCCAAGGGACTCTTAAGAGTCTTCTCCAATACCACAGTTCAAAACAATTCTTTGGTGCTCAGCTTTATGGTGCAACTCTCACATCCATACATGACTACAGGAAAACCCACAGCTTTGACTGTACAACCTTTGTTGGCAAAGTGATGTCTCTGCTTTTTAATATGCTGTCTAGGTTGGTCCTAACTTTTCTTCCAAGGAGCAAGCGCCTTTTAATTTCATGGCTGCAGTCACTGTCCAAGTGATTTTGAAGTCCAAGAAGGTCTGTCACTGTTTCCACTGTTTCCCCATCTATTTGACCTGAACTGATGGGACTGGATGCCACGATCTTCGTTTTTTGAATGCTGAGTTTTAAGCCAGCTTTTTCACTCTCCTCTTTTACTTTCATCAAGAGGTTCTTTAGTTCCCCTTTGCTTTCTGCAATAACGGTGATGTCATCTGCACATCTGAGGTTACTGATATTTCTCCCGACAATCTTGATTCCAGCTTGTGCTTTATCCAGCCTGGCATTTTGCATGATGTTCTTTGCATATAATTTGCACCACAATGACGAGTAGCCCTGGCTCACCACAAATAGAAGAAGCCCACATGCAGCAATGAAGACCCAGTGCAACCAAAAATAAATATTAATTGAAAAAAAATTGACAACCAGAAAAAAAATAAAACTGAAAAACAAATTTTTTGAAGTGACAACCAGAAGAGGTTCCACTCTTGTTTTCTAGGACCCTAAGATTAATTACTCTAAACAAAAAATACCCCCCCAAAAAAGTCAAAATAGTAAGAGCTTGATAATTATGTTTTGAATGTCTAACCAGGTTGTGAGTGGGTAGCTATCTTAAATACTAAGTTTACTTTCTGCAAAGAGACATTTCCAACTCCTACTCCAAGCTCAAGGAAATTAAAACACCACACACACAGACACTCGTCTCATCCGTATTTTCACCAAAGATAATGAACAGAGTAGACAAATCAAGCTGACAGGTAATTTACCATTAACTGTTTGATTTCATCAGTCTATCCACAGTGCATTATGAACCAGGAAAATTAGACAAGTCAAGAGGCCGATAGTATCAGTGTTTAATGTTTATTTTCCATTACCTGGCAGCACAATTATTCTCAGTAAAATATAATCATTCTCTAAGAGAAAAACTTTAAGCAGTTTGGCTAATAAAATAGTACTATTACAATTTCAAGCAGACTCAGCTACTTGGAGAAAGAGTCCATGTGCCTTTTATTGATGACTGCGGTGACAGCTGGAAAACCATGCAGATTTATCACTCTGTTTAGGTGAAATGAAGGGAAACAGGACATTCTCCACACAAATAACTTCCATACCCACTAAATGAGAGCTGTTTCTCTCTTTCCCTTTTGAATGTCATGCAGAATGTGGTCATTTTTAAAAGAGTTGACAGTTCTGTGCAGGTTATCACATCCCAAAGCAACACAGGACAAAGTTGTTAAAAACCTTACATCAATATGTGACATAAATAAATGTCACACTTACGCTGGTGCCCTAAGCCCAGGTATAAACTCATCCAGAAATGATGGCAGGTTCCCCCTGCCTACCAGACTTTTCAGAAATTGGGTTTTCAAAAATTGTTGAATTGTTTGAGATGAGCTTCACACACAAACATTCCTGTCATAAGGAGAAATTATTCTTCCCAATGCTCTGTTCTGAAAAAACAATGAGATGGAATACAACTTTGAAAACAAGTTTAGATTCCTTGCTCTTCAAATGTAATTTCAATGTTCCTAATTTTACCATTTGTGGCCCTTATGACCAGCTATCAAACAAAGTAGCTGAGAATCCAAGAAAAGTTTCAAGATAATGTCTTCTTAGAAGCAGAAAGATAATTTCAAGAGCAATGCCAAAAGAGGGAAAAGGCAGTTTCTAAGGCTTAATAAGGTCCATCCTAGCTCTGTTTACCACAGATATGCTGAGGGCTGATATGAGAAGGGAGGGAGGAATGATAATAATAAAGGTGTAGCAAGGGCTTCAGTGTACAGAAAACACAGCACCTGTAGTGTGGGGACGAATGAAACAAAAGGGAGGAACGTGTCATTTCTCGTTCACCTTCCACTTGCTGGTTCAGCATCCATGAAACACATCACTTCATCATTGCTCTTGTCTTTACTCCTTTATTCATTTTTCTCCTGGATTACTGGTCTTTTCCTTCTTACTTTCTAACAGATCTTTAAATATGAGGGAGATTAGCCCTTCATCTGTAACAGATTCTGGTAATCATGAAAGAATAGTAAAGAATATACAGCTAATAGCTATACTAACAGAAGTGAAATATTGAAAACTACTAGAGACAAGACAAAAGAAGGAGGGGAAGAAACACCATCCCGTGTTTATGGCTGTGAAGAATTTTTAGGAACTGAGGACAAGAGATCGGATGTTACGAAAAAAGCTGATTACTTCACCAACACGATAGCTGAAAACATTAACTTTGGCATACTTTCTTCTCATTCTCTGTAACAGTGGCATTAAATTTTCACTTGCAGGGTGTATGTAGTCATTAAGGACTATATACCCTCCTGTTGGTCCTTGCTGAGTCTTATTTCTATGAGCAGTTAAATGTTTAATACACAACTAGTCCTTATGCTGATGTTTCCGAGACATTTTGGTAGCCTGAAACTAATCTAAACTTCTGTAATTGATCCTAAAGATGGGATCATAGTCTTGAATTGTTAAATGCAGATGACAATGTCTGCCTATTCTACTTCAAAGCTGGATAGAAAAATCCCTTGACTCTTTCCTTGAGAATCTTAAACACATTGCTTCTATTTGCATCTGGTATAATGTGTTACTGTTGAAAATTCTGATAATCTAATAATTTCCTTTACAAGTCATGTGTCATTTCAAACAGATGCCCCAAAGATTCGCTTTTCCTTACAGTCCAGTAATTCCATTAAATGTCTTGATGGTTATCTTGTTATACTGATATTAGTTTTATGTTAGCTATATTAATGTTATTTGGTGCGTTCTAATTTCTTTTTTAACTTAAGGAAAGTATTCCTGAAATACTTTTAATGTCTTTTACTTGCCCCTGGTTTTCGTATGAACTCCTATTGATTCTGTATTTGACCTTATCTATCTCCATTGTCATTTTTGATTAAAAATTTTCTTCACATCTTTTAAGGCATTATGTTTTGTTTATCTGCTCTTGTTTCTATTTACAATTCTGAAACATTTTAATTCTGTCGAGTTCTGTCATCTTAGTTCCTGTAATTCTGATTTGAAGTTGTTCTTTCATGTCTTATACTATTCCTTAAAAACCTTGAGTTCATTTTGAAATAAAAGATTACAGTTTTCTTTATGGGCATGTTTCTGGAATGCTTCCATTTCCATAGGGATGCTACTATACTAATTCTTTTTTTCCTCATAATTTCATATGAGAGTTGGCTTTGATGCTATTATTTTGCTCATTTTAAGGTAAAAGTAATCTTCCTGAACTTTTGGACTAAGGATTCAAGAAAGGTTCATTACCTTATCAGATTCATTCTGGTGTTGTTTGTGAATTGTGTTAAACATTATGGAAGAGCAGGGGAGGGGTGCTGCGTGCTGAATTTTGGAGGGGGCTAGCCTGGTGGGCTGCCGTCTATGGGGTCGCACAGAGTTGGACTGAAGAGACTTAGCAGCAGCAGCAGGCTCCTTCAACCAGCAGCTGGTTGAGGAGCAAAAAGCTCAGCAGAATTCTCTGAATTCAGTAATCTACACCAATCAACGTATAGCTCAATGTTACCTGCAATTCAACACCAGCAGCTGTTGAGCTCAGGATGGTCCTGTCTCCCTTCTCCACCGTCAAACTCACAGAGGCTGAGTCAGAGAGGAAAAAGCTGCAGACCCCCTCCACCAACCCATGTCCTGGAGTGCTGAACCTGTACCTCACCTTTGACCCTAGATAATAAAGTTATTCACAAGGAAAAAAAAAAAACAAACCCACGGCAGTTTGCTTTCTGGGACTTCTTGGCTCCATCTCCCCTGTGCAACCTGATGTAGACAACCTTGTTGATCCGCTGTCCCCATCCTGCCCAATTTTGATTCCACTCCCAGCAACCCTTCTTCAAGGAGAGGCCTTGCCCTGAAAGGGACCTCTAACAAGTTGGCTTTGAGAATTCCTAGCAGAGAGTGACTCAGCCCCTCCAGTCCTGGCGGTTATACTGCAGTTCTCCTGTCCTCGGGTCTGTCAGATGCTACCCTATGGTCTCTTTCCTGCTCCTCTCACAGATACCGTATTCTTGCAGATCCTGGAGCTGGTGGAGCTTTATCCACAGTCGCTTGTCTTTTGGGGGTTGTGAGGGTATGTTACCTGGTTTTGCTGTCGTCATTACGCTGTTTTATTGTGAGAACTGAAAAACAATGCTGTAACCAGCATCTTCCCAGAATCCTTTCCATGTGTCTTCACACAGGAGGTATGATGTGGATTACTTATGTGACTGCTAACAACGTTGTTTTAAATCCACGATTTTCCTGAAACTTTAGCTAATGTTCCACTCCACATTTTATTGCTTCCCACCATGATGATCCATCTGCTGTTTAAAACCAGGCCTCATCCACTGAAACGATGCTTCATCAAAGCCATCAATATTTCCTGTATTTATCTGACAAACTTGCCTAACTTCAACTCAACAAGTACTCAAATTATATATGTCATTCTCAACTCAATCTACTCAATCCCATAGCAATAAATCTCAGCTCAATCTCAGCAAGCTGGCCTGACCACATACAACACTAGCAGCTGACTGGAAGGCATATTCATAATTTATAATAAAACTACTGACACTGACCATTTCAGTTCACCTACTCAGTAAGGGTTTTACGTCAGAACTAAATATACACCAGTTGTCATAATACCAATCTCAAAAACATAACACAAAAGCAGGGACTCTGTTTCGTTCACCATCATATCCCCAAAGGTTAAAGCTCTGTTAACAAAACATATTCATATTTATTAAACAAAGTCAATGAATTTGTTGAATGAATAAATGGGATCTTAGAGACTGTTTAAAGTGTCTTCCCAATCTCCTATGCAGTGGGAGATGTTTCAGAGCTGCCTGTTATCTGAAAAAATGATTTCATATCGTCTGACGCTGGCTTTGTGGAACACTGACGCCAACTGAATATGCTCCAGCTGCTTCCAAGAGTGGTTAGACGGGTAAGAAGGTTCAGCTGTTGGTACTGGCCATGCTCAGAATCAATTTGGCTGACATAACAGGTCAGGAGGCAGAGCCATAATCAGAGGGCGTCGTAAGGTGCAGCCAGGTGTCAGGAATGACACATCTGATCCGGTTTCCAACATGAGTGTTGAATTCAGGGAAACATAGAACTAAAAATACTGGGACCCTGCCATCTATAAAGGGGGGAGCACACAGTTGTGCTGGCTTCCACAGAGGCCCTTGATTCAAGTCTACCTGCTCCAGGAAATCTGGATGCCATGGACACAAGGGCCTCAGGAAGCCCCAGTACAGCCTGTGTGAGCAGCCATTCATCTGACAGTCCAAGGCAAACAGCAACTGCTGAGACAGGCCGCGTGCACAGTCACCAGAATGCACGTTAACACATAAAAGAGAAATTTCAATATGTCCCATAAATAAAAATGAACTTAGCTTGAAAACAGATGCCCACAACAGGTAGACAAGCTGTTTCTTCATCAAACAATATGTGAACATGCCAGAATATGCTTTACCTAAATGCATCACAAAGTTTAAACAGAAATAACGTAACTAAAATGTTTCTTCCCTTAGGCTCATCCTTCTGGGCCTCCATAACCTAAAACTGTGACTGTGAGGTCCCAGTAGGTCTGTCCTGCTTGATCCATCGATGAGACTGTTATACTTAAGTGTTAAGATACCCATTTCTCTTGACCAAATATATAAACAACCTCTCAGAATGTCCAGCAGGAGGCCCTGAACACCAGGCTGAGTCTCCACTTGTCATGACCCTGACCTGACAGCTGTTCTGACTTCTACTTACGCATAGGCCTTGTTGATAGTTCCCACAGCGTCACATCTCCTGATGTCAGTACAGGTTTCATCAACATCACAGGGTTCACAACTTGCAGGTGTCACTGCTACTTGCACTGTGAGCCACAACAATTAGAACTACCTAGGGAATTCCCTGGCGGTCCAGAGGCTGAGATCCATACTTCCACTGCATTGAGCATGGATTCGATCCCTGGCTAGGGAACTAAGATTCCACATGCCTCAATTAAAAGCTCCCACATGCAGCAACTAAGACCACTGCAGAGCCAAACAAATTTTTTAAAATATTAAAAGCAAAAACAAGCAAGCAAACAAAACAAAACAAAAAACTACCTAGAAGATCTGGCTCCCGGTTAAAATCTTTACCAAAGGCTGTTCTTCTGAAAACATTGGGAGAAAAAGTAAAATGAAGGGAAGAGCAGGTTGATGAGAAAAATTAAGAAACCAAACTTTTCTGGACTCATATTGTGGTGGTGCATTAAACAGTTACCTTGTTCTTGATGTGCTGTTTATGAGTATCATGAAAGTGCTTTTTGCATTTTTTTTTTTTTTTCCCCTGCAGGAGAAGGGAAGCAATGAAGGAAATGAAAGAATTCATTTAAGTGCCACAGTCACATAAGGCTAATCTGAAAAAAGCTCAATCCAGCTGAATACACTTACAGCCACCCCTGGTCCACAAAATTTCAGTTGAGAAGCCTAATTGAGATTCTTCAGGAGAACTCCCTGCCTTCCGTAGCTACAGAAGGTCTTATTAGCATTCTGGACATCCTGTTCTCTGCCAAGGCCTAGGGCTGACTTCGCAGTGCCTGGGCTCCGGGCTTGTGAATTTTCAAGAGATTCTAATCACCATCATTGTAAGGCTACTGATCTTGTTTTGCAGCCCCTTTGCCTTTTTTTTCTTTTTTGGTTTCAAACTGAAGTTGCAGGTAACATGACTGTATTAGTTATACTGGAATACCGTTTAAAAACAAAAACAGAAACGATGCCCCACCTCAGGGACTGTAACAAACACGCTGAACTCACTAATTAAAACACCTCGGTCTCAAACTAGGCATGCTTTCTATAAAAGAGGATCGTTAGTGCAGACGGCTGGAGTTAAGAGACCAGGAAACTTAATAAAATCTTATTTTCTACCCATTATGGATGCAATATTGGAGTAGTTGACTTTTATAAGACCAATGAGAAGATGATACCCATCATCTGACTATTCTGATTTCCTTTTCACTAAATAGGCATGTTGTAGGTTCCTCTATGTATTTCTTCTAAATGCTCAAAGATGCTGGAGAGATCAGTGTTGTGAAAAACGGCATGTGTAAACATTTAATCAGAAGCCTCTCCCATGAACTGAGAAAGAAATCTCGGGGCACAATTATGGAATAACCTTTTTTCCCTCTCACTGCTATCTTAATATTTAATATTACAGGTTTATAAAGAACCATGGGATAAAATTAAAATACTACAAAGGTCTCCAGGTATCTACCACTATTATTAATGATGAGTTTTCATTTGTATGTAAGCAATGACACATTCGGGCTTCCCTGGTGGCTCAATGGCAAAGAATCCATCTGCCAATGTATGACACACAGGTTTGATTCCTGGGTCAGGAAGATCCCAGCAGAAGGAAATGGCAACCCACTCCAGTACTCTTTCCCGGGAAACCCCATGAACAGAGGAGCCTGGCGTGATGCAGCCCACTGGGTGGCAAAACACTGGACAGGACTTAGCAACTGAACAACATACACACACATATATGTGTGTATGCATATATTAACACAACTGTCTATGCCCAAAGTGGCTGAATTATTCCATTTGTGCTTTTCACATAAGAAAAAAAAAATCTATAGGTTTGCCTCTACCTAAAAGGTAACACTGCTTTTTTTCTTAATTAACTTTTTCTAAAGTAAAAGGCAAAATTTCTTATGGCAGTAAAATTTAAATAGTATTTTCTTGTATTGAAATAGAACAACATACCTAAATATACTTTTTTCTTTCCATTTCCAACTATTGTTTTTTAAATGACACTCTGAAGGAAAGTCTTATTAGTAAATGAAATTTCACTGACAATTTATTTCAGCCTTTAATATATTTTCTACTAAAAATCAAGCTATCAAGACAGGAAAAATTACTGGTTTTGTTATGACAAAACAAGTGAGAACTTTTAATTCACAGAGGATGAAAACACAAGACATTGATCTCATTGTACATACAATATTACAATAAGCTGATTAGCCGTGGACTATTAAAACATTTAAGACTTCACATACACACGTGTACTTTGAAACAAGAAACACAGGACAATTTTATTCTTCGATATGTTGTAACTACCAAGAGAAAGAACATCACTGATTTGCATCTAATTGTTTTCCTGGCATACAATCACTACACAGGCCAGGCCTAGGGCATACTGTATATGGTTATAGACATCTTTAGGCAAATATAAACATTCTTATCTGGGGGATTTTTCTCCCTGCCCAAACAATCTGCTTTCCCACTGCTGTCAAATAGCTTAGTTTGTTATCAATTTAATAAGATCACAACCACAAATAATACTTTTACCACAAAACTCAGGTGAGAGGTTTTTAGGTCATACAAAAAATATTTGTTCCCAAGAAAGCGAATCTGCAAATTGTAAATGTGATCCTAAGAAAAAGAGTCTTGGTTACTAATCATTCACTTTCAGATACTGATGAAGAAACAGAATGGAGGGGGTGGGGGCGCGGGGGGATGGAGAGGGCACTAGTGAGGTGGGGAGCAGAAAAGGCATGACATGAGGGAGACGTATTTGCCACAGGAAATGTCAGATTCACTTGATTTTTTTTTTAAATGAGGTATTATAAAAAGTGTGCCAGTAAATGCAAAAACAAAACAAAATTAAAAACCAAAATGCACATTTCCAATGGAAAAAATCTCTAAACCTCTTATAGTTTTCTTTATTCGGATTAGACATTTCATTTACAGCAGTTAATCTAGAAAAATACATTTTAAAAAAATCTTCAGCAGACCATGCTCTCTGTAACAAAACCTTCCAAACCCTGTTTTATTATACAAACTGATCTACATTAGTCATTAGTAATGTAAAAAGAAATTCTCAGATTTAGCAATGTCGTTTTCGATCTGACTTCTATCTAATTTACATATGGGTTTCCACTATTCATACTGCGGAGTTAGAATTCTGTAATAAATTTTTTCTAATGTATTCTGTACATATTAAATAATCTAAAAGGTTCCTCTTGTAGTGCATTTACCATTTAGCAAGTCTATTCAGCATTTTTCCAGTACCATTTGCATTACAGTGATTTGCTGTAAATGTAATTAAAATCTAAAAGTGCACACAGTTAACCTCCTCAAATAACGGCCTGTTTCTGGAGGAAACCTAATATTCATGGAGAAGAATTACCAGTATCGTGATTAGAAACAAAGGGTTAGAATGTACTCTGAGACTATACAACACAATTATATACATGAGCTAAAGGACAGTCTTCAGCCTGAACTTGCATCAAAGAAAGTTGGTTTCTCCACAGGGTCATACCAAGAACTCAATATGGCACTAGAGAGAATTAGGATTGTTAGCTACAAGTCAGTGTAGTATAGACAGCCCCAAAATACCCTGAACTGGCTTATGCTAAATTCAACTCTAGTATATCACAGTGTTTTAAGTACTATTAGTGTGCTGCTGTGTTACACAGTGAAGACACCCAGCCTTCATCAAGGGATGGTGTCTGGGTTGTAATGAGTCCTAGCACTCAGACTGCCACTGCATGCAGAAACCCTGGAAAAGAAATACACAGGTTTCGAAACAGACATACTTCACTTTGTTTTAAATGCCCAGGAGCGTTTTCAAAATAACTGATTGTAAGTGTTGTTCTATCAAGTAATGAACCTATCAAATCATGAGAAGAAATTCTACATTATCCAGTTTAAGGAGAAAAAAAAATGTATTCTTACCAAATTATCCAGTGTATATGACTGGTTAGAATCACAAGTTTTGATTTTTTTTTTTTTAACTGAAATTCAGAGTGTGAAATGCAAACATTCAGGATAAAATTAATTCAAAGGTACACACAGGTTTATCAACTTGCAACAAAGCAGCAAATATGAGGGCCTAACACACCTCTGGACTCTTCCGTTCCCTTCTGATCCCTCAGAAAAGTGCAAAATCAAAGAGTCACTACTTGGTCCAAACATAAGATACGTCAGGTACAAGGATCTGGAATCTGATGAAATCCAGCTTCTATTCCACAGGTTGTCTTCAGTAAGTGTCAGCGTCCAAAGATGGAATTTATCTCGAGAAGAATTAATTCTACGATCTGATTCTGGTAGACAGTATGGACCGCTATGTTACCAGTCTCCTTCTCTGGCTTGAGCAGAGTGGGACCAAAAACAATCGCTATGCTCTGATAGGTCATTCGGTTTTTTTCTCCATTTTCTATAACTCTAAGAGGAAAATAAAATTGTTAAAAGAGAAAATTTAAAAATTGGGGAAACTCTTCAGTGTTATAAACAGTTTACATTGAGCAAAGAGAAATAATGCTCATTTCCCTAAGGTACATATAAACTATTTAACCAAACAGAATTCAGTCTGAATAATATGGAAAGTTTTCTTTTGGATAAACTTAGGTGACAGGTATAACTGAACACCTGCTATAATTCAGGTAACAATGATTCCCCTACTGAAGTGACGGGGAAATCTTATTAGAGCACAGAGAATAAACTTTGAATTTTACTCATTTTTGCTATTAAAAAAAAATCTCATGCTGTGATCACTTACTTTAGTAAACTGGTCTTCTTCCCATCAGAAGTTTTAAAGTAACTATATGGTAATTTAGACCTAATTATCCCGACTTTAAGGTAACTGAATATTCCTCACTTAATAACCAATCTCATCTCCATAATAATTAACTTGAGCAACTATTTCTGAACACTTACCATATACTAGGCATTATATATTAATAAAAGTTTCACATATAAAATTAACTTTAATGTATTCTTTATAACAAACCATGTTACCTACAAGGAACTGAGGTTCAGAGACATTATCTTTGTTACAAAGACAGCAGAACAGCACAGCTGGGCTCTGAACCTGGGTCTGGTCGCCTGGCCCCGGGGGTCCCACACCACATATCATACCTGTGCACTTCTCTGACCTTCTTTTTCCCCAATTACTCCTTCTCTCCTGCCGTGAGACTCTTACCTTTTGAGATGTCTGAACAGAATCTGCATTGTGTCCTGATTTGGCTTTGGCAACTGTTTGATCAGGTCCTTCACAGCAGAGACACGCTGTCGTGGTTCTTGTTCTGAAAAAAAGACAACGAATGGAGAGTCTGCAAGAAACTGAAAGCGGTGACAGGGTTTTGGAACCTGGTATTTGGTGTTACGCAGTGACACCTGGTGGTCATATTTAAAATTTCTGGAGTGAAGCGATTCTGAAAAAAATTTGTTTCAAGTAAGACCAAAAGGAATTGCAGTAGCTTAATCTGTATGTATAGAGGGTTTTCAACATTTGTGGGGAAAACTGAGTGCAACTACATACTTACTAATTGCATTAACAAAATCATTAAAATGATTAAACGTAAAGAGAGGTTCCGGTAATTCTCGAAAAAACATTTTGAGGGCTCCAGTGATGACATGAATATCTTCCCATTTACTATCCTTCAAGTCCAATTTCTCATCTGTAAAACAGAAGGAATAAGAAATTCTTGGAAATTATTTTAAACCAATTCTAACAGTATGAGTGATTCTTCTGTATATAAAAACAGGGAATATGACCTCACCGTGATTGACTGCAAACCTCAGCTTCTGGATCACTGCTAGGTTGCCACTAACTCTGTAAATCCCATCAACATCCAGCCCTAAGAGACAAATGACAATAATTCAGATTGAAGTTCTTGTTGGCCTCCTCTACAGATGCTTTCACGTCTTAGAATTCTTATGTATTAACATTTAGCCTAAAATAAAATTTCTCTTTTCCTCTCAATGGCTTTTTATAGCTACTTGGCAGGGAAAGAGGGGTGGAGATTCACTCTGAATTGTTTGGTAAACAGCAACAAATCTACCTTATCATGCAGACTGTGGACCTCACAGAAGTCATCTCAACCTTGAAATACTAACAATTTATGATAAACTTCAGCAAACACTTGAGGATAAATCAAACAGTAAAGAAAGCTGGTAGATAAAATCAGCCTACCCATCTCTTTGTATATCATTTGATAGTATAAATGTACATATTAAGGCACCCTCTAAAAAATGTTTGTCAAATTATTGCTGTTGTTCAGTTGCTAAGTCGAATCCAACTCTTATGACCCCATGGACTGCAACAACACACCAGCCTTCCCTGTCCTTCATTGCTGCTGCTGCTGCTGCTGCTGCTAAGTTGCTTCAGTCATGTCCGACTCTGTATGACCCCACAAACGGCAGCCCACCAGGCTCCCCCGTCCCTGGGATTCTCCAGGCAAGAACACTGGAGTGGGTTGCCATTTCCTTCTCCAATGCATGAAAGTGAAAAGTGAACGTGAAGTCGCTCAGTCATGTCCGACTCTTAGCGACCCGATGGACTGCAGCCCACCAGGCTCCTCCGTCCATGGGATTTTCCAGGCAAAAGTACTGGAGTGGGTTGCCATCCCAGAATTTGCCCAAATTCATGTCCATTGAGTCGGTGATGCTACCTAACCACCTCATCTTCTGCTGCCTTCCTCTTCTACTGCTGCCCTCAACCCTTCCCAGCAATTACCGTCTTTTCCAACAAGTAGCTCTTCGCATCAGGTGGCCAAAGTATTGGAGCTTCAACATTAGTCCCTCCAATGAATATTTAGGGTTGATTTCCTTTAGGACCGAGACTGGCTTGATCTCCTTGCAGTCCAAAGGACTCAAGAGTCAGTGTTTATAATAAACTTAATATGAAGTGAAGTGTTACTCGCTCAGTCATGTCCTACTGTTTGGGACCCCCATAGATTGACTGTAACCCACGAGGCTCCTCTGTCCATGGAATTCTCCAGGCAAGAATACTGGAGTGGGTAGCCATTCCCTTCTCCAGAGGATCTTCCCAACCCAGGAATCAAACCTGGGTCTCCTGCACTGCAGGCAGATTCTTTACCATCTGAGCCACCAGAGAAGCCCAATAAACTTAATACAAGCCAGCAACTAAAATGATGGTTCTGTAAGAACTGATCATTTGAGATAGCTATTAATTTGTTATTTATTATGTAAAATAGAATCACTTGAAATTCACACAATGAAATCCCCCGAAGTTCAAATATTCAATAAATGATGATGCACATATTAACATTATCTAATGTGCTTATTATTCATTTAACTTCCAGTAAAGGCAAGGACCATGGCTTCTCTATTGTCAGGCTGATAAAGATCAGACAAGAGATCCGTAAGCAGCAGTAATTACATTTTATGCAAACATTTTTATTACACAAGATTTTTTTGATGACATACTGATGGAAGTTAATGTGACTGCAGTCAAGATACTGTTATTTTAAAAGCTAGTATAAATAACACTAATAAATAACATGCTAAAATTAACCAAAACAGAAATTAATTTAAGTCTTCTTTTACAAGAAATGATATAAAGAGGATTTGTCTATTTGGACACTTTATAGTTGACTTCGCAGTTTTGGAAGGTCATCTCATTTTTATTATAAACAGAAGAAACTTTCTCTTGGTAAGTAAACACCATCTCCAATACTGTCCAATCATTTCTTAATAAACACTGTTTCACAATCACCACTTTCATTTTAAGCAAATGTCAACTCCAAATGGCTTCAAGGAATACCATATCCTTAATCAGCCCTAAGTACTGAACGTTCAACAGATGACTGCAAAGGTCTTAGTCTGAAATAATACAAAAGAGTAAGTTTTTCTTTTTTTTGCAAAACATGCGTTTCTTGACAACTTACAACTAAAAAGAACTGGTTCCAACACTTAAAATCAAAAATCCTAGGGGTTTGAATGGCAAAACAGTGGGCTGGTGTGCTTAACATTTAAAAAAAATTTTTTCTTACCATATTGCTCAACATGTTCAATGCATAATTTCACAAATTTTGGCACTGTGCTATTCTCTCTCTGACACAGATTAGAAAGATTGGCTCCAAATACCTGATCTGGAAGAGATTTTAAGAAATAATAGGTCATACAGTGGCTAAACCACTGGGAGTGCAACAGAAGGTGTCCTTGCAAAGCTGCCCTCACCACGACACACGCCTGTCTCATCTGCACTTTGCTGACTGCTTCCAACTGTACTTCGCCACACGGTTTTCCTTCTTCATGCAGCTCCAGGAACACCTTCCCTCACTCCTGCCTGGCTCCTCTGCTCTTGTTTTTGGTGGCCACACCTCGCGGCTTTCAGGATCTCAGTTCCCTGACCAGGGACTGAACCTTTTCAATTGCACTGGGCAATTGAAAGCACAAAGTCCTAAGAACTGGACCATCAGGGAAGTCCCTGACTGCCTTCTTACTTTCTCATCCTGTGCAGAGGACAGGATCAATCTTGCCCCCCAAATGGAGCTCCTTCTCATCACTTCTGGTCTCAGCTAATATGTCACCTCCTGAGACGAACCTTCTTTGGGACTTTCCTGGTGATCCAGTGGCTAAGACTCCATGCTTCCAACGCAGGGGGCCCAGGTTCAATCCCTTGCTGGGGAACTAGAGCTCACATGCTGCAACTAAGACTTCCCAAGCTGCAGCTAAGAGTTCACATGTTGCAACTGAAGATCCCGTGTGCCACAACAAAGTCCCAGAGCAGCCAAATAAATATTGGGGAAAAAAAAAACAACCCTCTGACTATGCTACCTACTGCTACTGCTAAGTCGCTTCAGTCGTGTCCGACTCTGTGTGACCCCATAGACGGCAGCCCACCAGGCTCCCCCGTCTCTGGGATTCTCCAGGCAAGAACACTGGAGTGGGTTGCCATTTCCTTCTCCAATGCATGAAAGTGAAAAGTGAAAGGGAAGTCGCTCAGTCGTATCCGACTCTTAGCGACCCCACGGACTGCAGCCTACCAGGCTCCTTCGTTCATAGGATTTTCCAGGCAAGAGTACTGGAGTGGGGTGCCATTGCCTTCTCCGGACTATGCTACCTAAGGTAACCCAATTCTAGTCACTCTATTTTATCACTGTGTTCAATTCTTTGTGGAACTCATCACTATTTTAAGTTATCTTGCCTGTATCTCATCTTTATAGAAGTTTCTTTTTTCCCCAGCAAATGCTTTGCTTTTAAACATTTTCATTGGACTGTAGTTGATTTACAAGGTTGTGTTAATTTCAGGTATACAGCAAAATGACGCAGTTACACATACATATATTCACTCTTTTTTAGATTCTTTTCCCCTATAGGCCACTATAGAGCATCAAGTAGAGTTCCCTGTGCTCTACAGTAGGTTCTCTTTAGTTATCCATTTTACACAAAGTAATGTTTACTGAAACTTATTTGTATATTTTAGTTTAGATGCTTTGCAAACAGATGTCCCAACAATAGTCTCTGTTAGAATCTTCACAAAAGAGGCATAATATATATATTATGCTACCTTTTATTATATTTTTTTACTGATGAACATTTGTTTTTTGAGTTAGATACTAGAAAATTCTACCTTTGAAATTAAACACACTTTTAAGAATTAAAGGTATACACAGCACATGTTATTTTAAAGAATATTAAAAGACCTTATTAGTGAATTGTGACTCTTACACTTGAAGAAAATATAAAAATTAGGAAAAAACACTTTATACTAATTTTGTAACTACCTTAAATGAGAATTGAAGGCAAACAATCAAGAATAAAATTGTTCATTATCTTTCTTTTTTCCTACTGTTAGTGACTATTCAATATTTCTTCTGATCTGTGTATCTCAAAACTAAAAACCTTAATTGTCACTTTGAAAGTTTGCCACCCAACCCATCACATCTGTGTAGTTCCTCTGGTGCAGGATTTCTAAAAACTGAATTTGGTATTTATGTCTGTTCAATGCTTTAAACTGACATGCATTTAAAAATCAATTTTAATTACTCCAATGTATTGCAATCACTGAACTGATAACTTAATGAATAACGAATGAAAACATTTTTACTGTTTTGAAATTACTCAGCTATCAATGTAAAATGTCTTATTTCTGATTCTGGCCAAAGTTCATTGCTATAAACATCACTTCTACCTACCTTTAATATAACCTTTTTCACGAACAGCTTGCAAAGTGGGGCGTCGTGTAAGAAACTTCTTCAAGTTTTTCTTGGTTTTTTTCTGTTCTGAAGAATCTATGCTAGATACTTTTGTGGCTTAAGACAGATAGATATTAAGCATTTCATAAGAAAAAGGCTTTTTTGACAAAAATTTTTCCACCTAGCATTCAAAATATATTAATCTCATATATAAAAATCACAGTAAATCAACTATTCTAAATTTAATATGGTTTAAGAGTAACTCATGAAGAATTAAATGAACACAGACCCAATTTCAAAGTAATACACCACACAAAACATTCCATTTCTATCACCAAACACTGGCCACAAACAGTGCCTTCTTTGGTATGTGTGCCAAGACATCTGTAAGTTATTCTAATATATACTCATTATTTAATAAATGATACTATGTATAGTCTTAGACTATCCCCCAGTTTTAGAGCATAAAATGAAGAGCAAAAAGTAAAGAAACCATCCTATAAAACATAAACAAAGCCTCCAACCTTCCCTATCCTTACTGAATGGGGAGCTGGGGGTTGTGTATGTATACATATATATAAAGATGTACTCATATGTACACACATGTATGTATATACATATCCATCACCATTATTTGTGCTTCAAGCTGAACTCAGACTCATCGTAAGTATCCCTACCCTGAGCTAAGGATGGGATCACCTGGAAAATGTTCTACATTTCTTGTAGTCCTGATTTCTTGATTACCATAACACAAATTTGAAAAGTAAATTTCTTGAAAATAACTATATGTGAAGAAAGCTGAGAGCACAAACAATATGTGAGGAAAGGATTAAAACAAAATTTTCATGTGTTTACACTGTTATACGGTGACAGTGTCAGTAATAGGCCTGAACAATCAGAATGTAAAAGAACAAAAGAATTGATTTTTCTACTCCTTCAGTTACCGTGAAGACCAAAAGTTCTGAGTTAAATGTGGATTTTTTCAAATAGATTTAACAAAGTTCAGAGTCATGGCTAACGGCCTGTTTAAACTATGTAATTTACAAGAGGCCTGCTTTAGAAAATGCAAGCCCTGAAACTGCTGGCTCACTCTGTTGTCTGGAGGTTAAATTCACGCATCTACCTGCACAGACACCTATGAGTCAGAGGCGGCTGCCTGGTGTTGGATCTATGGTACATATCCCCTAACTTTTGACTTCTTAACGTGTAAGGATCTCAAACAGTAATTACATATTTTTCAGTTCATAAAATTCAGCTTCCTAGAGACCTCAACATAAGTGCATTCTGTTGTGTGCATTTTTTTTTTCTCTTGAAAAGGTAATGCAATATATGCTGCCATTGGGGTACATATGATTAGGGTGAAAAATTACAGTGAGTAAATGAAGATAGGGAACACTGAAACACTGAGGCTGCAACTACTGACTCTTACAACTCTTGTAACACGGTGATTCCACCCAGCATTTACATCTTTACTTTAAAACTTTGAAGAGCTAAGAGAATAATAAGCTCACTCAAACCACTAGCAAAGAAAAACTTACAACGCAATTTCTTCGGCTCCTTCTGGTCCTTTTCTTTATCATGCTTTTCTATTCCTGGTGAATCTGGTATCTCCTCTTCAATTGCTTCATCGGGTTCTACTGTCTGTTAGGTAGAGATTTTCCAAACACATATTACTTTTACGATTACTTTAGATGCAATTCTCAGAATGATCAGTGATCAACTCTTCCAAATGACTTTAAGGAACAATTTAGTATACAGAATCCATGACTTAGATATTTGATAAATATTATAAAAAATACTTTTTATCCCCCATTGATGGCATTAATTCTGAATTTCAATAAAGAAAAAAATTACTGATAATGCACAAGGATAATGGGTTTGTACTAATAGTGACACTATCTTGCCTCAAGTGACAGTAATAATCGTTTGATCAAGTGGAAGTAATAACCATTAGAAGGTCAGGCTATAACCTGCGGTGACAGATCAGGATGAGGCTACATTGTTGATAACAGGACAGACAAAGCTTACCTGCAGTGGCACCTTAACTGTTTCACAGCAACAGTCTTTTAAAACTGCACGTTGCGTCAACAGTTCATCATTACTCCCAGACCCTAGAACTCATTTAAGCCTAACTAAGTTTACTTTTACAAGTTAAAAAGAAGACTGAATTCTCAAAACTGAAAACACTGCTCTGCCTTTCACTGAGATCCTTACTCCACCAAGAATCCATTTCTGTGCACAGTGTAAGAAAAAGCTCCGGCTTCTCCTTGGGCCTCCAGCTGACCAGCACGTGCCCTGTCCTGGCACACTGAAAGGTATGTGGGTCTGTCTCCAGCTTCTTTATTCTGTTCCACAGGTCTGTGTATCTCTCCCATTATGGATAGGTAGCTTTATCAGGGCCTGACATACAAAACTGCAAGTCTTCTGCAAGGGTGTCTTGCATATCCTTAGCCCTTTGCATTTCTAAATGAATTTTAGAAAAAGCTTGTCAAGTTCTATCACAAAACCTACTGGGATTCTGAAGGAGATCCAAATACCTCAAACCTAAAAATGTATAAATCATTTGGAAGAATATTGTATCTTTACATAACTGAATCTTTTAATCCATGAACATAATAGACTTCTCATTTAATTAAGATTTGGCAATGTCTCTCAATAAAGTTTTGTATTTTTCCCTGAAGAAGTTTTGCCCATCTCTTGCCTTCAGTATCTTTTGCTACTCTGCAAACAGTATACATATGAAATTTTTATAATCAATAATATAGTCCTCCCTTTTCAGTTGGCTTATTCCCTGAACCTGGAGGCCTTAATTTAAAAAACCACTTTCTCCGCAAGGCCTCCCTTGATCCCTCCACTAGCATTAGCTTCTACCTAATCAGAGTCTTTACATGTTCATTATAGTAACAGTTTGGCTGTCTGTCTTCAGTAATCTTCTGCCTTTGACTGTAAGCTCTGTGCATCTGGCTGCACGCTGCTACATCCCGGTGCGTAAGGCACTCACACGTTTGGTAAATGAACAACAGCAGCATTCCTTGCTTTCAAAGGATAGTGAATGGATTACTGTGACTAGAGCGGAAAGCCCATTCTGGGTAGAGGAAAAGGTACATCTGGATAGACAGACTGGGCTCAGGCTGTTGAACTTTAATACGAATCGTATCAGGTTTCCAAGCAGGAGAGGATTATAAAAGTGACTTAGGAAGTTTCATACTGTAGTGGCATTAAGAATGGATTGGTGTGGGATGGTATGAGATGAAGTAATGAAAACTGTTCGGGGGTTACTCTTAGTATAAACATTTCAAGACCTGTCCGTGGTTTCAGAAATAAATGAAAAGAGACAAGGTTCAGAAATTTCATACAGTATTACAGACTGCAAAGGAAGAATTCACATCTAGACTGGTGAATAATTTACTAGAAGAGTAAAAGTTGGAGGTGGAAGAGTTAAAAAAAAAAAATTCAGATTTTAAATCTGAGTGTTCTAAATTGGGTGAATCACAAAATTTGGGAGCATAAAAGGATACTTGGAGATAATCCAGTCCAATTTTTTTTTTTTTAGTAGAAAAACTGAGACCCACAGAAAGACAACACTTGGATATGATCACAAACCTTGTTAATAATGAAGCATTACCAACAAAGTCTCTGAGACACATCTCAATCTCTACTAAAACCAGTGATTCCCCCAACTTTCTTCTGTCTCCATTTAGTTTAAAATCATTATACTTCTAAGTATCCGCTTTCCTTTCACTACTGTCACTGACACATGATCCTCAATCAGGAGCCATGTCCCCATATGCTGAGGGGGCAGGAATACAGTCTAAGAAAGTGCAACTTCAAGTTGTTTATTACTGCTCTTACTAACTCAGCTTCAGAATATAAATAGGAAGTTATTTTAGACATAGTACATATGAGAAGAAATTTACCACGAACACAAGGGTACTGTAAGTAGAAAAGGTACTAGGCAGGAGAAAGTGCGAATGACCAGACGACTGCATTCATCTCACCATTTTGCTCAGTACCAGTTTCCACCAAACGGCATGATCTCCAGCACATCCAGTTGATGACAAGATGACAACAGAGCAGACTGGGCATAGCGGCTGGCCCTGCCTCTGGCGCTAACTGCTTTTGAACCAACGCCTCACGTGAGTTACGTGAAATCTACTGGTGGCAAGCATCCTATAAATGTGCATGCTAAATCACTCATCAGCCTCTCATGTGCTCCTGGTTGAGTCATGTCCAACTCTTTGCGACCCCATCGACTGTCGCCCGTCAGGCTCCTCTGTTCACAGGATTTCCTGCCAACAACACTGGAGCGGGTTTGCCATGCCCTCCTCCAGGGCAGCTTCCTGACCCAGCCATCAAACCCGCATGTCTTATGTCTCCTGCATTGCGAATGGATTCTTTACCGCTGAGCCAACGGGAAAGCCCCATCAGGCCCAGGAATTGCTAAACTGATCACTGTCAAATATGCATTTTTAAAAAGTATTTTTTCACACATAAATTGGAAACTAGACATACAATAAATAGCCAAAAAAAAAAAAAAGGAAGAAAGATTAAACAGCTCTAAGGTCAAAAAATAAATAAATAAATAAACCCTAAGTCAAACACATACCTGATTACTGATAGTACTACTGAGAACTTTAAACCAATCATTGATAACAGTGTCATTATCAGACTGAATCAGCAATTCCGTTCCTTGACGGGTTTTCAGCTTTAAAGAAGGGAAAAAAGTATATATATATGCGGTTAGTACTTTCAATCAAGTAAATGGATTTAATTCAAAGTCTACTAAACCACCAGCAGAAGATGAGATGCCATATATTTTATTAATGGTGATGCAAGGTTACAGATTCCACAGGGATGCCATTATCCTTTATTTCAGTATAAAATAATACCAGCTGAATTATTTTACAAAACATGATGTTTTTCTCACAATACATTCTCAATGAAAAGCTAATAATTTAGGACACCAAACTATCACACAAACACCACAAAACTTGCTGAAATCTTATATATGTCATCATTAAAAACAAGTTCAAGTATCTAGGCTATGCATTTTAAATGAGAATTGAAATATAATTTGTAAAGAAATAAAACCTATGATAGTTTTACATAAACTTGAGAAATTTTTTCTCTCTGGCTAAAAAAAATAAATGTAGACAGGGAATATAGAAGGGTTGGACTTTCAATATTTCCTACTTAGTATGAAAATATAATGACTTAGTACAAAGAGAGGGCACAAGACAATAATTTTCACATCCCCTTTAGACAGAAACATTACTGAGCTATCAAACCATGAACGAACTAAAGTAAGGATACTATGTATGATTCTATATGAATGTGATAACAAATTTACATATGACATCCTTGGTTCAACTGAAGAAGGATTTTGAGTTAGCCATAGAGAGCATTCCTTCTATTTTTTGGCTGGTGAATGTTTGATTTCCCTTTTCCCAGAGGAATATATGGCAATGCTTCTCAAACAACATTCTGAGATATATTCCTCAAACAACTCCTGTAATAATGTTTTAAAAGATATCCCTCAAAAAATAAACAAAGGATTCATTATGTGATGTTAATTTAGAAAATACTGGATTGAGGAGATCTGAGCAAGACTCTATCCTTCCAGACTTCTTGGAGTTTTGTTCCTCCAGGGTGCGCTGTGGTTTTCTAACAGAGGAATAAAATACACACTATTTCCCCAATTTATTTGGCCATGGGACCCTCTTCATTCTGGAATGAAACAAGGCTACCTCAGGAAAGTGACTTCCTTCCCTGAATTTCTTCCTAGAGAGCAGCCCAAGCAATCAATCAATAGTGAATATTCACTGCACATAAGATACTCTGTTCTGTTAGAGGTTCTCACTTAAGAATAGCATTGAAACGTGTGAAATAGATCGCCAGTCCAGGTTCGATGCCTGAGACAGGGCACTCAGGGCGGATGCACTGGGACAACCCTGAGGGATGGGATGGGGAGGGAGGTGGGAGGGAAGTTCAGGATGGGGGGCACATGTACACCCATGGCTGATTCATGTGACTGTATGGCAAAAACCACTACAATATTGTAAAGTAATTAGCCTCCAATTAAAATAAATGATTTAATTTTTTAAAATGAATGAAATAAAAGTTTTTGATACATGCTAAAAAAATAAAAATAAGCAAAAAATGCAGTCTCTGCTTGAAAATTTTTTCTTTTTGGATAATCTAGTGGGGAAATAATTTACAGATGATATTAACTCCAGCTACATGAAACAGGTGCTATTTTAAATGCATAAACTTGCAACATCTCTATTGTGAGTCTTGGAAGAGAGGAAACATTTGACAAGCAGAGACTAGCAGCCCTTGGTACTGAAGGTAGATTCATCAGGAGTAAAAATCAACAGGACAGAAACACTTAGGTTCCACTAGGGAAACGTCAACTCTTCCAATCCCCCTGGACAACAGGAGAAAAGGCCTCAGACAGGAGACTCTAAAGGAAGGCTATTTGCAAAGCTGGTATGAACACCCCTCTGCTTTCCACACACAGTGTGACCGCGGCTCCTCCACCAGCAGGGGGACCCTGAATTTTCGGCCGGCCACCTGACTTGCTTTAAGACGCAGAGCACACTGGTGTTTGACTCTTCGTCCAGATCTCAAGAAGCCCCGAGGCTCCCACTCTGGCCCTGAATGTGAAGAAGCCTAGAGTCGCTCCACTGAACAAGGAGAGAGCCAGTGAGAAGGAGCCCAGCCAGCAGTGAGCACTGAGCCCAGAGAGGGCAACTAGACTGTTCAGCCCTACTCAAGCTGCTGGATGACTGAAGCCTGGTGACGGAACCTGGGTGAGGTCAGAACCACCACTCCGCTCCGGGCAGGCCAAACTGAGCAAACAACGTGCGTCTTTTCTTGGGCTACTGAGTTTGGGGTGGTCTCTTAGGCAGCAATAAGTATGTGTTACTGTGGGGAGCTTTTTATGACACTGGGAAGGCTTTAACTTACTTTTTAATATTGGATTTTGTGGGTAAAGGGAACCACACCTTTTACTGTTGCTAGGGAAATTGAAGACTTGGAACAAAGGCTTGTAATATAAAGTCTGAGATCTAATCACTTACGCAAATAAAGCTAGATCTTTACACCAGCTTTTTTGACTTAAAAGTTAAGTCAAATACAAACTGACTTAATGACTAACTCTGCCTTAACTAGTCACACTGAAAGACAACTTCCCCAATAACTCAGAACATAAAATTACTATGGTTAAGAATAAGGATTATACTTAGACAATAATTTATTACCTCAAATACATTCTTTTTGCTGGATTTATCCTTTGAAGCCATCTCGATGGTCGCTCCCTTAAGGTCCACCGTGAACTCTGGTTTGGACTGATTACTCCCAAACTTCGTTTCGGAAAAAAGGAAAAACCTTTGTTATACTCATGTACATACATGTATCCAAGAAGAATTAAGACCAATTTTGTAGTATTAACAATAAATGAAACAGAGGGTTACCTCAAATTCTTCTCTTTTTATATCATAAAATAACAATTCCTACTTGAAATTGAAAAATGTTTGTAAGACATGATTACATACAGTTCATTTAAAAGGAAACAAAATGGCTCAACCTCCATCATTATAAGAAAAATACAAAGTAAAGCCACGCTAAAATCTTTTTTCACCCATTAGTATAAAAACAACAACAAAAAGTTTGATGAAAAATTACATTGGTGAGGCTAGAGAGTAATAGGCCCTCATTTTCAAGTGGGCTATAAACCAGAATTCCTGGAGAGGAAAAATTGCTAATACTGTATTTTCAAATTTATAAACACATGTACACTGTGGCTGAGCAATTCTATTTTTTTGAATTTATTCTAAACTATCCGTAATTATGTAAAATGACATGTTCAAAAGGTCATATTCTTATATACATATAAATAACATCTGGCAGATAACCAAGTTCTTTTCTACCAAACAAACATTCTCTAAACCTGATTCTGTACTTTCAAAGGTTATTTCCTTATTGACTCTTTATGTTGTCAACAACTAACAATAACTTGTAAAAACAAAATCCTGAGCCCCATGTTCTTTTATTCAGCCTTTATTGGAAATAAAAGCTGGAGCCGGATTCTCTAAAGCCTCAGCAATTGAAAGAGGAAAGGTGAACAGATCAGCAAGACAGTGAACATGGGTGGTTTGAGAAGCAGCAGCCCTTAGTTGGCTATTATATTTTGTTAACCAGATAAGGAAAAGGTTAGTAAGTAAGCAGCACAAAAATGTATGTTAAATACAGACCTACTCTATATATTGCCATCACTAACTTAAATTTCTGTTTCATCTATTAACTGAGAATAGAAAATAGCATTTCTATGTTACTGTAGGATTTGGGGGTTTAAAAAATCCGTACAAGCTGATGAATTGTAGTCTTCAAGTTCATAAAGATTTGTTATAGAAAATCTCACTTGCTAAAATATTTTCAAATTCTATTTGTCATCAGAAATGAATCTTACCCACCAACCTTGTGATAACTTATTCACTATTCATAGCATCAGTGACAACATTTGTAATTTCACTTTTAATAAATGCTTCAACTCATCTGTTCCCTTTTACTACATCTTTTCAGTTGGTCTTAAATACTATAGGTGACATAACTAAACAAAACTCAAGGTATTATATGGGATTTATTAGTGGAATCAAAACAAAATTCAGACTATTTCATGGAACTAGTAGAACAATTAAAAAATCACAAAACAAATTTTTAAAATTCCACAGAGCCTCTGCCTTCTTATACCTTTTGTCATTCAAAAAAACATTAAAATTAATTCACATTGTAATTTAAAAATCACTGTAATTAAATCACAAAGCTATGATGGGCACAGATAACTTTCTGAGCAAATCTGATGTATTTCCAAAGTTATAAAACTTAAATGGATACATTTAACAAAATGATAAAAATTTAATACAGTTTAACTTGTCATCATGACATGCTTGGTAGATAGTTATAAGCTAAGACATAAATAACCAACCAAATAAGTTACAGTAACCAAACACAATGACATGACAAGGAATGCTATAAAAATGCTCTACTGTGGTCAACAAAATTTCATGTTTGCTATCCATTATTCCTCAAAACCCAGTCCTGCTTTTCTCTACTGTAATCAATGCCCCAATGCATTCATGGAAAAGAAAACAGAACTGCTGTGGCAAGGGACATGCAACAAGAAGAACACATACAGTGGCAGTGGAAACAGGATCAGATTTTACATATGCGACAGCAGGCCGGCGGCGGACAGAGAGTTTCCAGGAAGAAAGCAGCGAGAGCAGGAGCTCAGAGACTGAGCCCTGCTGGCAGAATGACTTGATGGGAAGAGGGAAGAAAATGACGATGTCATTACAGTGCACAATGGCAAAATGACATACAAGAGAAAACCACAATGGAACCAGGCGAGACAAAAATACAACTCTGCAAGCAGACACAACACAGGCAAGGCTACGTCTCCAAAATATTCTCCAAAAGCCCTAGAATTTACCTCAGGGCATTTTCTGACTTTGTCATTCTATCAATTCACTGTTATCTTTGAGATGAATGCTTTTTACAACTTACTTTGAACAGACCTGTCCTCCCTTAACAGACTTGTCACCCACCAAGGGAAGACTTGGGGGGTAACAGAGATGAGTCGTACAGCCCCTCCTCACAAAGCCTTGAGCCTCCTTCCTGTGGCTGGCAGGGCCACGTACTCTGGTTCCTGTCTAAGATCTCTCTGAGGAGAGGCCCTACCATCCAGCTCGCTTTCCCCTTACTCAGGGACTGTGGCTCTCTACCAGAGGCAAGGCTGTCACCCAGGGAACACCTGGTAAGGTCTGGAGACGAGCTGGAGGTGGGGCTGTTGCTATGACCCGCTGAACAAATAAGGTGAAAGGAGGTAAGAAAAAGACAAGTATAATTTAAGTTACTGATCTAACAACCCATGGGACAACTAATACTTTCCAGGAAATAAGTGATGTCTCCCCATCCCAAACGAGAAGGAGAGGCTGGCTGGATTCTGGATGATGTGCACTGGTGTAATGTTATCTTACGGGCAGCGTGTGCACATTCCATTTGCTCCATCTTAAATACCCATGAAATACAAAATAAATACAAAGCGTGAACGGTTTTCTAAAACCAGAGGCTCAAATAGTATGGATGGTTTTGCTCAGCATCCCATCAATGCGTATATGCCCAGGAGTGAGTGTAAGATCTGAATTGGCTATTTCTTCCAGGGGATATCAGCAGAGGTTTTTGTACTTAGTATGAAACTAATCTGTGAGGAATCATACGTCTCCAACACAGCCCTGGAACAAACCATCTGAGCCCAACTGAAGGAAACATAAAGTCTTCCAACAGCAAAGGGAAAAACTGACTCTGCCAGAGACTGACCCTTGACAGCATCTTCCTAGGTTACACTCAATGGAAATTTTCACTGGAGGTGATTCTTGTCTTTTTGGCTTACATGCCAGCCTCAGGTAAGACATGATTTCACTGTATAAACAGGACACATTTTACTTGTGATAGATCTAGCTGGTGACTGAGTAGAGAAACAAAGCTAGGAGTCTTTCAAATCCTTTGTGAACAATCCTAATTACAGAGTCAATTAAAAAGCATCTTGCATATTTCCTCAATTTTTAATATTTATGAGTGGTATATACACCAAAATATATTACATATACTTACACATTTTTTAATTTGAATAATTTTATTTGCTTTTACTTAGGCCACTTAAATTAGTTTCAATTTCCTTATTATGTGTTACATATGGGAAGAAAAAGCAAGGTGGTTTGAGACTTTTTTGTTAGCCATATAATAAAAATTAAGAATTGACTGCATAATCAAGCATTTTATCATATCCCACATCTGTTTAGTTTTTAAGACTATAAAACACAGTGTGACTATGTTTTATTGAATTATATCAATCTGAAATGATTATCGTAATGTATTACTGACAATATATTAACAAAATTTCATTTAAAGGCAAAAACTCAAATACTGAATCTCTAAAGTTAAAACGCTATTAAGAATTTCACAATTTCAAAATTGGTGAGCTCAGTGAATTTTAAACTATGTTTCTGCTATTATCACATGGTAATGCAGTAACCCAACTTGAGATGATGAACAGAAATACCCTATGCCCTCCGCTGGCATTAGTTTAAATTATGAGTTCTGATTTATGTGAAGTCTTCAAGAGCCCTTCTTAAAATGCAACCATTAGTCTATACTAATGGTTCTGTGCTGGGGTATTCACTTAACATCCCCTAATTAGAAAAAAAAAATCATTTTCTTTAAGTCACAGTGGCGCCAGGGATGAAGAACCTGCCTGCCAATGCAGGAGACATAAGAGACATAGGTTCGATCCTTGTGTGGGGAAGATCCCTCAAAAAAGGAAAACAGCTACCCACTCCAGTAGTCTCACCTAGAAAATCCCATGGACAGAGGAGTTTGGCGGGCTACAGTCCATAGGGCTGCAAAGAGTCAGATACGACTGAAGCAAATTAGCAGCACGGACATATCTGCCTACCTCAATGATGCCTCACTTACCACAGTGATCTATGTACTTGTTTTATCTGTATATACTACAACTTGCAATCTTTAGGGATTGGTAATTATCAAATAAATGATCATTATCCAACTTTCTTCAGGAATTTTTTATTAATCTCTAATTGCTTCTCCATTGCTTTCATTCACTTTGTTCACTCAATTTCAAATAAAAGTTGAGCCACAAGTAGGAAGAATAAATAAATGCATCGTCTTCTAGAAATGCGTTAATATAACAAAAAAGTACCATACACTTCACCTCAGGTGACAAAGGAAAAATAATTATCAATTTACTTTAAGACAAGTCAAATAAAAATTTCAATCGTTTAATGTGGATAAGCGTATCACAGGTCAGTTTCACTGTACTGGCAGACCAGAGAGCAAATCAAAGCCTCAGAGAAGCAAAAGAGAAGAAATATTCCAGAAAGTTCCTATCTGCACTCAACCCAACAGTTTTGGAGGTTACTACACCATGGTACTTGAGGACTAGCATGCTCTGAACAATGTTACATGACTGTAAAGGTATGTGACTAAGATTTGCTTTGATTTTACAAATGGATTTCTCTTTTATCAAAGATAAGGCCAACAGATCCTAGTCATTTTAAAGTAACTGAGTAATTTTAAGAAATATTCATTAAGGTAAGATATAAAGCAGACGAAAGATATTAGCTTAATTTCATTTTTAAATCTTTTTGGACATATCCAGAGCATGGACTCTGGAGCCAAAATGGTACCCAGATCTGTCACTTACGTAGCTCTAAAACTTTGAGCGAGTCACTGAACTGTTTCACACCTCATTTTCTCATCTCCAACAGAGGGAGAGGGGATGACAAACAGTATTCCCCCAAAGTTAAGAGAATAATACAGATATATACATATACACACACACACACACACACACACACACACACACACACACACACACACACCATCCTCTATACTTTTTTTTTTTTTTCCATCCTCTATACTTAGAACAGTATCTCATACATTTTCAGGATTCAAAAAATGTTAACCTATTATGGTATGTCACAAATTATAATTTTTGGTATTTGTATTATAAATAACCAAGAATTAACAGTAGTAAACACTCAAATATACAAACAACTTCAAAGTTCCACAAGTAATAGTAACATTTTATTTTCTTCTGAAAGCGGGGCTGATATCATATAGACACGGAAACCTGACTAGTATCCAAGTGTCAGGTCACATATCAAGGTGGGGCTTGCCACATGACAGCTTATTTTCTAACTAAATACCTAAAAGAGCAAAGTCAGGATTTTAACAATACAAGTCAACTTTTCTAAGTGGCCCTTTTGTTTCTCTTATGAGTCAAAATGCATCTTTAACTAAGAAAGCCTCATTTATTTGCACATGAGTGGTAGTTAAGGACTCTGGACTACCTTATGAAATTCAAGTGCAATACTGTCCACATAATTCAAATGTGTAAAGCCTCCAAAGAAAAGAAATACTTACCCAACTTGTGCTACTTCCTTGGGTTTTGGTGAAGAGTAAAGATGAACCCTGCAAAACGGCCCAAGAAGACAACCAATTCTTTCTGTAATGAAAAGATGGCCAATGAGAACTCCATATCCTATTTTTCCAACCAAACTTAAAAAATTAAAATCTACTTCACTGATATCAATGTGGTCCACAATTTATACTCATTACTGACATTCTTATTGTTTTTACTGGGGATATAATTCAAATGGAAACTACAATCATTTTATATCCCCAAAGCAAATGAAGTAAATTAGAGATACAGATTATCAGAATAACTACCCATCTAATCATGTTCACATGGGAGTAATCTAGCAAGCACATCTGTGACCAAGGACACTAATTCAAAATCATATGAACGGAACGCTACATTTGGCAAGAATTCTTATTCACACTCAAAAAGTAGACAAACAGGATTATCTTACCTAACTCACTGTAGATTGTTTTATATGTCTTAGTTACCACCCTTCCCCTAATGAGGCTGCACTAGGTAAGGACTAGGCAGTAGGTACATTCTAAATTCCATGCTGAATGATCATCACTAAGGTTACTAAAGTGAGGCATTCAAAAACTTTTCTAAATTATAAAATCAACACACATATTCTATCAAAATTCTGAGCACAGAAATGTGTAAAGGAAAGGCCTCATTTCTCTTTCAATCCCTAATCTAGAGGTAAAAATGTTTACCTTTTAGGTGATGTAATTGCTGGCAGGCTAAAATGAACATCAAATATATCTTCCACAGGAATTTAAGGCTTACCTTACAGCCAAACATATGGCATGTTTTGTGAAAACTTTATAGACACTCCTAAGAAGGTTTATTCTCCATTTGCAGAATGTAGAATTCAGTATCTATCAATTACACCTACTTTGTTATTTTACAACTTTTTACATCTACCTGACCTTGAAAAGTAAAATAAAGTTTACTCCCATGGAGTCTATTTTTCCTTTTATTTCCTGTTTTGCTAATAGTCATTATGCTACTTACTTGAACTATTTCTAATGATTAGGTTTTCACTGAGTTGATGCATAGGGCTTTATCATTTTAAAGATGTTAGTGATCCCCCTTAGTTGAAACTATCTACTATCTCTATGGAAATGGATATTCTCATATTCCTTTAATATGCCTTTGTGTTTAATTTTTCTAAATCGTTTTTCAGAGCTCTCTTTTAAGACTGAGCCGGATTTTGCTTTGTGCTTCACTCTTGAGCACGTTTTTCTTTCAATGAGCAACATATTTTAGAAGGATTTATTTTCATTTCTAAATTTATTTTATACTCAATCTTATATTTATTTACATAGTATCTACTAACCTCTCTGAAAAATGCTAAAATATATTTCCACTTCAAATATACTTCCACTTTAAATAAGCTTTTTGAGTTTAATTTTCAAAATAAGAAAAACTGTGGAATGTATACCTCAGGATAAATAATGGATATTTGAATACTGAGTGAATGATAGTTCCCTTGAGGTCTGTGTGACTGAGTTGCAGGCAGAAATTAGTCACATTTTTTTCATGGAACCAATTTTTTTTCCCTAAAAAAAAAAACTACTGGCTGTGATACACTGTGATTATTTAAACTTGACTTTTGGCAGGTAGACATTATCTCAAAAACGGATGAAGAGAGCCTGTCATTTCAAGGAAAATAAATGATAGTATATGTTGACAATAACAAATTAAAGCTGTCAAACAGAAAGCAGAATTTTGGAAAATTCAGCACTTATGCCACGGTAAGGTTGACAATATTCCAAAACTTAGTGACTTTGACAATGATAATATTGATTTGTGATTCTTTGATGTCATAAAATAAAATGTGCCAACATTTGAAAACTCAGCAAACTTCATAAACTGGTATTTTCCAAATGACCTACAAGATACTGCAAAATATGCACAGGTAAAAGATTCACGCAAAATGCAACACAGACCCATGAATTTTACCATAACTGAGTATGAAAAAGTCAGTCTCTCCCAAAAGGAAGCTTCCATTTAAGCCTCTGATCCTTATCCATCAGAGGGCAGAAAGAATGAAAACCACAGTCACAGAAAACTAACCAAACTGATCACATGGACCACAGCCTTGTCTAACTCAATGAAACTATGAGCCATGCTCTGTAGGGCCACCCAAGACGGAAGGGTCATGGTGGAGAGTTCTGACAAAACATGGTCCACTGGAGAAGGGAATGGCAAACCACTTCAGTATTCTTGCCTTGAGAACCTGATGAACAGTATGAAAAGGCAAAAAAGATACGACACTGAAAGATGAACTCCCCAGGTCGGTAGGTGCCCAATATGCTACTGGAGAAGACCAGAGAAATAACTCCAGAAAGAATAAGAGATGGAGCCAAAGCAAAAACAGCGCCCAGTTGTGGGTGTGACTGGTGATGGAAGTAAAGTCTGAAGCTGTAAAGAACAATACTGCATAGGAACCGGAATGTTAGGTCATGAATCAAGGTAAATTAGAAGCGGTCAAACAGGAGATGGCAAGAGTGAACATCGACATTTTAGGAATCAGTGAACTAAAATCGATTGGAATGGGCAAATTTAATTCAGATGACCATTATATCTATTACTCTGGGTAAGAATTCCTTAGAAGAAATGGAGTAGCCATCAAAGTCAACAAAAGAGTCCAAAATGCAGTACCAGGGTGCAATCTCAAGAACGACAGAATGATCTCTGTTCATTTCCAAGGCAAACAATTCAATATCACAGTAATCCAAGTCTATGCCCCAAACAGTAACGCCGAAGAAGCTGAATGGTTCTATGAGGACCTACAAGACTTTCTAGAACTAACACCCAAAAAAGATGTTCTTTTCATCATAGGGGACTGGAATGCAAAAGTGGGAAGTCAAGAGATACCTGGAGTAACAGGTAAATTTGGCCTTGGAGTACAAAATGAAGCAGGGCAAAGGCTGACAGTTTTGCCAAGAGAACGCACTGGTCATAGCAAACAACCTCCTCCAACAACACAAGAGAAGACTCTACACATGGACATCATCAGATGGTCAATACCAAATCAGACTGATTATATTCTTTGCAGCCAAAGATGGAGAAGCTCTATACAGTCAGCAAAAAAACAAAAGACTGGGAACTGTGGCTCAGATCATGAACTGCTTATTGCCAAATTCAGACTTACACTGAAGTAGGGAAAACCACTAAATCATTCAGATATGGCCTAAATCAAATCCCTTACGATTATACAGTGGAAGTGACAAATAGATTCAAGGGATTAGATCTGACAGACAGAGTGCCTGAAGAACTATGGACAGAGGTTTGTGACAATGTACAGGAGGCAGGGATCAAGACCATCCCCAAGAAAAAAAATGCAAAAAGGCAAAATGGTTGTCTGAGGAGGCCTTACAAATAGCTGGGAAAAGAAGGGAAGTCAAAGGCAAAGGATAAAAGGAAAGACATACCACTTGAATGCAGAGTTCCAAAGAATAGCAGAGAAAGATAAGAAAGCCCTCTTCAGTGATCAATGCAAAAAACTAGAGGAAAACAATAGAATGGGAAAGACTAGAGATCTCTTCAAGAAAATCAGAGGTACCAAGGGAACATTTCATGCAAAGATGGGAACAATAAAGGACAGAAACAGTATGCTGTGAAAGTGCTGCACCCAGTATGCCAACGAATTTGGAAAACTCAGCAGTGGCCACAGGACTGGAAAAGGTCAGTTTTCATTTCAATCCCAAAGAAAGGCAATGCCAAAGAATGGTCAAACTACCACACAGTTGCACTCATCTTATATGCTAGCAAAGTAATGCTAGAAATTCTCCAAGGCAGGCTTCAACAGTACATGAACCATGAACTTCCCGAGGTTCAAGCTGGATTTAGAAAAAGCAGAGGAACCAGATATCAAATTGCCAACATCCGTTGGATCATAGAAAAAGCAAGAGACATCCAAAAAATATCTATTTCTGTTTTATTTATTATGCCAAAGCCTTTGGCTGTGTAGATCACACCAAATTGTGGAAAATTCTTCAAGAGATGGGAATACCAGACCACCTTGCCTGCTTCCTGAGAAATCTGTATGCAAGTCAAGAAGCAATGGTTAGAACCAGACATGGAACAACAGACTGGTTCCAAATTGGGAAAGGAGTACGTCAAGACTGTATAGTGTCATCCTGCTTATTTAACTTCTATACACAGTACATCACAGCAAATGCCAGGCTGGATGAAGCACAAGCTGGAATCAAGATTACTGGGAGAAATATCAATAACCTCAGATATGCAGATGACACCACCCGTATGGCACAAAGCAAAGAACTAAAGAACTTCTTCATGAAAGTCAGAGGAGTGAAAAAGCTGGCTTAAAACTCAACATTCAGAAAACAAAGATCATGGCATCCAATCCCATCACTTCATGGCAATTACATGGAGAAACAATGGAAACAGTGAGAGACTTTAATTTTGGGGACTCCAAAAGCACTGCAGATGGTGACTGCAGCCATGAAATTAAAAGACGCCTGCTCCTTGGAAGAAAAGCTATGCAGCCAAAGATGGAGAAGCTCTATACAGTCAACAAAAACAAGACTGGGAGCTGACTGTGGCTCAGATCATGAACTCCTTATTACCAAATTCAGACTCATATTGAAGAAAGTAGAGAAAACCGCTAGACCATTCAGGTATGACCTAAATCAAATCCCGTATGATTATACAGCGGAAGTGAGAAATAGATTTAAGGGCCTAGATCTGACAGAGTGCCTGATGAACTATGGAATGAGGTTCGTGACACTGTACAGGAGACAGGGATCAAGACCATCCCCATGGAAAAGAAATGCAAAAAAGCAAAATGGCTGTCTGGGGAGGCCTTACCAATAGCTGTGAAAAGAAGAGAGGCGAAAAGCAAAGGAGAAAAGGAAAGATATAAGCATCTGAATGCAGAGTTCCAAAGAATAGCAAGAAGAGATAAGAAAGCATTCTTCAGTGATCAATGCAAAGAAATAGAGGAAAACAACAGAATGGGCAAGACTAGAGGTCTCTTCAAGAGAATTAGAAATACCAAGGGAACATTTCATGCAAAGATGGGCTCGATTAATGACAGAAATGGTCTGGACCTAACAGAAGCAGAAGATATTAAGAAGAGGTGGCAAGAATACATGGAAGAACTGTACAAAAAAGATCTTCACGACCCAGATAATCATGATGATGTGATCACTAATCTAGAGCCAGACATCTTGGAATGTGAAGTCAAGTGGGCCTTAGAAAGCATCACTACAAACAAAGCTAGTGGAGGTGATGGAATTCCAGTTGAGCTGTTTCAAATCCTGAAAGATGATGCTGTGAAAGTGCTGCACTCAATATGCGAGCAAATTTGGAAAACTCAGCAGTGGCCACAGGACTGGAAAAGATCAGTTTTCATTCCAATTCCAAAGAAAGGCAATGCAAAAGAATGCTCAAACTACCGCACAATTGCACTCATCTCACATGCTAGTAAAGTAATGCTCAAAATTCTCCAAGCCAGGCTTCAGCAATATGTGAACCGTGAACTCCCTGACGTTTAAGCTGGTTTTAGAAAAGGCAGAGGAACCAGAGATCAAATTGCCAACATCTGCTGGATCATGGAAAAAGCAAGAGAGTTCCAGAAAAACATCTATTTCTGCTTTGTTAACTATGTCAAAGCCTTTGACTGTGTGGATCACAATAAACTGTGGACAATTCTGAAAGAGATAGGAATACCAGACCACCTGACCTGCCTCTTGAAAAATCTGTATGCAGGTCAGGAAGCAACAGTTAGAACTGGACATGGAACAACAGACTGTTCCAAATAGGAAAAGGAGTACGTCAAGGCTGTATATTGTCACCCTGCTTATTTAACTTCTATGCAGAGTACATCATGAGAAACGCTGGGCTGGAAGAAACACAAGCTGGAATCAAGATTGCCAGGAGAAATATCAATAACCTCAGATATGCAGATGACACCACCCTTATGGCAGAAAGTGAAGAGGAGCTAAAAAGCCTCTTGATGAAAGTAAAAGAGGAGAGTGAAAAAGTTGGCTTAAAGCTCAACATTCAGAAAACGAAGATAATGGCATCCGGTCCCATCACTTCATGGGAAATAGATGGGGAAACAGTGTCAGACTTTATGTTTTTGGGCTCCAAAATCACTGCAGATGGTGACGGCAGCCATGAAATTAAAAGACGCTTACTCCTCGGAAGAAAAGTTATGACCAACCTAGATAGTATATTCAAAAGCAGAGACATTACTTTGCTGACTAAGGTCTGCCTAGTCAAGGCTATGGTTTTTCCTGTGGTCATGTATGGATGTGAGAGTTGGACTGTGAAGAAGGCTGAGCCCCGAAGAATTGATGCGTTTGAACTGTGGTGTTGGAGAAGACTCTTGATAGTCCCTTGGATTGCAAGGAGATCCAACCAGTCCATTCTGAAGGAGATCAACCCTGGGATTTCTTTGGAAGGAATGATGCTAAAGCTGAAGCTCCAGTACTTCGGCCACCTCATGAGACGAGTTGACTCACTGGAAAAGACTCTGATGCTGGGAGGGATTGGGGGCAGGAGGAGAAGGGGACGACCGAGGATGAGATGGCTGGATGGCATCACGGACTCAATGGACGTGAGTCTGAGTGAACTCCATGAGATGGTGATGAACAGGGAGGCCTGGCGTGCTGCAATTCATGGGGTCGCAAAGAGTCGGACACGACTGAGCGACTGAACTGAACTGAACTGAACTGACTGAACCTAGACAACATATTAAAGAGCAGAGACATTAATTACTTTGCTGACAAAGATCCGTCTAGTCAAAGCTATGGTTTTTCAAGTAGTCATGTATGGATGTGAGAATTGGACTATAAAGAAAGCTGATCACGCAAGAACTGATGCTTTTGAACTGTGGTGTTGGGGAAGACTCTTGAGAGTCCCCTGGACTACAAGGAGATCCAACCAGTCAGTTCTAAAGGAAATCAGTCCTGAATATTCACAGGAAGGACTGACGCTAAAGCTGAAACTCATACTTTGACCACCTGATGCAAAGAACTAACTGCTTGGAAAAGACCCTGATGCTGGGAAAGACTGAAGGTAGGAGAAGGGGACGACAGAGAATGAGACAGGTGGATGGCATCACTGACTCAATGGACATGAGTTTGAGCCAGCTCTGGGAGTTGGTGATGGACAGGGTGTGCTGCAGTCCATGGGGTCGCAAAGAGTCAAGATAAAACTGAGTGACTGAACAACAAAATATGAATAAATCTGAATATAATGAAATAGATGTACTCTTAGGAAAAGGATTCTAAAAGTAGAAAATCCAAAAGACTATCATGAGAAAAACGACAACAAAAACAGACAAAGTGGCCAAAGACCTACTTGCACTACTTATTCCCAAAAGAAAGATCCAATTCACCGACTTCTCCAAGGAACAGCTTTAGAAGTAGACAACTGCAGTACTTGTAAAAGTTATTTCAGAGTACTTAAGAGACAAACTTCTAAGTACCAAAATATGACAAAGACAGTTCAATTAAAGCAAATCTAAAAACCTCGACTGCATGTAAATTTTCAACTCTTTCTTACACAAACTGACACTTTGGCTGTAAAACCACAGCATTTCAACAGTTTTTTTTTTTTTAATCGGAGAAAGTGTAACTTAAAAAGAGTTAATTTCCTAAATTCATTACCCAAAAAGCCAACCACCTGGACTTTCCCTGTGGCGCAATGGATAAAAATCTGCCTGCCAATGCAGAGGACACAGGTTCTATCCCTGACCTGGGGAGATTCCACAGCAGTGGAGCAACTAAGCTCACGTGCCGCAACTACTGAGCCTGCGCTCCACAGTAAGAGAAGCCATTCCCATTAGAAGCTCGTTCACTGCAACCAGAGTAGTTCCCTCTTGCTGCAGCTAGAGAAAGCCTACACAGCAACAAAGACCCAGTGCAGCCAAAATTAACTAATTAAAAAAAAAAAACAAACCAACCACCCAAGAGAAAGAGAGTCAGAGTATAAACTGATAATTCAATAACAAAGAAATACATATGGTTCGTGACACTCTACCCCACTAAAAGAAATGCAAATAAAAATACAATTTCTCTCTAACCTCCGTAGCAAAGATCAAAGAGTCTGACAACATAATGAACTGGCAAAGGTGCAGAGAAAACCCAGGCTTCTGGAAATGGGACTGACTGAGGACCTTGAGGCATAATCTGGAATTGTATCAATGGGACCACTGCATATGGCTTAGCAACTCCACTTCTATAAAATTTATTCTACAGGCATATCTACATACTCACAAAATGAGCTGTGCAAGACACTGAGTGTAATACTGTTTGTAATAGCAAAAGATGTAAAAGTCCTAAATGTCTACCAATAGACAGGCATATACTTGCAAAGAACAATTAAATAAACTATGATACAGCCATATAACTATGGGCTTCCCAGGTGGCTCTGGGGAAACAAAGAATCTGCCTGCCAATTCAAGAGTTCCATCCATGGGGTGGGAAGAGCCCCTGGAGAAGGAAATGGCAACCCAATTCAGTATTCTTGCCTGACAAATCCATGGACAGAGGGCCCTGGCAGGCTACAGTCCATAGGGTCACAAAAGAGTCAGACACGACTGAGAACACCATCAACATGCAGAAGTTAAAAACAATGTGCCAACTGTACATGGAATGAAACAGAACCATCTCCAAGATAAGCTGTTAAAAGATTGTTAAAAGTAATCTATGCATATATATATATGTGTGTGTGTGTATATATATATATATATATTTTCTATCTCTGGAGGAAAACAGTACATCTCACTAGACCTAACTGGTTGCCTCTGGGGAGGGAACTGATGGCTGCTGACTGGATGTGACTATTCTATGTACCTTTGTGTTTTGCCATGTGCATTTATTACTTATTGAAAAAGAATTTTAATAAAGCTAATAGTTGCTCAGAACTGCCTGCCTTATCATTTCTGAATTTAACCTTACCCTAAGAAACGTGTCAAGATAAAGAAAATTTTTGCTACACTTCCTAACAATCTTTTATATATATATATATAATATTAGAAAATACATTTGAAATGCTTTGAAACTATTAATAACTTCTACTAGAATATAATTTATATAGTTTTTATTTATATCAATCAGATAAAAAATCATTAATGATTTGTGTACTTACCGAACCTTTTTTCCATTTTCAGTAATTTTTGTTACATTTAATAATCCATATTTCTCTTGACCCTATGGTATGGAACAGAGGTATTACTGTTTATACATCATTCATATAGGCAATGAGGTCTAAATTCTTACATACAACTGAATCAAAATGATCTGGTACTCTAATATTAGCTTAAAAGAAAAGATTAGTCAGTAGTAATATGTTTAGTTGTATAATAGGTTAAAAATACAATTTTCTAATACTTCTGTAAAGTTATTTTCAGTTAAAAAAAGTTATTTTCAGTTATTTTATAATTAAGCACTTGGTCTTCTCAAGTAACAGCAGCGATAAGGTAAAGTCAAACTAGACTTCCATATGAACACTACAAGTCAGCACTGGAAAAGTGATTTATGACTTTCTGTTCAAAGCAAGGGATACAGTGCTATAAGGATAAATATCACAGAAAAGGAATTATTTATTTTGTTGTCACTGTACAACAGTATAGTCTGAAAATTATTTAAGATACCCACTTCGTCAGGAGGTAAAAATAACCAGGTGGAACAAATGCAGTGACTGTATTTAATAAATTAAAGTAACTGGTACTCTGCATAGAATTGGCCTTAATGTGGCATAAAGAATTCACTACATGCTCCATTAAACATATGATCACATGGTGAACTGGACTCTAGACTAACTACATCTATTAGTGGATGCAAAAACCAGTTACGCGGCTTTACCATCACACCCTAGGAAGGCAAAAGCCGCTGTGCTGAAATTAAATATCATCTTAACATCCTTCCAGGTGGGACTAAAGGAGCGCTTCTCACTGCTCTAGCCTCCTACATTCAAATCAATTTAATCAAAATGAGTTAATGCCTATAGCAATCATCAGCATTAGTGAACACTGTACACACAGGACAAAGCAGTCAATTTTATTTCAACTCAAACATACACACAATATCCACACACAGGGAAAAAAAGACTCCCAATTCAGAATTTGTTTCTAACTATTTGACTCATACCTCAGCTATGTTTTCAATGTACTTTAATTAGGAAAAACAACCAAATTTTTCTTGTACGGGAGATAAATATTGAGTATTTTCTCACTAATGTCTAAAAGATAATGCTTGCCTGGTCTGATAAGAAAAAATCACATCTATAGACAAAGCTGACAAACCGTACTATTATTCACTTTTGGTACACTGGGAACTTGGGAAATATCCATACTACTGCAATTTTTTTCACAAAGCATAAGGTTGGCTTTCCTTAGATATGTCAAGTCTGATTCTTTTCGTTAAGAACTCTCTATTGCCTCTCAATAAAAACATCAATTACACAGTTAAAAACATGACAGGACATTAAGAACATTCCCGATTTACTATCAAAAGCAGAGAAGGGGAGGGAAAAATACTTTCAATGATCCAGAAACTAAGTAACATTAATCTGAAAGGATGGGCCCTGGTTGTGTAAGCACAGGAGCAGGAGTAAGCCTACTAAAAACGCCAAAGCTGGAACCGTGTGGGTGAAAAAGCAGAGACATGACGGAAATGCCAGCATCGAAACAGGAAGAGAAACGGAAGGGACAGCAGCAGTGACAGATGGCCAGAGTCTGAGGGAGGAAAAGACACTCTGGATCAGGGATTCTTACCTGAGCTATGAATGGACCGATACTGCACAGAACCGTGCCTGTACAGGCATCGTTTAAGGGCAGGGCCCAGAGTACCCAGGAAGTTCTCACAGGGACCAAGACCCAACACTAGCGCTCTAAGGAGCAAGCACTCCAACGTGAACATAAGAACAAAATCTGCCACAAAGCGTACAGGTGCAAAGCAATGACCACCCCAACAAGAAGTGCAGTGAGAAAGGCACACCTAACTCCCCCTGTGAGGAAGGAAGGGAATCAGAACAGCTTCCTAGAGACTGAGGAGCTAGACGGAAACACAGCGGGTGGAGGTAACAGACCGGTGAGGCCACAGAGGCCGAAGGAGAATCAGCTGCAAGAGCCTTAAGTTCTCTCCACGTACTGAGGTGGAGAAGTAGTAAGAACAGAGGCAGCGGAGAGAATGAAGCAGACGCAGGTGAATGGACTCAGGCAGAACATTCCTAGTTACTACCACAAGAGACACTCAGGCCTGGACCAGGGCAGTGGCTGTGAGCGAGTGAAAGTGTTAAGTCGCTCAGTCGTGTCCGACTCTTTGCAACCCTGTGGACTGTAGCCCATCAGACTCCTCTGTCCATGGAATTCTCCAGGCAAGAATACTAGAGTGAAGGAGTGAAGAGGGGCCAAATGTGAGAGTGATTCAGAAGACAGCATTGACAGGGATGGGAAGAGCTGGGAATCTCCCAAGCTTGAGCAGCTGGGTAGAGGGGGATCCCTCAGCGGCAAGAACACTCTTTGTTTTGGGGGGTTTTTTCCCCACTTTTTCACAGCGACAAGCGGCATGTGGGATTTTAATTCCCCGACCAGGGACTGAATCTGTCCCTCCTACATTGGATGCATGGGGTCTTAACCACCGGACCACCAGGCATTCTCTAGAGGAGCTTTCCCCAACCCTCAAGTAGGAGCTCCTCCACCTATGACTACGGCCCCTAGTTCGCCTACTGTGTTGCACTTAATGCAAAGCACTATTACATATAATTTACTCACCCTCCATCAGGCTGTATGCTGGAACGAGATCTGCTGTGCTCATCGCTGTATGACAGCGCCCAGCACAGTGGTTAGCAGCAACCTGGGGCTCAATATATATTTATTGAAGTAATTAACCCACAAAGTAGCTGTGTGGTGCGGCCAAAAAATAAAATTAAAGAGGGCATTAAGAAAAGAAATATAAGAGGAGGTCAGTGATGGAAAGGTCAGAAATTAACCAACAAACTAGCTGTGCTATCACATTACTAAGAAATGTAAGAGAGGGACTTCCCTGAGTCCAGTGGTTAAGAATTCACCTGCCGATGCAGGGCACACGGGTTACATTCCTGGTCCAGGAAGATGCCCACGTGCCACAGAGCAACAATGAAAGACCCCGCACGCCGCAACGGTAGGAGCCAGTGCACCCAGACCCTCTGCCCGGAACCAGAGAGGCCGCCACAGTGGGAGGCTGGCGCAACAACTCGAGAGGCTCCCGCTCGCTGCAACTAGAGAAGCCCGTGCAGAGCAACAAAGACCCAGCGCAGCCAAAAACAAACAAACAGACAGTTCCTCTCTTCCACTGCACAGGGTGTGGGTTTGATCCCTGGTCAGGAAGTTAAGATCCTGCATGCTGTGTGGCACAGCCAAAAAATAAAATTAAATAAATAAAAGAAGGCATTTAAAAAAGAAATGTAAGAGGTCAGTGATGGAGAAAATGAAGCTTTAGCTCTTAAACACTGAAGTTCTGCATCTGACATAAAAGTGATGAGCAGGAGGATACAGGTTTGACTATTCAGGTGTGAGCTTTGGAGGAAGGAATTTAGACAGATTTTTATTTCATACTATTTGGTGTGCTTTTCTCCACTTAGGATCAAAGTCCATCAATGTGTTTGTGTAGCTTACTAAAATAACTTCATAAAAACTTTGTTAAGTCCTCTAAAATCTGTCCGTACTCACACAAATATTTCTTAGTCCTCTAAAAAATGTCCATACTCACACATGAATATTTCTTAGTCTGAATATGCTGATACTCCCAAGGAAACTTCAAGTTGAAAATAAGCAGGAATGTTTTAATAAGAACTAGCAAAATTGGTTAAGGTTGAACCAAAAGACTGTAATAAGATTGTCTTATCCTAATAAGGCAAGAAAACAATAAAATATTTGTTCCATTGAGTAATCTGGGAAAACTTCCACAGGTTCATAACCACTTTGCAGGCTCCAGAATTTGTAACTGATTTTGCATTCATTTAGTAAAGTAAGCATTTCCCAATTTGGGGTAAGAACTGTTACTATCAAAATCAATATCTCCCAAGAAAACTTTTATCTTCAGTTAATCATCTTATAATAATGTAATAAAAAGATTTTCTACACAAGAGGAAGAATATAATGTCGAAAAAGAACCACAGTGATGAAACTTCCAGGACAGGTAAATCCATACAGATCTTCAAACTAGAGCTTACTGGGGGGAGGGGAGAAGGGGCGGGGAAATGTACAGTGCCTGCTTGATGGGTAGGGGTCTCCTGATGAAAGCGTCCTAAAACTAGGCACATGTTGTAAATACACTAAAGCCACTGAATTACAAACTTTAAAATAGTTAAGTGAAAGTGAAGTCGCTCAGTCGTGTCCGACTCTTCACGACCCCATGGACTATATCCTACCAGGCTCCTCTGTCCATGGAATTTTCCAGGCAAGAGTACTGGAGTGGGTTGCCATTTCCTTCTCCAGGGGATCTTCCCGACACAGGGATTGAACCCGGGTCTCCCACACTGCAGGCAGACGCTTTACTCTCTGAGCCACCAGGGAAGCCCTTAAAATAGTTAATGACTAATTTTATGTTAAGTGAGTTTCACCTAGATTCCAAAAATGTTTAAAGAACCAGTTTTATTTAAAAAAAATTAATGTCTAAATCATGTTCAGTGGAAAAAAATTAAGACAATGTGTCCACTAAACACTCTTCTTAAAGAACGTGTTGAAATGTCCTTTGCTCCAAAGTGGGTAAAGCACTTTAATACCATTGTCTGAAAACCTAAGGTCAAAGCTTGTTTCCAAATTATATATTCAAAACTGTATTCACTATTCAGTAACTGAACTTTAAAACGCATATTCTCATAGGCACATTGGGACAAATAGAGATTAGGTCTTTAGATCAGCCTACAAAATCCTACTGAATCCATGCTCTAGTCACACTGTAGAGAAACATTATCAATTTTTTAAAAGATGTATACACTACCTATTTCTAAAAAGGACTTCAGGTGACTATGAAAAATAATGTATTTGAAAACTGGAAAGAAAACAAGAAAAAAATGAACATGTTTAAAATCTGTATTAAAGGATGAAATTTTAATCTGCTTTGATTAGAAGAGACTGAAGACATCAAATGCAAGTGAACAAAGCTTGTAAAAAAAGACCACGTATCATATGACTCTACTCATATGAAAGGACCAGAACAGAGAAATCTAGTGAGATAGAAAGTAACTACTGGCTGCTTGGGGCTTGATGGGGTGTGGCGGTAGAGGGGGTCATGACAGATGAGTACTTCTTTTTGAGATGATGAAGATATTCTAAAATGAGTGTAACAATAGCTACATGTATCTGAATATATTAACACTAACAACTACCAAACTGTACAGTTTAAATGGGTGAACAGTACAGTATGTTAGTTCTATTATTTCAATACAGTTTTAATTTTAAAAAAAGAGAGATTTGAGAGGTAGCTGGGCAATTTGCAGAGATTTAAAGATGACACCGAGTAACTAACACTGAATATAGTGTCAGTTTCATTTCTACATTTGTAGCTTCTTTTTTCTTACCAGTAAGGCTTTATCCCAACCAGATTTTAACTCAAAGAACTAAGAAAATATTTGCTCATATTAATTGGGTAAGAGTGGGAAAGACAGGTAAAAGACTCAGTTCAAACAAGGCAAGTGGAGGACAGGGAGCAGAGGCTGAGGAAGATATTCAGGGGACAGAAGCCTCTGGCCAGGGTGAGGGGTGGCGGGGTGGGGTGAGGTTGGAGGGTGCTGAACTAGGGGATGGAGGGAAGGACACTCTACACTTATGAGAAAACAGAACAGCCTTAGGCAGAATTAACAGAGTTGTTTCATTTTTTTCCCACGTGCAAGAAAATAAAGAATGAAACAGAATCCTGGTGAGGTAGTTCCCTGCCACGGCCATCAGAGGGGACCCTTAGTCCGGGACAGTCAGGGTGCTTGGCAAACCCTTCAGACAGGATAAATGCCTGGGGGAATAATCTGCAAACAGTCCTTTGTAACCTACATGTGACATTTATAAACTCACGTTTCTAGGATTACCTAGGAATTCCCTTTTACCAAAATATAAATAATTTATAAAAGGTCTTCTTAGAAGTTATACAGTACCCATACTTAAGTTTAAAAAGGTTTTTTCCTTTTTCTAGATAGATGGATAAATTAAGCATACTGTAGTAACAGTACCTTAGGTTCATATGATAATTCTTAACAAAAGCACTAAAATCACATTCACTTTTACCTTTATTTGATGTTTATATACCCAGGACTGTGTTAAACAATGTAAAATAAAAAAGGAGAAAGCAGCCCCTATCTATCCCTATGAGTCCCTTTGGAGTTTAAACTCTCAGCAGGGAGATGGGGGAACACAAGGTAACTTTCACTTCATCGATCCCATCAATGACTTGGAGCTCAGAGAAAAAGAAGAGATATGGTTATGCTGAGGTTAGTCGGGGCAGGACCTACAGAGTCCTCCTACAAGTCAGCTCAGGATTAACTGTAGGTACAGAGAAGCCAAGGAGCAGAGTAGGCAGTGAAACCTTCTGAGCAACGTCAGAAGGACTGACGGACAACATGTTAGATGAATCAAAAGACCAGACTTGCTCAGGGAAGGGAGGAAGAGCCTGTAAAAGGAAAGTGCCATCTGTGAAAATCTGTGCCCCTAGGAAATCAGAAGTATCCTAATAAAGTTTATTCCTTAAAATTAAGGAAATAACAATAAAAGTTTATTTTTAAAAAAACTTTACAAATTTCATTTCTTCATTCAGCGAAACTCCCTGGAACACCAAAACTCTGCCGCACTGAGTACTCTGGTTCTGCTCTAAGGAAGCTTTCCTTTGTCTAGTGGGGAAGATATTCACTAAGGGCTGGAAGCTCCTACAAGAAATAAGAAATGAAAAGAGTTGCTCTATTTTACAGAATCAAATAACATATACTTAAATGCTATGAAGAGGACTACAGGGAAAGTATGAAGGTGAAAATGATAGTCGCTCAGTCCTGTTCAACTTTTTGCGACCCCATGGACTGTTGCCAGCCAGGCTCCTCTGTCCATGGAATTTCCCAGGCAAGAATACTGGAATGGGTAGCCACTCCCTTCTCCAGATCTTCCTGACCCAGGGACTGAACCCAGGTCTCCTGCATTACAGGCAGATTCTTTACTGAGCCACCAGGGAAATCCACTACAGGGAAATCTGACCAAATCTAGAGGATTAGAATAAAATTCTGAGTCTGAACTGAGCTCTAAGGAATGACCTAGAAGTTGACTGGACAAAGATGTGAGGGACATGGGTTTCAGTACATGAAGGCCCTGGAGCTGAAGAGCCAGAGGGCAGCGAGACAGCGGGGCTAAGGACCCAGGACAGGCACAGTCTCGCAGACCTCAACACGAAGTTTAGTCCCCCTTTCTGAAAGGAAATGGGGCCACTGGAGGGGAAGAGGAGCAGCAGCAAATTATAGGGAGACTTGGGGAGGGGTGTCCTGCAAACACTGAGGTCAAGCAGAATTTCTCCAACGTTAAGACTGAAGAGAAGTCACCGGCAGTTTTCCAAGCTTAGGAGAAACCTCAGGTTGAGTTAGGTTCTGCCAATATTACCTGGCATAGGCTGGGTGATGCATCTGACGGTTTAGAGGGGAAAAGGGCATCTAAGCTCGTTAATGAGGAGGAGGGTGCTTCTTACCTTTGGACTGTTGGCCTGAGGAAGAAAGGGTATTGTGTAAACTTGATAGTATTCTCCAGGGACTTTAACATTTATGTTCAAAAGCCAAACATAAATTCATCCCTTATAAATATGGTATACAAGTTGATCACGAAGGTACCATATTTTGCACAAAGCAGGGAATTTTTAAATCAATAAAATCTGATTTTTAATTTAAACCTATTATGTGGTTATTTTTTGAGAGACCAATGAAATTTTATAGAAGCCCAAGAGATATTTAAACATTACACTTAAGAGAAAATTAATTTGCTGAAATTGATTGAAATAATTGGACTATATTTTCTACTTGCTGCTATCATACTAACTGTATCTTGGTGCTTTGGTGAAGAGGGAGAAGACTCATGTTCAGGATAGCAGGGTTTTGAGGCAGATGGAGATTCCTACAAAAAATAAGTAATGAAAAATGTTACTCTATTTCATGTAATTATATTTCTCCCTCTACTCATAGAGGGAGAGCTTAATAAGGGAGGCTGAGAAAAATTTTTTCCTAGTTACTTCCCTTCTGTATTTAGCTATGAAACTAATATGGTACAGATGTGAAAACTACAGATGTCATAAAGTTTATAAAATATGGCATATTTTGTACCAATTACTATAAACTTAAATATCATATACAGGATTACTCAAAAGAAATGAGGCATGCTGCCTTAAAATCATGACGCTGCATCGGCTTAAATTAACCATATTTAAAATAAGTACAATCTGCACACTTGTGGATAAAAATGTTAACAGTCAACATATTAATTTGCTCTTGGTGTGAATCCTGGTAGGATTTGGCACAGAACACTCACAGGAACTACTTGGCAACTGCCAGAATGAGAACTTGTATTTAATTAAATTGCTATTAATAGTTAATATAAATTATAGCTAACCTCAGTTATTAGAAATAAACAAAGATTTTTTTTTTAGTATGCAAACAAGAAACCTCAGATTTACAGATTAATAACTCACCAGAAAAAAAAGAACATTTTAAAGTCTAAGCCTACAAGAATATAATAGAAACAAGCCAATAATGTGCATTTTCAAAGAAATTCTGCTTTGTCAATATTAGCATGGTATGTGATTTCTACCTCAGGTATTTGTAACACTATTCATGGAGGATAAGACCAAAGAAACATTTTATTGGTACCAACAGCCAAGTTCCATTTAAATGTTCTCTGTTCTCCTAGAAGCTTTGAATAATTTCAGGAAAAGAGAATTAGGAAAATCACATGCCAACATCTATTATTAACTTTCCTATAAAGCCAGATAATTTCTCTGGACATTCATCTTCACATCTGTATCATCTACTTTTCTATACTTATGAAAGTGGATAAAATACTGGTGACGAGCCTGGGAATTTTTATTAAATCACAATACAAAACCGTTAAGTCAACATCCATTTACTTGGAAAAAAGTCTTCAGGTTCATAACCATACAATTTGTAAATACGGAAACTAGGCAGCAGTGAAATGCGACAGGGAAAATTCTTGAAGGGACAACCTTAAAAGCAAACATCCAAGGCCTACATTCAAATAGAGAAAACATTAAAATCATGTCAAATATTTCTTTATAAAAAGAAATTACATTTAATGTCCACATGTCAGTTTAGCCTCATTTAAGTATTTTTTCCAACAGCTTCAGAAGTTTTGCTTTTCCATTTCTTGACTTCTCAAAGAGTGCCTAATATTAAAACAGTGTGAGAAAAAGAAGAAAGATTTGATGACCCATAAACTAGAAAATAAGTAACTATTTGAATAATGAGTGGTAACTACATACCCTCACCTACCTCCTTCAAGGTTGTCTGGCAACTGAATTAGGACCTATAGCATTGTAACAACATTTGCCACACAGTATTAGGTTTCTATGATTACTTTTCAAGTTATACAGATTGTACCCCTTGTATTAGTCCACCAGCTTGTTCTGGTATAGTCCCTCTTTTATAATCTGAAATCTTAAAAACATATATACTAGAAGATGATGATAAGTAACAGAGTTTATCTGATGAAGTAATTATCTATGATTCCTATTTATAAAGGTGGGGGGGGGAGCCATTTCTACAGAAATAAGTCTGGTCTCAAGAAAATCACATTATCATATTCTGAAACAATTAGATGAAAAAGGATATGAAATAAGAACTCCACATGTTATTCTCATAATATACTGAAAATGAATCTCAAGAAAGATTACAAAGAGGTAAGAAATTTTAAGTCTGCATCAGCAAAACAAGCATCCTTTTTATTCTAGAGTCCACTGGATGATGCAACAGAGTTGGTTCAACCACAGCTTGGGCACTAGAGCATTCATCACATACAATACAGGAGTTTTTGGTAAACACTGAAGTGTAATCTGGTTCTTATAGTTAAATGAATTTTTTTATTATTAATAAAAATCTCTAGGACTATTACCTACATATGTTAACTTCAATGCTAATATATTTCCAAGTCTTCAATAGGACAAACTCCAGAATTTCATTCCTTTAATATGCCCTCTACACTCCACCACCTAATATCCTTACAAACAGAAATTAGAAGTACTTATTTGACAGACTGATAGAGATCATTTAAAAATGAATTTAGGACTGAAAGTATCCAAACACAGAGAAATATGCCTCAGGAGAGGGCCTCTTGCTTTCACTAACATGCCTGCAAATGCAGGAAACCTATTAACTATGCCGAAAGAGAATCTTGTTGGCAAAATAAGAGTCCCCAGTGCCAAATATTTCAATTTTAGGGTGTTACTGCCACTCTCACATCATTACCACCGCTTTAACATCAGTATGTCTGATGTCCACAAATTTGTAGTAATTAATTATTCTATCACCAGACTTGAGGTCACAAGGTAAAGATGTAACTCACAAGGAAGTTAAAAATTCTACCGCTTTTCCAATCTCATGTTTGCATCAAAATCCACTCCCTATTTCAAACAGAGAACATGACTTCTCAGAAGCACTTTGAGTAGAGAGCTGTTAGCCAAACAGGAGGAGCAGGCTTTCAATCTTCCCTGGGCTGGGAAAGTTAATTAAATGTCTTTACCATTAAATCTCTTAGAAACTGAAGACAAACAATAATGATGTGTGACCTTAAAAGGAGATTATGAAAAAAACCTATCACCCACCAGGCCCAAATGTATCATGTATACATACATCATTATGGCATAGGTCAAAAACCAAAAAACTTCAAAACCAATCCCCACTCTGGGACAAACAGATATGGCATGCAATAAAACAGTCACCACCAAGGTATGAGACTCAACAAAGAAGAAAATAAAGCATAAAGAACCTGCCCAAATTCTCAACAGATTTATCTTCTCAGAACGTCCTACCTTGTCACTGGCGTCCAGCACAATGGTGCTATGTCTCCACTTTGACAGTACTATTGGTTCTTGCAGCCGCCTGTCCAGACTCCTACTTTTAATAATTTCTCTTTGCTGCTGAGATGAAGCATTGTACTGAAGAAAACAAATTACACCTCATAAATAATAGAAACAAAAGTGGGATCTACACATGCTGGCTCTGAGTGACACGTGGCGTCAGGCAAAGCTCACCATGTGACACTAACAGGAGTTCACTCATCTCTGACCAGCACTTGGCACAGGTTCACACACCTGGGTGTTGGAGAGACCCAGTTCATGTTAGTTTTGGCAAAACACTTAACATCCCCAAGTCTAAACTGCATTCACTGTAAAACAGATACAACAGAAGTAGAGGGTTAAATAGCATACAAAAAGTGCCAAATGTTGCCCTGATAGGGTCTCAAAAAATATTAGTTATGATGATTTGTAAAATGAGGTCATCAGACTAATTAATTTTTTAAAGTTCCTTCTACTTTGAAAATCCACATGAATTCAGTTATTGTCTTGTTTTTAAAATGACGCTTTCATACACAACAGTATATTCACATTTAAAGGGCTTTTTGTTTTTACTTTTACTTTCTATTTATAGGCCAAGCACACTACTATTTATTTCTCTGAAGTGGTAAAATGTAACCAAGTCAAACAGTAGTGACCGTACTAGTGCCAGACACCAATCATGAATATATCAGTTGTGTACAAAGGATAAGTGCTGTGCTTAGTCGCTCAGGTGCGTCCCACACTTTGCAACCCCATGGACTGTAGCCCACCAGGCTCCTCTGCCCATGGGGATTCTCCGCTGCAGTGGGTCGTCATGCCCTCCTCACAAAGGATAAGTAGTAACTGCCAAACAAAGATCACATATAAAATTAAGAACACATTATTAATAAGCTTCTAAGTCTTACAATGTTTGAAATGTCAGGTAGACCACCAGGCATAAACATCTGAGAAATGTGAGGTTTAAGAGTTATACTGTTTCATACAGGAAGTTTTAATATATTATAAATAAAAAATTATAATAAAATGACAAAAGAAAATTCATCTATTTTTAAGGGACACATTCTTCTCCTGAAACCAAAGTATTCCTAATACCTACTTCAAAAAACCCCAGTAAATCTTAAATTTTAATGACTCATTGTAATTTCAGTGAAATTAAATTGTTTTATCTTATTATTAAATTTCAATACATAATTTATACTGTTTTTATTATTTTAAAAAACCTTCCAACATCTTTCTCCACAGTATGTCATTTCTTCACTTTCCAAAATGAGTCCATACAGGCCCTGTAAACTGTTTCCCAAAGCTGTTACTTCATTTTTCACAACAGAATTTGCCAAAGCCAGGTAGTCACATGGGTGTATGTCTTTCACTCACTGTTGCCTAATGAACAGCAATCTTAAAATCTGTCACACAAGTTCACAGAAGGATCACTTACAGAAGGAACAAAGATGAGGATTAAAGGCTCCCCACCCCTCGCCAAAATTCTGTGAAATAAATTTCTTAACTGCAGAAACCCAGTCATTAGGTAGAGTTGTATTATCACTTCAATACAATCATTATTAGGAACAATTAAAATATGCAGTTGTGTATAAGCTTGTCTATGAACTTTAATGGACATCTACCCTAGCTTTTGAACTTTATAATTACCACAACTGTTTAGAAATCCTTTCCGCAGGGCAACAAAAATAATGTAAAAGTAAACTGGGTAATAATCACCATTTTAAAGGTGTTGACAGTTTTACTTGGCAACAGTATGTTCATAAAAGCAAATAAAGCATAAATAAAATGTGATATAAAATCTAGTGTAGACAGAAGACAAAAATAAAGTGTCACATAATTAAAGAAAAATAAGACACCAGTTAAAACACACAAACACATCTAGCTGAACAAGATGACTAAAACGTTTAAAAAATCTTCTTAAAAAACCTCTTTTAAGAATTTTAATTGCATTTTTATTCGAATAATTTCAAACATACAAGAGAACAGCAACTATAGTAAACACCCACCACTGAGCTCCAATATAACTAAGACAGGTAACTTTCTGATTTCTAAAGAAATGAAATATGAGGGTTCTCTGAGCACATTTTTTAGATTCCGTTCCTCTTCCCCTCCCCAGCAACGGCTTCCCTGGTGGCTCAGACAGTAAAGAATCTGCCTTGCAATGCTGGACACCTTGGATCGATGCCGGGGTCTGGAAGATCCCCTGCAGAAGGAAATGGCAACCCACTCCAGCATTTTTGCCTGGAGAATTCCACGAATAGAGGAGCCTGACAGGCTACAGTCCATAAGGTGGCAAAGTATTGGACACAACTGAGCAACTAACACACACATTAACCCCTGCCTGGCAGTACCATATAACTCAGTCTTCACCATTCTCAGGAACTTTACACTTTAGTACATATACCTGTATCTATAACTACGTATTACCTGTGGGCTTTTAAATTTTATATAAGTGGAATTATATCACACATATCAATCTTCAATTTGGTTTTTCACTCAATAATGTTTTTATTTTAAAAAAAAGATTAAAAAAAAAACTAAATCCATGTTGGTGAGTTTGCAGCTCGAACTCATTTATACTTCACTTCCTCATAACACTACATTGTATGTGGATGATAGGGGTAGAGTAGGATAATCAAATAGCTCAGAAATACCATTTGAGGACTGTAGATAGAGAGGAACTTTAGGGGGCTCTGGGAGACCACAATACATTAATGACCACTGAAGAAGGCAGGCTTACTTAACCACAAAACCAAGCGCGCTTGCTTAGCGGCAAAACCATGCAACTGAAGCAGGAGACATGCCCCCAAACAATAAAACAGTGGTGGCATGAGGCCCACATCCTGCCCAGTGCGCTCAGTAAGTTAATGATACCTAGGACATGCTCTCTGCCGGCATAAAGAAGACAGTAATTTACGGAAAGGTGACACTTCAAAGTGAAAGACCCTCACTGTACTGAGACCTGAAGCAAGTTTTCCATAGTGGCATGACAGCCCTGGGTTGACCAGGCAGGGACAAGAAAACTCCCCTGCCCAATCTGGAGGAGGAGCTGATGGTGAAAGCATGATGTCTACCCAAGAATGAGACAGATGGTCTTTTGCCCTTCCCTACTTTTCCTTTGATTATAAACCTGCAACCCAGTAAGTTCTCAGCACTTGTCACTCTCTCACCCACCCACTTGTAAGCCCCACAAGTGTCCTATTCTAATAGTCACATCTTATCTATTACTTTGCCTCTTGCTGAATTCTTTTTGTGCTGAGATACAAAGGACCAGAGCTCTCTGGAGCCCAGCGAAACGCCATCTAGCAGTTTCACAGACAGCACAATTTAACCTTCTCAAAGGTGGGGAACTAACAGCACTCCAACCAGCAGAATATAATACTCTCCACTGCCTTACTTGGTACTGTTGAATTTATACGCATTTGTGTATAGAAAATAAATGTATATACTATGTATGATGTTACTTCATTGCTTTCATTCTCCTGGTGACTTGGAAATTCTTTTCAATTACTTATTTCATGAATTTCCTTTCCTCCGTATGGCTTAGTCATATTAGGTAGTTAGAATAGGAAAAAGGAGTCCAAAATGGTGGTGGCTAAAAGACAAGAAGGGAAAAGCCCATGAAAATAGAACAAAGGAAGGTCTGAGGACCAGAGTGAGGACCTCAGGTAGAACAAAGAGCACTCCTGGCTAGCCCAATTTACATAGGGCAGGCCCAGGGGGAGGGAAAAACATATAAAAAGAGGAGCCAAAGGGCCCAGGGTCTCTCTCTCCCACACGCACTCTCTCTCTTTCTCTCTCTCTCTCCCTCCACTTTTGGGTCAGCATGCCCTCATGCCTAGATGACATATTTTCCTTTACTTTCTAAATAAAACTGAGCTGTAACACAGAGCTGTAACACTGTCCGAGAGCTGTGACACACCTAGGGCTTCAAAGTCCGTCACTTCAAATTTTTGTTGTGATGAGACAGAACCAAGGAAATTACACACTCCCCTGACAGTCATATATTTTGCCTATTTTCAATTAGGTTCTCTCTCTCACTAGTGTGTACATAAAGAACCAGCAAGTTCTTTACACATTCTGGTTTCTAAGCCTTTGTAAGCTTTACAAATTCAATGTACCTTTTCTGAGCCCAAAGCTCATGTTGTCCCCTTTGTGTATGGTATTGTTAATGTTAAAAGGTGTTCTGCTGGATTGTATGTAGTCACGTCTGTCCATCTTTTCCTTTATAGTTTTTCCTTAAACAGTCTTTTTGAAGAAATGCTTCCTACTCTGAAGTCAAAGACATTCTCTGATCCAACATTCTACAGCCTTTAAAGTTTTGCTTATTACATTTATGACTGTCATCTACCTGGAATTAATCATTAGGTGAGAAGTCAAGATCTATGTTTATTTCATTTTCCTCCCCTGGAAATAACCAATAATCTTCTAAATATTTATTGTACAGTCCATGCTTTACCCAGGGATTTGTGATGCTACATCTGAGGTTCCTATTCTGTTCTGCTGGTCTATTTCTCTGCACATGTGCCCACAACTTAATCACTAGAGAAGGGACCCCACCCCTCTCCTATTCTTAAGTAGACATTCTCCCTACTCAGGAATATTTTGGTTCTTCACAGACTTTTGCTTGCAAGTAAAATTTAGCATCAATTCAAAAAAACAAAAAAGGCGGAGACGGGAACAGTAAATGGAAATGCAGTGAATTTACAGATCAATGGGGACACTGTTACAATGTTAAGCATCCCAACCCAAGATCATAATGGTATATCACATCACTTCAGATCATCTTTTATGTCCCTCAATTCTGCTCTGAAATTTTCTTAAGATCTTACAAACTTTCTGTAGGTATAATCTTAGGATTCTTCTTGGCACTGTCGCTGCTGCTAATATAAAAAAGAACTTTATTCCTATCATATTTTCAAATTAACTTTTTACTAGAGAATTGGGTAGTTTTTAGGTTGACTTTATGTCCAGCAAACTTGCTGAACTAGTAACAGTTCTGAGTTTGCCAAATCTCTTGATTTTCTAATAATAAAAGAACAATTGCGTCTCTTTTCTTTTTTTTAATTGTTGAATAGAAGCATTGACAGGAAAGTTATAGTCTAAGACCTAATTCTAATGGCAAAGCTTCTGCAATGGCACCATGAAGTATGAGATTACTATAAACTATATGATAAGTAATCTTCAGCATGATGTAATGTATCATTACATTTGAAGTGATCTTTTTGTAGAAACATATAATTGGGTCATGGTTTGTATCATTTCCAAAAATATTGAATAGCTCTGTTTAAACCATTTACATTTAATGTAATTTATTTAAATGTTAGGATTTAAGTCTGTTGCTTTGTTTTATATTCTGTTTATCATGCCTGTTTCTCCTTTCCTGCCTTCCTATGGACTATCCTGAGTTTTTACTAATGTAGTTTAATCTATAGCTCTTTGAGTCTCTTTTGCTTTACAGTTTTTTAGTGCTTACTCTAGCTATTACAAATTATGTATTTAATTCCTCCCAGTCTACCAATATCAGAATTTTACTATTTCAAGTGAAATGTAGAAACCTTACCAACAATTATCACACTACTCTCCCCTCTTCACAATACAGTTGTCCTAGATAACATCTCCACCTTAGAAATGTTCTAATTTTTTTAAAGGTCAGATATAATTTTTTTGATTTCCTCAGTGATCAACTGGTTGTCTAGTAGCATATAGTCTAGTCTCCACGTGTTTGTGTTTTTTACAGTTTTTTCCTTGCAATTAGATTCCTAATCTCAAAGCACTGTGACTGGAAAAGATGCCTGACATGAATTTACTGAGGCACAGCTTGTGGCCTAGCCTGTGATCAGTCCTGGAGAGTGTTCTATGTGCACTTGAGAATGTGTACTCTGCCGCTTTTGGATGGAATGCTCTTTAAATATCAATTAAGTCCATCCAGCCTTGGGTGTCATTTAAAGCCTATGTTTTCTTATTAATTTTCTGTCTGGACAATCTATCCATTGACCAAAGTGGAATGTTAAAGTCCCCCACTACTGTTATGTTACTGTTGATTCCTCCTTTTATGGCTGTTTGCATTTACCTTATAAATGGAGATATTCCTATGTTGGGTATGTATATATTTACAATTGTTATATCTTTTTCTTGGATTGATCCTTTGATCTTTATGTAGTGTCCTTTCTCTCTTATAACTGTCTTTATTTTAAAGCCTATTTCATCTGATATGAATACTGCTATTGCAGCTTTCTTTTGATTTCTATTTGCATAGAATATCTTCAGATATTCACCCTTCCCATTATACTCTGTTCATTTTTAACGTTCCAAGTTTTCTTCATTTATCATTTCTCTTCCGTTTTAAGGATTTCTTATAGCAATTCTTGGAGAATAAGACTGTTGGTAATAAATCTCTGGGTTTATTTTAATCTGAAAATGTCTTTATTTTACTTTTATGCCTGAAGGATATTTTTGCTAGATGTACAATCATGAGTTTTTTCTTTCCGCATCTGTAAAATGTTGCACCACTTCCTTCTGGCTTCATGGTTTCTAATAAGACATCCTCTGCTATTCAAATCATTATTATCCCACAAAGTACTTGGTTGTTTCACTGAGTTGCCTTCATGATATTTCTTGCAGGGGCAGGGTGGGGGGAGGGGGGAGGTGAAGTCTTTAGTTTTCAGAAATTTGATTACAGTGTGTCTGGATATGGATTTCTTCGAGTCCATACTGTTTGGTATTTACTCAGCTTCGTGAATCTGGTGGTTTGTCTTTTATCAAATCTGAGATGTTTTCAAACATTGTTTCTGAAAATATTTTCCAGCCTCTCACTCTTTCTTCACTCCTTCTGGAATTCTCATGAATGTTAGGTCTTCTGTATGGTCCCACAGATCTCTGAGACTCTGTTCATCTTCTTAAAATGTATTTATTTACTCTACCTAGGACCATACATTCCTCTCACAGCAGAGGCAGAGGTGGGAAAGCAAGCCCTAGTGTACAAGCCCTTTTCAATACCATGTTCAGGACACATTTGCTCACATCCCATCAGTGGAAGCAAGTCACATGTCTAGACTATATTCAGCCATGGTAACAGCAGAACAATACGCCCCCATTCACAGCAAGAGGTCACTACGGAGGTACACAGCAAAAAGCACTGATATGGGAGTGGGTGAGGAATGGATCAAATGATGCAAACTGCCACCACAGGTAACCTTGCTTTTTACCTTTTGATGGCTTTTAAGATTGTCTCCCTCTACTGAAGTTCCACAGATTCAGCAAAATTTGTCAATATGTGTATTTATTTTTCTGTGTTCTGGTCAGTATTGAAGGCTCCAGCTGAAGACTCATGCCTTCCTTTAGTTTCAGAAAATTCCAAGAAATTATATTTCCAAAATACTATTTCTCTACCACTTCTTCCATTTTCTTCTTTGAGAATTCCTCATTTGTACATACAGGAAACTTTCCACCCCTTCCATCTCCTTTAACCATGTTTTAATATTTGTTATCTTCCTGTCCCTCTGAATATAGTTTATTCTATCCACTGCACTGTATTTTTTAATGATCTTTTCTATATCCATGTATCTCTAAACTACTAATATTTTTCTTTAAATTGACTTAGTTTGGGAAAAAGAAAAATTTATTTAGAAACTAATGTCTATCTGATAATTGACACTACAGATACATCTGCTACTCATAGGTGTTTTCTAAAATGTTAAAATAAGGTACCAATTAAAATGTAAATGTTTGCTCAGATATCATTAATATTTACATATACTTATATCTTAATACTAACAGTGGTTAAGTACACAACCATTTTGAAACCTACTGCTTTAGATAAACTCAGCCCTGATACATTTATCTTTAGACCTTGGAAGGTCTCATTACTACATGCTGCTAATGACTGATTCAACTATAATACACTTCTACATACAAGAATAAACTTGAATACTGAGTTGTTTTTCTTTTAAGTAAGTTTAACACCAACTTCATGCAGAAAACTCAACAAATTTAAGAGAACTCTTTACGTTACTGCCACTTAAAGGGGATCTTGGATCCAGGAACAATAAAAAACTGAATCAAAGAACTTTTAAACAGGGATTATCAATATTATATAGTTATAAGATAAATGTATGTCACAGAGTAATTTAAGCAAAAGATTCTCAATGAATTATGGAAAAACTAGTCTTGCTGCTTTTCAAGAGCTGAATAAAAATTTTAAAATAAACCTGTTGTAACCATTTTCAGGTATTACTTCGTCCACTATTTTTACACAGAAACTCAGTGCTAAGGTTTATTACCTTTGGCAACTCCCATTCTGACCGAGATCCATCCGCACTGTAGTAATACTGTCTGCCTTGATCGTCAACATGCTTGAGCCACTATAAAAACAAAACAGGTGTTATATTTTAAACACAAATAGAGTTGAGCTTAACTTATAAAATCATAGGTATTAGATGATATTCTTATGAATTTTATTCTATTTGCTCAAAAACATTCCAAAAGAAATATAACAAACTTATACTAACAGACTTGCATTTTAAGTCAATAAAAATAAGGAACTAAATATTAAATGCAAATCTATTTTCTCTCTTTCATCCAGTGTCAAGCTAGTGATCCAAACACCACTTAGCAACACAACAAGAAATGGATAACATAAAGATACAAAGATACATATGTGGACAACATATATATGTAGGTATTTTTCTTCAATCTTTAAGGATGAAACTAATAGACGATTTAATCCAAACTTCATACAAACCCTTAGGAATTAATTACCTGCAGTAGCCAACACAGCTTATTCATACAATTTAAGTAACACCGACAACAAAACTTCATGTAATACCGGAAATATGAAGGAGTAAAGACTAAAACATATGATCTTGATTGTGAAATAAATGAACATTATTGTTTTCATGTGTTCCAGTGTTAAATAATTAAAGAAACAATGTGGAGTGAAAAAACCTATCTCCATTTATTCCCAAGGCTTTTATTCATTAAACTAGCACAAACAACCATTACCCTCTCTGATGATAAACACATAAAATTACAAGTATTCTCACACTAATTAATTAATCATAAAGCACTAGATCCATGGTTCTCGTTTTACATAACTTGGTTATAAAAGATAAAGCAATGTAGGAAGTGAGGGGGATTATTATGACATGTTGAGAAAACTATACCCAAAAAACTCTTTGCCAAGAAAAACACAAAGAAATATGTTTACTGAAGAGGCATAACTGGAATGACACTCAACGGGTCTACTCTTAAAAAGGTTCTGTCTTAAACAGGTTGACACCACAAAAATTATGATAACTGGAAGCAGTTTAAAACCATGAATCAGTAGTTACATTGAGTTTTCAGACTGTCAGCTGACAGGGCTACAGAATTGCAAGAAAATATTTTCATGAGTTTTTAAAATACTACTAGAGCTTCCATACACAATGATTTTGTGAGAGGAATCTGCCAAGAAAACTAGATGAGAAAAAGAGAATGTACCTTTTCATTAGTATAGTCACTGGTATATAAGGTATGCCCACGTTCATCCAACTCTTCTGACCAACCCCTTGGAGGAGAACCACACTGACTATCTGACTGGCTGAGACAAATGCTGTGGTAGTTTTCTTCTGATGAAAGAAGCTACAAATAGTCAGAAACATAAGGATTGTTCTTCTTAGAATATACATATACAGCAGTTGAAAATCTAAGCAATTGACTTTATTTGGCTATACATACTAAAAGATCTTGAATATATTCAAATATTTAATTCTCAAAACAAATTGTTTAGTCTTTTTAATGGTATATTGTAAGTGGTGTGGGGAAATTAATAAGTTATTATATTGCATTAATGCAAGCCTGTAAATGTTCACTATAATGAAACTGAAAACAGTGTTTTCAGACTGAGAGATAAAAATGCTACCTTCTATGTTGTGCTACTTTCAACTGAAATCAGGTTAAAAAATGATGGGGATAGAGCAAATGTATGTACGCACATCTATGTGTAAGCAAAGTAGGAGGTGAGGGCTCTTCATTAGACTGAGATACTTGAAAATTTCACCTATTAATCACAAGTTCCTAGCCAAACACCCAGCAAAAAGTGCTTAATGAATATATCTTGAGCTAATTCTTTTAAAGTATGTGGGATGGGAGAGGGGAGGGAAAGATGCTAGCTCTGTAACACTATATTTTATTTTGTAATTGATCATAAAGTTTTCCTGACTCACTCAACACAAATTCAAAACTATACTTTAAAAGAAAAAAAGAAGTGAATGAATTCAAGCATAATACCGAAAGATTAAGAAATTCAGTGTAATATTTACTGGGCTAATTCTGCAAGGGACCCTTCCAGGATCACATTCAGGTAGAACGGTTTCTACAATTACATCTATTCAACAGATCAAATTTTCTACCACCATATTTGGTCTGAAACACTCAGATGTGTAGATTCTCAATGTTGTACAAATAACAAACATCCTAATGTCAGTAACATGTCCATAAAGACTGACAAAGACAACTTAAAGTCTTGAATGGAGTTAGCTGCTCATGTTTTGTAATAGCAATGGCTTAAAAAAATGGAAAACCTAACTGAAAAAACAGGATTATTTTAATCTAATTGAGATCACTTAAAACATTAGCTACTATCAGAGTGGTACAATAAGAATCTTTTAGAAACAAAATAAAAGGCAATCTGTACGGAGAATATTATTCAGCCATTAAAAAAAAAATTTAGTCATTTGTGACAACATGGATAGATTTTGATGCCAGTATGTTAAATGAAATAACTTGCAGAAGAAAAATACCCAGTGATCTCACTCACATGTGGAATGTGAAAACAAACCAAACAAACAAGCTCATAAGCACAGAGAACAGACTAGTGGTTGACAGAGACGTAGGCGATGGGTGAAGAGGGTCAGAAGGTGCAGACTCCTAGTGACAAAACAAATTAAGTCCCGAGGATGGAATCTACAGCACGGTTACAGAGTTAATCATACAACACTGCACATTTGAAATCTGCTAAAAGAGTAGATTTTAAAAGTTCTCATTCCCAGAAAAAGAAATTCTAAACTATGTATGGGGACAGGTGTTAACTAGGTTCATTGTGATCACTTTGGCAATATATACAAACGTCACATCATATTACATCACTATTTTTTCCAAAACCATCAAGCAGCAAGAGGTTAAGAAATACTCAGGAACAAAACTAACTGGAAGCAAGAATCCAGATCGGTAAAGAGAATAAAAAGGCAGCATTCTCCAAGAAGGCATTTGCCAAACCTTGAGCTAAAACATTAGTTTTCAAGACCATGCATACGTACTGGGAAACAGGACTTGGGACAACGTAGGTAAGGCAGGGAGTCCCCCAATAAACACGGGACCCCAAAGAATTCTACCTGTAGATTACAGGGTAAACCAAAAACAAATCTTGTCCCTCTACTGCACACTAGGAAAATCACAGGAATAACTGGGGGAAATCAGGGGAGAACCCAACAAGCCAGTCTTTATGCATTCAAATTACTACTACCTAGGTGGCCTAGGGAAACTAAAACTGAAAATTTAGTTTCAAATGTTCATAGGATACTAGTTTCCCCAGGCACCTGAGAGAAACACAAGGAAAGCCTCTCAGAAGGAAGAAACTGTCAACATTAGCCCTAAAGATTTGTTACCTATGATTTCCAACAACTATCACCTCGCATTAAAACATACACACACGATATAAAACAAACAGCATGAGTGAGAGTCAGCAGAAAAACAGCATATTCAGACTCTTACCTACTGAAATTATCAAAAATAAAGTAGAAAACAAGAGCCAAGGAAAATATGACAAATAAACGCAACATATGATCATTCGGTGGGTCCTTTACTGCAGGAATAAAAACATAAAGGATATTAACCAACCAGTGAGAAACACCGAATGTTAACTTTGCATTAAATAATACTCAGATATTAAATTTCTTGGATGTGATAAATGCATTTTTCAATATGTTTTCAATTTGTTTTACTGGAAAAAGTCCTTATACTTAGAGAATAAAACATTACATTGTCTGGACAAATGATTCAGAATAAAATAGTGGAGATAGAAGGGTGAAGAGAGGTAGAAAGAAATGTGTGCAACTTTTGAAGTCCATGCACCCTAGGGTCCAAGCTCCACAGAGAAGCCTGCACACCGCAACTAGAGTAGCCCCTGCTCGCCGCAACTAGAGCAGCCCCTGCTCACCGCAACTAGAGAAGCCCGCGTGAAGCAAGGAAGACCCAGTCCAGTCAAAGAAGAAAGAAAGAAACGAGGCAAATGTGGTGAAGTGGTAACAACTTGCACATCCAGATGAAGGGTCCCTAGCATATAGGAGCTCAATGAGCTGTTCTTTCCACTTCTCTGTATGTTTCACACTTTTCAAACTAGTAACATGGGTAGTTCCACCAAACAAATTAAAAATAACACATTTTTTAAGTTCAAGGGTTGGTTTAATATCAAACAAACACACATGATGAAGAGACAAACAGCAAACAGGAACCTAACTTGAAAATGACTGAAGACAAAACACGGAGAGGGACAGCAATAAAATGTTAAGTATAACGGAAATCAAGAAACATGACTAACGGAGTAAGCACATTAAACACTTATCTAATCAAAGTCCCAAAATGAGAGGAAAGAGAAAATGAGACAGGAGCTGTATATAGATAATGCATACAGATATATAGGAACTTCCCAAAGTTAATCAAAGGCCGAAACTCCACAAATTTCAGATTCCCAACAAAGCCTGGGCAGGAAATAAAAAAAGATAATTTCACCTAATCACATCACAGTGAAATTACAGGCACAAGGTCCTCAAAGCCTCCTGCAAGAAGAGACCTACAGACTAAATTGTGCATATTAATAACAGAAGCCTGAAAACATGAGAGTAAGTCTCAAGGAACTAGGAAAAAACAAAAAGCAAACAATCACCTTTTAACTGTGTACCAGGTAAAGGCAATCTTGAAAAATAATGAAAAATAAATTTCCAGGTAAATGAAAACCAAGACTCTATCACTAATGGAGGCTCACCAAGGAAATTTAAAGGTATGGGTATGTACTTAAGGCAGTAAAAAAATTATTCAAGATAATGTATTCTGCCTAAGAAATCTGAAAAAGAAAGTGGTAAATATGAGGTGGTAATTTTAAGAGTCACCATGTACAACAGTGAGGCTTCCCTGGTGGCTCAGTGGTAAAGAACCCACCTGCCAAGCAGGCGGCCCGGGTTCAATCCCTGGGCTGGGAAGATCCCTGGAGAAGGAAATGGCAACCCACTCCAGTATTCTCGCTGAGAGAAAACCCACGGACAGAGGAGCTTAGTGGGCTAGTGTCCATGGGATCACAAAAGAGCTGGACATGAATTAGTCACTAAACAACAAATGTATAACAGTTGTCGGGGGCAAAGGGGACTAGAAAATGGAAATAAACAACAACAAAAAGCCCCACAGCACTCGAAGACAGGGGACAGGGTTTCAAGGAGCAAGCAGATGCTGATTAATTGTAGATGTTGACACATACGCCAGTTACAGGTTCTAAGGTAGCATTTCTTAGCAGCAGCAGCACGGACAGTTAGGGCCAGATTATTCCTAGTGGTGGGAGCTGTTGTGTGAATCACAGGATGCATGATAGTTTCTCTGGCCTCTACCCACGAGACACTGGTAACCCTTCCTGAGTTGTAACAACTCAAAACATCCCCAGACACTGCCTAATGTTCCCTACAGACAAAACTGCCCTAGGTGAGAACCACTGTTTTAGGGCAACCACTAAAACAACAAGCTTCTGAGTTAGAATGAAGGAGAGGTTTGCTCCCATTTGAACCCCAATAAGATAACAGTGTTGAAATAAGCTCAAAAAGATCTGAACCCCCAAGAACAGGAGAACACAGAAAGACACAAGAGCCGCAGAACTCTGGAAGCTGAGAAGCAGATGAACAAAAACCTAAATTATCCACAAAGCAAGCAGAATCTAAATGGGTGGGGGCTGGGGTGGCACTGAGGAGGAAAGATGAAATCCAAGTTTACACAGCAACGTCTTCAAATGGCTCGGGTTCCTCCTGGAACCGAGGCACTAAACTGAGGACTGAGATAGCCAGGATCCCCTTCTCACGCCTGGCCACCAGGTGTGCCCCCTCCCTTCCTGCAGCACAAGCACAGGGACTGATTCCCTCTCAAGAGGAATTCTGAGCTGGGAAACAACAGGCACAACTGGAACATGGGTACCGAACAGAAAGAGGGGAGACTAAGGGGCTGTGTGTGAAATAAATGCTGCTACCAACACCCAGGGCAGCTCTTACTGGCCAGTGATCCGACTTCTGCAGAGACTGGTCAGTCTGAAAGGGAAGACCTCACGGTTCCAACACTGGAGACATCCAACATGCAGCTGACCAAGATCACCATAAAGTCAAGTTCAAAATGCCTCGCAACTGTGAGAAAAAATTATCTCCAACCTAGAATTCTGCACTCAGGCAAACTCTCAATTAAATGTGAGAGTACAGTGTCAACATTTTCACACACATGGTCTCAATTTTACCTCCATACACTACCCTTCTCAAAAAGTTACTGGAAGGTGTGCCCCGGCCACTCTGGAAACACCTATTTTTACACAATATGTGCAGAGAGTAGAGGAGTGAGCTCGCTCAGACTGCGATTTAGAGATCACTCCCATCTAGTCTCTGAAGTGTAACAGAAACCTAAGAAAGGCTATTCCAGTTTCCGTGTGTACTTTAAATCCTTTTCTTCTATAATTTAGCCACTTCCCTAATTCTTCCAATTGATAAGACTTTACTTTATTATGGACACACAGGACAACTTACTTTCAAATCTTTCTAGACACACAAATTCAAATCACTTCCCTAACACTTCTCTTATTATACTAACATGTGAACAATTTCTCACTAACCCTCCACCTCATTCCTCAACTCTGAAAGTTTAATACAAGCTACCACCAAAGCATAGCTATAAATAACCAACTGAAAAACAGGACAAGAGGAGGGGTTATTAACTATACAAAGCTCTTAGACTCTGCTACACACAGGATGTGTTACCTGATTTCTCCAGCTCCCACCTAGCCGGAGCTCTGTTTCTGCTGGACAAGTCAGCTGCTCTAAGGACAGGTGTCCTGGGTGTGCAGGGGCTGCCGCCTACCGACCAGCAGGATGCTAACTCCTTTCCATCCCTCCCACCCAGGCTTCTCTGCAGACCTGCACAGTCCCAGGGGATCTCTGGCCAATTCACTGCACTGCCCTCCGGGGGGACTGGGGGGTAGAGGTGTGTGTGTATATATGTGTAGATGGGGGGGTAAGGGTCTGTGTGTGGATGGGGGGTAGAGGTGTGTGTGTGGGGGGGGGGGTTAAGGGTGTGTGTGTGTGTGGATAGGGGGTAGGGGTGTGTGTGTGTGTGTGTGTGTGTGTGTGTGTGTGTGTGTGTATGGGGGGGTAGGGGTGTGTGTGTGTGTGTGTGTGTGTGTGTGTGGATGGGGGGGTAGAGGTGTGTGTGTGTGTGGATGGGGGGGGTAGAGGTGTGTGTGTGTGGATGGGGGGGTAGAGGTGTGTGTGTGTGTGGATGGGGGAGTAAGGGTGTGTGTGTGTGTGTGTGGATGGGGGGTAGGGGTGGGTGTGGGTGTGTGGGGGGGGGTAGGGGTGGGTGTGTGTGTGTGTGTGTGTGTGTGTGGATGGGGGGTAGGTGTGTGTGTGTGTGTGTGGATAGGGGGTAGGGGTGGGTGTGGATGGGTGTGTGTGTGTGTGGATGGGGGTGGGGTGGGCGTGTGTGTGTGGATGGGGGTAGGGGTGTGTGTGTGCGTGGATGGGGGGTAAGGGTGTGTGTGTGTGTGTGTGTATGGAGGGGTAGGGGTAAGGGTGTGTGTGTTTGTGTGTGTGTGGATGGGGGTGGGGTGGGCGTGTGTGTGTGTGTGTGTGTGTGTGTGTGTGTGTGTGTGACGCCACCCTCCAGGGGTATGTGTGTGCGCTGCACTGAGTATGTGTCTCTGTGTGTGTGGTCTATGAAACCAAGGTTGGGGAAATGGAATGGACACTTGTCAGAGAAAATAATGATTTTAGGGACTTCCCCGGTAGTTCAGTGGTTAAGATTCACACTTCTACTGTAGCTACACAGATTCGATCCCTGGTAGGGGAACTAAGGTCCCACAAGCTACATGGCATGGCCAGAAAAACAGAAAACAACCAGCCAATCAAGAAATAATGTTTTTAGAGTGAACTGTCAGACTTAGAGGACGTTCAGCCTGTAGCAAAGGACTTATATTATACTTATCTCCCATACACAGTCATAAAAAGTGATCTTGTACCTCTAACAAAAACTGAGAAGTATCTTGCCAGTCCCATCAAATCATAAAGAAAAGCATCAAATAACTGGGTTTTTGTTTGGCTAAATCACATCACATATTTTCTCCCCTTCTTTTTCTAAAAAATCGTAACTGCTTTGGCAACAACGATGACTGGATTAGT